>NW_021703765.1:52672497-53043441 GCF_005190385.1 Monodon monoceros
GCGGCGCGGAGGCGGCGGCGGCGGCGGCAGCGGGCGGTGCGCAGGCCCCTCCCCGCCACGTGACGCCGCGCTCCGCCGCCAGCTCCCGGCCGCGCGCCGCCCGGCGGACTCCCTCCTGCTCAGCCGCCCCGCGCGCCGCCGCGCTGCCCATCTACCGCGCTCCCGGGAAGGCCCCGGCCTTTCGAGTGCTTGCTGCAACCCGAACGTTACTTTTCCGCAATCAAGTTTCTTCTGGTCCCCATGGCAACCCTGCGGCGGGTCACGTGGATCTTAAGAGCCCAATTACCGAAAAAGAATATTAAAGTGCAAAAAATGCTCACAGCATGAATGTTTTATAATCCACTTTTGATCACCAGTAGCGCATCTGCTTCTTTGCTTACTTTCTCCCCCCCCACCCCAAATCCTACTACACATCCCCTTTTAAAAATATACTGTTTAAAGAAATGGATTGCCAGGGCTGTATATTATTGTCGCACACTGGTTTTGATCTCTTTGCTGCTTTTGCCGCTCTTGAAAGTTATGGATGGAAGTACATGTGTTCCTTCCAAATGCCATTAATTTCTCAATACGCGTCCTGTGGATGATACCTTTGAGGGTACTGAAAAATAGGCGTTTATATAAAGCTCCTGCGTGCCGAGCCAGCCGCAGCACAGTCTCTTCCCAGAGGTGGACTGTGGCGTGACTGGGCTGTACTGCGACCGGGGGACCAGCGCCCTGTCATAGGGGCCCCTGGGCTGGTTCTGCAGAAGGAACCCCGGGGAACCACTTCCTCATCCAGGTTCCTTCTGCCTTTCTTTCTCAAGCATTCAGCCAAGCTTTGCCCCATCCTAAACCAAGGCCCAGGGGAAACGAAGGTGGTTTCCTCGGCCCAAGGTCACTAGTAGAATTTTCCTCTTCGGTGCCTTTCACGTGGCTTCACGAGCAGAAAAAAATTCTCAAAGACAAGGACTGGACTTTCCCCTTCATATTTCAGAGCGTTTCACTCTGCTCTGGAGAAGTGGAATTAAAGCGAGAAAAATAGCTGGATCCTCAGTTTCTACATCAATAGAATGGAAACAGTAATGACTTTCCCACGGGATTGTCTTGAGGACTGCACACCATTACATGTAAAGTGCCTAATTTAGCTTAGCGTCTGGGACCCCGAGCGTGCTGTTGCTGTTTGCTTTTTTTTTTTCTTTCCATTTTTCCCACTTGGATTTTTCCTGTCTCTTTCAGGCTATTTTCACTACCTCCTGCCTTGGGAAGGAACTATTCTGCCAGGCTTCCTTCCTTCCTTTCATCATTCAGGAAGCCTTAGACATCCTCCCTTCCTCCAAACCCACCTGAGATTTGATCCCGCAGCTGAATGATTGGTTCAGGTGTCTACGATTTTCTCATTCTCTGGTGTCTACCTGCTTTACACCACCCCCTAAGCAAAACAGAGACTCATGAAATACCTGTTGCACGATAGGCCTTCACTCCCTTCCCCTGACACCTAAGAAGTGTGTGGGGAGCCCCGGATTCCCACTGAGTCCACTGGAATGTAGGAGGAAGGAAACTCTTCCTTCACCTGTAGTGACCCCACCCCCTTCCGCTCCGTGTCCCTTCCCCCAACTCTGGACTCACCCCTCAGCGTTAGCAGGCTCAGGAGTCTCCCACCAGGGAGCCGCCAGGGTCCCGGGGTGGAGGAGAAGCAGGAGAAGAAGTAGCAGACTTTCTTGTCCCCAGGCCATCGACTTTTCTGCCAGCTTCACTCCCCAGCCAAGCTCCCTGGAAAGAGGAGGCCCCCCTTTTTCATTTCTTCACAGGCTTCATTTCTCCTCCGCCCCTTACGTTCCTCAGGCCAGAGTCACCAACAAACTTCTGGTTGCCAAATGCAGTGGACCCTTTCAGGCCCTCCCTCACAATCTCTAGAATAAGATGCTATTGACCACGATTTCCTTCTGGAAACTCCCTCCTCCTCGCATCAGCCAGAACCCAGAGGGCCCCATGACTGTGTTCAGAGGCTGTAGACACCTCCACCAGCATGGCCCGCATTGACGCCAAATTCAGGTCCATTGTGTTTTTTTCTTCAAACCTGTTCCTCCTGAATCTCCTATCTTGGCTAATTGCACCATCATCCATGTAGTCATCTTTGCCAGAAACCTAGGAAGGAGTCTCATTTCCTTCCTCTCCCCTTCCATGTCCACCACGTCTTGTCATTTCTACTCTCCAAAGCCCTCTGCAGAGCTACCGTGTTGGCTGCCTTCAAGGGCATCCACAGCTGCACAGCACGAGGCCTCATCCTCTAGCCACCAGGCCCACCCTCACCACATCTCTGAGGATCCACTGGGGGCATATTCAAGTTGGTCTCTCTGCTCTCAGTTCCTGAGCAGTTCTAAGCACCCTCCATCCTGAATTGCAGATCTGACCATGGCACCAGTTATCAGCAAGCCACTGCCCAGAGGAAAAAACCCAAGTTCCCTAGCAGGGCATACAGGGTACTCTTCTTCTCTCCATTCTTCTCTTCTCCGTCTAGCTGGCGTCCTTTAGCCACCCCTTTTGAACCAGGCTAGGTTTTTGTTGTTGTTGTTTTTTTTTTTTTGGCTGTGCTGGGTCTTCGTTGCTGCACACAGGCTTTCTCTAGTTGCGGTGTGCTGGCTTCTCATTGCGGTGGCTTCTCTTGTTGCACAGCACAGGCTCTAGGCACATGGGCTTCAGTAGTTGTGGCACAAGGGCTCAGTAGTTGTGGCTCGCAGGCTCTAGAGTGCAGACTCAGTAGTTGTGGTGCATGGGCCTAGTTGCTCCACGGCAATGTGGGATCTTCCTGGACCAAGGCTCAAACCCGTGTCCCCTGCATTGGCAGGTGGATTTTTAACCACTGCGCCACCAGGGAAGCCCCGGGCTAGTTTTTAAAATATGAACTTCCATTTTTCTCCATACATTTCCCCCTCTCTCCACCCCCCCTTATAAGAATGCACACAGGCATTCTGCTTGTCTCCAGGAACTTCTGAAAAGCAGAAGTTGCCTGCAAGCCATTTCCTTCCTGTCTTTTAATTTCCAACACTCTAAACTCCTTGAGGAAGCAATCTAACTCAGGAGGGAGAGGGCTGGTGAGAAGGGGTTTCTTTGAGGGAATCCGGAAGAGTGAAGGAATTTCCCTAGAATAAGAATCCAGTCTCCCAAGCCTGGAGTTGGAAGGGAGGTGGTACTATGCCCTCCGTCTGGCAGCTCCCAGGGGAGGGGATTAAGTCGTAGAGAAATAACTTTGTTGTTCCCAGTTTTTGCATCTCTTCTATGAGAACACAGGCTAGTTAGCATTTTCTGAGCCATCACTCCTTAGCTTCCTAGTAATTCTAACTACAAAGCTATGAGGTAGCTTGCTATTGTTAATACCAATTTATAGATGAAGGCACAGAGAGGTTGAGTGACTTGCCTCAGGCCTCACAGCTAGTAAGCTGAGATCCTGGGCTTCATCCCCAGGCCTGCTTGTTTTTAACCACCTTCCCGCCACCTTCTGTTAGTTTCCTCTACTGTCCTACCCCAGTCAGCATCTCTTTTTCTCATGCTACTAGTCTACCTTGTACAGATCACAAGTATAGCGCTTATTCCAAACATAGTAGGTGTCCAATAAATACATGATGAAAAATAAAAGAGGATTTCCATTTCTAGTTATATGCTTGGCTAGGTGTCTGGACTAACTCTTCGACTGAAAAGAACAACAAAAATACTGGGTAAAATATTAAAAATATATTCTGAAAAAAAAAATTCTGGAAGGGATCCAAAAACTGGCAAGAAGTTAAGAAATAGTCCTAGGACAGAGTAGAGGCCAGAACCCAAGAGAGGTAAGCAGAGGCTTTTGCCTGGAAGGTATTTGCTAAATCTAGTGAATCTGAATATTGGTTTTTGCAGCCTTGGGAGTCTTGGGGACAGAAGTAAAAGCATAGGGTCTGCTTTAAGTGGGGAGTTTAATGGGAGACCCAATAAAGGTGGGACCCCAAGTGCAAAATCATAGAGTAAGGAAAAAATTATTTTTGAGCCCACCCAGAAACCTTACTAAAGTTGGTCATAGAATGAGCCATAAAGCAAGTCTCAACAGATTTTGAAAATTTCCTATCATACAGAGCATATTCTCTGACCACAATGCAATTAAGTCAAGAATCAGTTTAAAAAAAAAAAAAAAAAACTAGAAAAACCCATTTGTTTGGAAACTTTTGGGTCAAAGAACAAATAGTTATGAAAATGTGACAGTATTTAAATGCTGTGTAACAAATATTCAATACTACATGTGGAAGCTAAAGAGAGGAAACCTAGACAAGTAGTTAAAGGGAAATTTAGACCTAAAAGCTTATATTAGAAAATACTTGGAAGTGTAAAGAGCAAAAAAGTTAGAAAAAGAACGGCAAAATAAAGTTCAATAAAACAGAAGAAAGGAAATAAGATAAAATAAGAAAATAAAATTGAAAACAAACATACAATAGAAAGGACCAATTAAGCCAAACACTGGATTTGTGAGAGACTCATACATTTTACAAACTTCTGGTGAAAACTGATAAAGGGAAAAAGAAAAGGTACAAACAATGTGAGGAATAAACTATATTCCTATATAGTTTATAATCATACATGATGCAGAAATTACAAGGACATATTTGTGAACATTTTTATGCCAATTAATTTGAAAACTTAGATGAAGTGGGAAAATTCCAAGAAATATGTTAATAAAACTGAAATAGGGCTTCCCTGGTGGCGCAGTGGTTAAGAATCCATCTGCCAACGCAGGCGACACGGGTTCGATCCCTGGTCCAGGAAGATCCCACATGCCATGGAGCAACTAGGCCCGTGCACCACAACTATTGAGCCTGCACTCTAGAGCCTGCGAGCCACAACTACTGAAGCCCGGTGCCTAGAGTCTGTGCTCTGCAACAAGAGAAGCCACTGTGGTGTGAGGCCCACACACCGCAACGAAGAGCAGCCCCCACTCGCCACAACTAGAGAAAGCCCGTGTGCAGCAATGAAGACCCAATGCAGCCAAAAATAAATAAATAAAATAAATTTTAAAAAAACAACTGAAATAGAAAACCAGAATAGACTCATAACCATTCAAGAACTTGAATCTGTTGTTAAATATTTTCTGCAAAGAAAAATCCAGGCTGAAACAGTTTTACCAGTAACTTCTACCAGACATTCAAGTAATAAATAATTCCAGTGTCTCACAAGCTAGAGTATGGAAAAAGATGGATTATTTCTCAAATCATTTTATGAGGCTGGCATAAACTTATACCAAAATCTGACGAAGAGAATGTGAGAAACAAAAAATTTCAGGTCAATCTCACACATACAGACAGAAAAGTCACAGGCAAAATTTTAGCAATTTGAATCCAGCAAGATGATAATCAGAACCAAATTGGTTTACCCAAGAATACAAGGTTAATTTCAAATGAGAAAAATCAATTAATGTAATTCACCACATTAAAGGATTAAAGGAGAAAAATCATATAATGACCTCAGTAGATGCAGACAAATTCTTTGATAAAATTCAATATCCATTCAGATGAAATACATAGAAAACTAGGAATATTTTCCTTGATAAAAGGTATTTACAAAAACCTACAGCAAACATTATACGTAACCAGTCCCTTTAAAATGGGGAACATGATAAGTGTGCTGCCATCTCCACTTCTATTCAGTATTGTACTTAAGGTCCTAAATAGTGGAGTAAGGCAAGAAAAATAAATAAAATATATAGATTGGAAAGGAAAAAATCACAGTGACATAATAGTATATGTAGGAAATTCAAAAGAATGTGTACAGAGCCTGTTGAGATGAATATGAGAGTTTGGCAATGTTTCTGGGTACAAAAGTCAATACGCAAAAATCATGAGCATCCATATATACCAGCAATAAACAGAAATGAAACTTTTTGAAAGATGCCATACAATGTTTACTATAATTACTTTATACTCCTTATCATATTTCTATACTACTGCCCTTTTTTTTTTTTTATCAAACTCAGCATTAAAATACACAGTCTAAGAAGAATGGATAAAGAAGATGTGGTACATATATACAATGGAATATTACTCAGCCATAAAAAGGAACAAAATTGGGTCACTTGGGGCTTCCCTGGTGGCGCAGTGGTTGAGAGTCCGCCTGCCGATGCAGGGGACACGGGTTCGTGCCCCGGTCCGGGAAGATCCCACATGCCGCAGAGCGGCTGGGCCCGTGAGCCATGGCCACTGAGCTTGCGCGTCCGGAGCCTGTGCTCCGCAACGTGAGAGGCCACAACATGAGAGGCCTGCGTACCGCAAAAAAAAAAAAAAAAAAAAAAAATTGGGTCATTTGTAGAGACGTGGATGGACCTAGAGACTATCATAAAGAGTGAAGTAAGTCAGAAAGAGAAAAATATTGTATATTAATGCATATATGTGGAATCTAGAAAAATAGTACAGATGAACCGGTTTGCAAGGCAGAAATAGACACACAGATGTACAGAACAAACGTATAGACACCAAGGGGGCAAGCGGCGGTGGGGGTGGGATGAATTGGGAGATTGGGATTGACATGTATACGCTAACATGTATAAAATAGATAACTAATAAGAACCTACTATATAAAAAATAAATAAAATTCAAAAAAACAATACACAGTCTTAACTGTTTCTTCAGGTCATCATTTTCTTACCTAGGCTCCCGAGTCTAAATTTGTATGCTTTTCTCCTGTGAATCTGTCTTTGTCAGTTTCATTTTCAGACCCAGTCAGGGGCCCTAATATGGTCAAGGAAAACTTTTCCCTCCCCTACAGTATCAAAAAACAAGATACTTAGGAATGGATCTAATAAAATATGTGTAAGACCTTTACAAAGAGAATTATAAAACTTTATTGAAAGGCTATGAAGAAGACTTAATTAGAGAAATATATTTATGGATAGAAAAGACCCAATCTCATAAAAACATTAATTCTCCACAAATTGATCTATAACTTCAACGCATTTCCATTTGAAATCCCAACAGAGGTCTCTTCTTCAAGAGGCTCTTAAAGAAGAACATAGAGGAAGGAATTACCCTTCTATATACCAAACCTATAGTAATCAGTAAGGGTGGTATAGGTTCAGGGAGAGACAGACAGACCAGTCAAACAAAAATGAGAGCCCAGAAACACCCCTGGCATATACGGAAACTCAGTGTATGGTAGAGATGGTAGCTCAGATCATTGCGGGAAAGATAAACTTTTCAATAAATGACGAGGAGGTAGCTGATTATCCATATAGCAAAAAATAGACGTGGACCCCACTCTACACCATTTCACCACATCAGCTTTAGTTGGATTAAAGACCTCTATAAGAAAAGCAAAACTGCATTGCTGTCATCATGTCAAGGATACACTTTTTTTCACGTTTTACCATTTCTGAAATTGTGATTTTTCTTACCATCAGTGGCAACTTAAGATCCAATGATATATGATACAAAACTTTTAGGAGACAATGTAGGAGAATATGTTAACAAATTCTGGGTAAGGAAGTATTTCTAAAGCAAGAATATATTTGCGACACATATAATCAAACAAATATTTGAATCCAAAAGATACAGAGAATTCATATAAATCAATAAATAAAAATCTAGCCATCAGTAGAAAAGCAAGCAGAAGAAATGAAGAGGAATTTCACAAAAGAACAAGTGTAAATGGTTCATAAACTTATCAAAAGACATTTAGTTTCATTGGTAATCAGGGAAATGTAAATTGAAACTACAATGAGATAACACCACACACTCATCAAAACGGCTAACATAAAAAGTTGTTCAATGCCAACTGTTGATGTGGAGTGACCAACCAGAACTCAGACACACTGCAGGTTGGAATTCAAATGTATAATAACTTTAGAAAAACAGGTTGGTATTACCTAGAAAGTTGAATGTGCACATATACAAAGACTCAGTAATTCCAATGTAGGTATGTATTCTAGAAAAACCCTTGCACAAGTGGACTCAAAGACACATACAGGAATCAATGGCAGCATTGTTCATAGTTGCAAAAAGCAAGAAACAATCCAAATGTTCACCAAAGGTGGACTGGATCATTAAATTGTGGTATAATCATACAATGAAATACTACACAATTACATCAACATGGATGAATCTCAAAAATAAAATGTTAAGCAAAGAAGCAATGAAAGATTAAAATATGATTCTATTTATTCCACTTCATAAACAAGCAACTCTTAAACGATAAGGATAAAAGCACAGGTGATAACAATTATAGAGAAAAACAGTGAAGAGAGTAACAGAAATTTCAGGATAGACTTGACGTTGATAGGGCGACAGGTGCAGTTTGGTAGAGGCATGCAGAGGGTCTTAGGTCGGGTGATGTGCTATTTCCTGGCTTAGGTGATTTGTATATAGGTGTTTGTGTGTATCTTTATTTCACGAGAAAAAAATTTTTTAAATGAAGGACAAATGAAGATGAATTAATAAATGAATACATCTCTGTATTTTTTTAATGTTATTACGTGCCTGCAAGCTTTGTAAGTTTACCTTCAGCACTTATAAGACAAACAGTACGTCTTACCACTTTCCTAAGAAGCTGCAAGAAATGGTTTGTTTTCAACAGTGTGTCGCAGTCTGTTTTGTAATAAATCCTAGATGATGAGGAAGAAAAGTTACACAAACCAGACCAGAAGTGCAAAAGGAAGCATGAAAGCTCTTCTAAGAAATCACTCACAATATACCTACCTCCAAATCATCCCATTGAGTTTGTTTGCATTCTTTCATTTTATTTTTTAAAATTTTTGGTCGTGCTGTTTGGCTTGTAGGATCTTAATTCCCCAACCAGGGATCGAACCCACACCCCTGGCAGTGGAAGCATGGCGTTCTAACCACTGGACCTCATTTTTTTTTTTTTTTTGCATTCTTTTAGTCAGTGGTTATAATTCTAAGTCCTGAGAACAAAGCCATCTAACAACTTTCTTATTTTCACTGGCCCTGTGCTGCTAGGGTCATAAAACCAGGGACCTCGGAGGCCCATGTGTCCTGCTACTAGAGCAGAAATCCCCTTGGGCAAGTTGTCCTGTCTCAGCTTGAATCCTTCCAGTGGGGGGCAGTTATTCACATTGGGGGCACTCTGTCCATTATTAGGCAGTTGGGTCTGTTGCCCTCCTGGGTAGGCAGAGCTATCTATGGGAGACCTTCCTGAGGTCACTCGATGTCACCTAGGAGATGGAATCTCTCCAAAAATCATTATCTCACTGGAATACCCACCACCTTCTGTAGCTGAGCAGCTTAGAGAAAATGTGTTCTGTAAATTCTGTGTGAGAAGGATTTGATTATCAGCAGTTTAAGAGTATTCTGCTTCCTTGTAGAGCTAAGCTTTCAGCAGCACGTATTTTACATTATAACTGTACAAATAATGTTAACAATAACACTAAATTTAGAAGCTCTGGGAGGTGGGGGGATTTTAACTCTCCTTGGAAGGGCTCTGCCCCAAGCCTGTTGGAAAGCCACAGCAATTCACAGAGACAGCCTTACAGCAATGACTTAGAGACCAGCCTGGAAAACTTTCCATTAGTGAACATTAACTTCCTTGCACTTCTAGATTGCTTGTTTCAGCAACTACTGCCTGTTTTTTTCCAGAACAGCCACTAATTTGAACGGAATGTCTGGATGACCCCGAACTGTTCTTAGAAAATGTGTTTGCCGAGGACGTCTGCTCTCCTCAAACTTCTCCAGAAGACTTGGGAATCTATCCTATTCCTCCTTGGTCTGGGGTGTTGCTTCTCCCTAAGGATCCCTGTTGCCACATCTACCCTTTACCTTCTCTCGTCCTCCCCATTTTCTCCCTCATGAAAGCTCTTCTCACTAAATTCATTTTCTTTTTTTTCCCCTCTTTCTTTCGTATTTCTCTAAAGGGCTTACTAACGTTAGAGAAATTTCTTCCAATGTTAGAAAAATCAGGGGAAGGTGTATAGCTTTATAGATTGTTTTCTTGTTAGACGTTGAGTTTTACTATTCTCACTAGGAGTGTCTTTTATCATTAAGTAACAATCCATAGAATATATGAAATAAATGCTCAGCAAGTTTAGAGTGCTATGTCGTTATTAATTAACTAGCTAATCTACGGAGCCTCTCCTGGAGCCAGTGAGCTACTGTGTACCCTCCACCGACTTGTATGAGGAAGGAGACTACTTTTGAACTCGGGGATGGCCTGGTTTGTGAGTATTACCATCTGGGTGGAGAAGAAAACAGTGCTTGTCTCCAAGAACACAGAAAGAAAGGCAAGGTTCAGCCAGCATGGAACGGGGACTTGCCAATGTTTCACTGTTGGAACGTCTGCTATTCCCAACCGACCTCAGCCAACACAGCCCACCCCCACTCCATCCTCCCCTCACACGGCTGGGACTTTCTGTTTGGGCCAAAAGGCAAAGATAAAGGAAAGGTACAAACAGGGGGAGTGGCAAGGAGGAAAACGATAAGAAGTCCAGGCCCCTGCACACAATTAGAAGTCAGCTTTAGGGACTTCCCTTGTAGCACAGCAGTTAAGAATCCGCCTGCCAATGCAGGGGACATGGGTTCAAGCCTTGGTCCGGGAAGATCTCACATGCCATGGAGCAACTAAGCCCGAGCGCCACAACTACTGAGCCTGCGCTCTAGAGCCCTCGACCCACAGCTACTGAAGCCCACGTGCCTAGAACCCATGCTCTGCAACAAGAGAAGCCACCACTCACAGCAACTAGAGAAAGCCTGCGTGCAGCAATGAAGACCCAACGCAGCCAAAAATAATAATAATAATAAATAAATACATTTATCAAAAAAAAAGAAGTCAGCTTTAATAACCCAACTGTCCCACGAACAGAAACAGGAGCACTTCAGGGGTGAAGGTGGGGTGGCCTTGGAGAAAATCTTCCCCAAACCTGATGTAATCACCATCAAATAACCACCTTCCTTTCCAGATTTCACATCTGCTCAAACTTTCTGGAATTTTCTTATGATCCTATGCCAGAAACCACAGCTCTGTGTGTCTACAGTCTGGACGCCAGTGCAGATAGGGGGGACTTTGAAAGGACCTATAAGGTACTAAAGGAAATTCAAACTGGGAATGTGGAATTTACAGCGGAAACAGACATTTAATCTGTCTTCCTGTTCTCAGATTTGAGTCTAAACTTAGATCACAGTATGGAAGAGCATGACCGGGCCTGAAAAGCTTGTCCTGCCAGGCTCACATCCCTTTACCTCTTCTATTTTAGCCTCAGAGAGGCAGTTTTACGTTGTTTCTGTTTTGGAGATAGAAGCGTCCCGGACCCCCCTTGGCTTCAGAGTCTTATCAACTCACCTCTGGGTGTACTCAGGGAAACCTCCTATTAACATTTGCCGAAATGTTTTTCCAAACCACTATGAGATAGTGGGACCCGAAGTATGTTTGTTTGGGTGTTAACTGACTTGGTGTTGGGAACCAACTATTCCCCAATGTAAAGTTTCTATAGATTATCAATGCTCTAGGCCTTTGAATGCCTGAGCTAGTTTTAAGAGAAAAGACATGGAAACAACCTAAATGTCCATTGACAGAGGAGTAGATAAAGAAGATGTGGTACATATATACAATGGAATATTACTCGGCCATAAAAAAGAACGAAATAATGTCATTTGCAGCAACATGGATGGACCTAGAGATTGTCATACTGAGTGAAGTAAGTCAGAAGAGAAAGACAAATATCATATATCGCTTGTATGTGTAATCTTTTTTAAAAAAAGGTACAAATGAACTTATTTACAAAACAGAAATAGAGTCACAGATATAGAAAATAAACTTATGGTTACCAGGGGGGAAAGGGATGGTAAGGACAAATTGGGATATTGGGATTGACGTGTACACACTACTATGTATAAAATAGATAACAAATAAAGACCTACTCTATAGCACAGGGAACTCTACTCAATACTCTGTAATGACTGACCTATATGGGAAAATAATCTAAAAAAGAGTGGGTACATGTATATGTATAACTGATTCACTTTGCTGTACACCTGAAACTAACACAACATTGTAAATCAACTATACGCCAATAAAAATTAAAAAAAAAGAAAGAAAGAAAACCCAGCAACCTGGAGATATTCACAGCAGCAACATCCCCTGTATGGTCCCACCTCCACCAGACAAATGAAGCCCTAAAGGGATGGTTTTGGTGACACACATCACTCCCTCTAACTCCCCCCACTCCTTTTATCCATCCTCTGGTCCATCTGTTAACTAGACACACCCCTGTCCTCCCACTTACGTCCTCCCAACTTTGCTCAAGTTGCTCCCTCTTTCTGGAATGTTCTCTTGATCCCTTGATTCTGCTTATTCTTCCAGGTTCTGTGCTGCCTTTCCAATAGTCATCTCTAATCTCATTAGTTGGATGTAATTTTTCTTTTCATTTTATTGAATGACAAAGCAGTTTATTGGTATCACACACAAGGTCCTGCATTGTAATTATTTACAAGTAAATCCAATCTCTCTTTCTGGATCATTTGCTAGTTGACTGCCCGATCCATAGCTAGTTTGCTATCATTGCTTCAGTAATACCTAACAGTGTGTCTAACTCATTGCAGAAAAAAGCTTAATAAATATCTGATGCACAAATGATGAATGTGGCCTCGAGTAAGAGCAAAGTTGGATCTACTCAATGGTGGATCGCGCCATACAGCTGACGTCCTATGGGAGACAGCGAGTGGTTTCCCCAGCTAGAACACAAAGCCCACTGCCCTTGCCTCCACCGATTTCAAACTTTGTTTCCCTCCCCTGGCCTCTCCCTGCCAGCCAAGCTCATCTCCTCACTGCTGGAAAATGTCAGGCTCATTTCTCAGTCTGAAGCTTTTATTATGACATTCTTCCTACCCGAAATGCCCTACTCTACTGCTTCTAATTGCCTAAGTCTTGCCCTCCTTTCCAGGCTCAGTTTAAAGTCGCCCCCCCTGCCCACCACTCCAAGAAGCTTTCCTTGACCAGGTTAGCCCTTGGTAGTGTAAGCAGATAAGGTAGGGGGCCCCAGAGGAAAAGAACCAGATGTAACTTTTGACATAAGAGGAACCATTTTAGACCTAAGCCATTTTGTGATCTAAGCCCGGCCACAATGCTTGCCCTTGAACAGGTCTCAGTAATAATGATCTCAAGGGAACAGAAGAACAAAGGCTGTTAAAGGCAAGGAAAGTAACAATAGCAGGTAATAAATCAGTTGTAAAGACTCTCAGTTCTGTTTCGATGGTAATGATTAGCCTGAAGCACTTTCTGAGCTGTTTTGCAGAATTTAAACCCCCCTTCAAGGGTTCAAACCACCAGATCAACTGGAACTTCTTCTGACTCTCCTGATTTCAAACAACTAAAGCTTGGCTCTGTCGACCTTTGCCCTAATTCTATGCTGAATTCTCCTCTGCTCAAGCCCCTTCATGAGTATGCACGTACCCTTAGCTTAAAACTTCCCCAGCTTTAAGCGAAGGGGAGACAGTGCTTTGGGAAAGATCCCCAGTGTTCTCCTTACTCGCTGCAGGTAGTGAATCCTTCCTTCTCCCACGCTTTGGCTTGGTTGTGTCTTTTGGCTCCATACCCACGAAGAGGCAAACCCAGTTTTCCAGTAACAGTACCAGCATGCTCTGAAGAAAGGGCAACAGACGAAGATTCACCAGCCCTGGATTCTAGTTTCTGCTCAGCTATCAGCTGGGCAATTTGCTTCATCCTTCTTGACCACTCATCATCTATAAAATGAGTCCTTGGATGACACAGTCTCTAAAGCTCTTTCTGGTTAGACATTTTACGATACTAATCTTTCCAATCCTGGAACTTCTAGCACCTATATTGTTGCATCTGTTCAACTGTAGTAAACTGCATTGTTATTTATCTTTTTTGTTTGTTTTTTTGCGGTACACGGGTCTCTTACTGTTGTGGCCTCTCCCGTTGCGGAGCATAGGCTCCGGACACGCAGGCTCAGTGGCCATGGCTCACGGGCCCAGCTGCTCCGTGGCATGTGGGATCTTCCCGGACCGGGGCACAAACCCGCGTCCCCTGCCTCGGCAGGTGGACTCAACCACTGCGCCACCAGGGAAGCCCTGTTATTTATCTTTTTATATTGAAGTCTGGCTCATCCAACTCATTTGTAACTCCCTCAAGAACCAAAAATGTGTCCTTTAATTATTTGCAGCCCTGTCATTTAGAAGTTTGGGTTATAAACACTTTTGGTAATAATGACAATAACAAATAGTCACTAAGGTCCATATCCTTTTTCCTGATGCTGCTTTGAGGATGCTGCTGCTCTTACAGCTAGAATTGGCAGTGGGTCACAGTTTTCACCAGTAACCAGATTTTCGGTCTTTGACAGCATCACTGAGCAGCTCTCCTAGCCCAGGACTGTATACCTTAACACTTTTTTTCTATGTGAAAAATACCCTCAGTGTCTACCTATTTAAGCCACTGTCTTTGAGGTTTTCTATTACTTGCAGCTGATCACATTTCTAATCTACCATTTCACTGGTTTGTTATAAGGGTAAACGAGATAATAATGTAAATCCCTTAGAATCTCCCGGAGTAAGCCCTCACCAGGTGGATGTTGTTATTATTACTACTTTAAAATATGCCTCCATTACGTCCTCCTTTCCCCCAGCTCCCACACTATGGCAGTTGAGCTTCATAATGGAAGAAATACATCTTTTTTTTTTTTTTTTGTATTAACCTATGCTTTTCTTTTTGTTTTCTTTTCTTTTTCTTCTTTGGCTGCGCCGTTTGGCTTGCAGTATCTTAGTTCCCCGACTAAGGGATTGAACCCGCAACCTCAGCAGTGAAAGTGCGGAGTCCTAACCACTGGACAACCAGAGGATTCCCAACCTATGAATTTCTGAAGATATACTACAACCTTAGTCTGCTCAGGCTGCCATAACAAACTACCATAAACTGGGTGGCTTATAGACAGCAGAAATTTATCTCTCACGGTTCTGGAGGCTGGAAGTTGGAGGTCAGGATGCTGGCATGGCCATGGACCCTCCTCTGGCTTATAGACGCAGACTTCTAGTATCCTCACCTGGTGGAAAGAGAGCGCTGAGGTCTCTTTTATCACCAGGGCTCCACCCTCATGACCTAATCACCTCCCAAAGGCCCCACCTCCCACTACCATCACCATAGAAGGTAGGGCTTTAAGATATGAATTTGGGGGGACATAAACATTCAGCCCACACGACTACCCTACTTCAAAGATGCCATTATAAGCAACATCTTTTTTAGAAAGCAATAGAACTAGAATGTTGAGCTGAGACGTTGGCCTCCACCTACCTCTAACCTTCTCCCCTAGGGCCACCAGACAAACCCAGGCCCCACAAGAAGCCCTCCTCGGAGCCTTACTTCACTCCTGCACCATGTCACACCTGAATGCCCTTCCCCAGCTCTTCACATGTTGATTCATCCTCAGCCTTTCAGCCTCAGCTCAAACGGCCCCTCCTCAGAGCAGCTCTCCCTGATGACCTTTTCTAGACTTGCTTCCCCCATTTCTCTCCCCCCATCAGCCTGCTTGTCTTCCTCTGTAACTGTCTGCTGGTTTGCTTGTCATTTCTCTGCCTTGCTGAACTGTATACTTCATTTGAGCAGGACCTTGTCTATTTTGTTTACCATTGTGCCCCTAGCAGACAGCACTGTGCATGGCACTTAGCAGGTGCTTATAATGGACTGAACGGAGGATCTTTCTCTCTCCCTGCCAGGTAGGGACACAGCAAGAAGATGACTGCCTGAAACCAGGAAGGAGGTTCTCACCAGAACCTGACCATGCTGGCACTCTGAACTTAGACTCCCAGCCTCCAGAACTATGAGAAATAAATGTCTGTTGTTTAAGCCACCCAGTCTATGGTATTCTGCTATAGCAGCCTGAACCAAGACAGTGCTCAATATTTGTTGACTCAATAAACAAACTTCTAAAAGTTCAATGCATTTTGAGTTCTAGGCTAAATTCTATGCTGATAAAATAGGATAGAATAGAGGCTTATTGCTCAGAAGGAAGCTTTGTTTTATAAAAAGATTCAAGGCAGATTTTTAAAAGAATTAAGCTTCACTTAAAAAAAATTGCTTTCCTGTTCAAATTCTCAGGAGCATGGCAACAATATTACATGAAGAGAAGTACATCTGTATCTCTCCCACACATGCAGTATTTAATTTGCAAAGATTGCTAAACACTCATGTCTTCCAAATTTAATGCACTTCTAATTAAATGTTTTCCTGTCTCGTTTCACTGGGAGCAGCTATTAAATGGCTGGGCAGAACAATGAACAGCAGTGATATTTCTTTTAAACTTAGCATCATAAATCACCTTGGCTTTAGAGAGCCATACATGGTGGGGAGGGGGATTTGATCTGTTTGTATTTAGTGGCTATGATTTACTCTTTGCAAAAACCTCAGAGGTTGATGAAAATGAGAGGAAAAGCATAAACAGAGAAGTGTCTATGTATGGATGTGTGTGTTCCAATCATTGTGTGCAAATGTGTGTTAAAAGATAAAGTTGATTATTCAACCTTGGATCACATATTTTAGGAGAGCTGGGTTGAAACATTTGGAGGCAACTGAAAGAGTAATCACAGGAGTCATGGGAAATTTTTATTCCACATTTCTCAATTGAGTAAGCAATGCATCTATTTAAGAAAAATATGGGGGCTTAACTTATAGAAGCCCCTTAAAGGAGAGAAAAGAATATGGAATAATAGAGTAGAAGTATACAATTTAATTAAAGCTTTAAAAGCTGGTAACTATTAAATCAATTTCCAATTAAATAAAAGGGAAGGTTGAGGAAGAAAGATTTCCTAAATGCCCAGAAACTGGAATTTGGACACAGGATAGAAAATTTATTTTACTTTCATAATTGTTTGAAGAATAAATGAAAGTTTGTAATAATATATAGTACAGAAATTTCTGGGAGTTCACTAAATTATTCTAAAAACACTTATAATGGGAAAAGTATTTGTGAGTTAAAGATATTCTATTATTTAGTATATAATAGACCTACACTTTTATATACATATCCCCAGTTAATTTTCATGCATTGATTAATCCTTCCATCACTCCAGTTAGGTCAGTGGGTTCCTTTGCACTTCATATGCACTGATGCAGAAGCTAGAAACTAACCCGGCAAGTTGTGTGACTTGCCCAAAGATACTCAGTTAATCTCGGTGGAGCTAGTTGGAAACAGGGCATAAGCCCCTGATTCACTGTGTAGCCATTCAGGGTTGCAAAACTGTTCTTCCTGTTTACATTTGCAATTTAACCAACATACATCGTACACCTGGGAAGGTTATGAACATGGCACAACACAGAGAGAAATAGGCATGGCTTTCCCCACCAAGACTCAGACAGTGGGGTCTTCCTTGAACATAAGAAAGGGGTTTGGACGTTGTGCAGCCACCAGATGACAAATGCTTATCGCCAGGCCAAAACTTTAAGCAGAACTTATGAAGATAAACAGGCTCTTCTTAAAAATTGCTCTTTATTAGACAGTGCTAAATATACGTTAGTTCTAGCCATTGACTAAGCCAAATAAAGTCTCTTTCTCAGCCATGTTGTTTAGCATTTTGTATTTGGACTTTTTTCAAGTAACTTGCCAAAGAAGTTGATTTTCTTTTAGGCACAGTAGTAAAGAGCATTTAAATATATATTTAATCACAGTTTTACCTAAATGATTTCATCTAAGTATTCGAATGGGCATAACCTCTAACTTCTGAGGCTTCTCTGAATAATTTATTGGATAATAGTGAGAGCATAGTCTTAATAAGTGCTTTACATGTATATTAACTCCATCCTCACAACAGCTCTTAGAGGTAGGCATTATTATTACCTCCATGTTACAGGTGAAAAGCTGATGCCCCAAACATTAAGCAACTTGCTTTGGGTCACATAACTAGCAGGCGGTAATTGGCCCCAGGCTGGTGGGCTCCCAGGCCTAGATTGTCAGAAGCCTCGATAGATAAGCCCAATTAGCACATATAAGAAATGGACCATGTGAGGTCAACTTCATATAATATCTTCAAAACATTTAGTTTTTCCCTTACATTGTTTTCTGCCCTGACCCACTAAAATGTTATAAAGCAGGAATACAATGTCATCTCGATCATTAGGAGTCCAGAAATAGGAAACTTTTAATACGTGTATAAATCAGTGTAAATAGAAGAAATCATGGAAAAGGCACGAGAGAGAAAGAGAAAGAAAGAGAGAGAGAGAATATTTTTAAACCTGCTTCAGGTCCAAGAGGGGCATTGCTAAGTCAGCTAATGTCTTCCACCTTTCAACCATAAAGGTAATTTTTAATTCCTTAGGAGACAATAGTCTCCTAAGTCAGTTTTTAACATCTCAAAGTACTGTAAAGAAACAAACTGACATCAGGAAAATGAAAGGACCCACAAGTCTGAATTTCAAACGAGACAAAAAAGCACAGGGCTTTTCAAAGGTAAACGTTAAATAGGTCACTACTGGGCATCTCTCCCTGCGTTCTGTAAATCAGAACCTGGAGAGTCTAATCAAGTCGATTATGCTCATCACACCACAGAGCAACCACTCGGAAGCATCTCGCTTTATTTCCTTCTCGCTCCTAATTGCACCTGACATTCCTTGTCCAGAGTTTCCTTCCATGAAGTGTATTTCTGCATGTTTTCACGTCATCTCCTTTTGTTACCTGTCCTCACAGGTCTCTTTCTTACTCCTAATCTTGTGCCAAGTTTCCCTTCTGACCTTGGCTACTCAGTTCCCGCTGCATTGAATGTCAGCCACTCACGTTGTGCAGCGATTTTGTTTCTGTTTTTTCCTGGAGGTGCTCGTCTGAGTCACATGGAAAGATGCTCTCTTGACAACTGGCAAAGTGAGATGATCTGTGTGTCAGAGTACTGGGCGGGATCCTTACCACCCTTTACCATCAATCAGCTGGCTCTGCAGGGGCAGCCTGTCTGGGATCCTGAAAGACCCTGCTCCCCTAAAACATGGTCCCTACTGTGAACCCCAGATTTAGCACTGGGAGCCTTTGTTAAAATAAAATGTGTTTTCCAAAAGGAATTAGAGTTTTCCACTAGGAGTCCCATTACTCTGCTTGGAGGACAGTGAGGAAATGAGGCTCAGGATGGGACATCAGGACGGGGCTGGTTCTTGGGATGGGGGGCTGTGGAGGGAGACAAGCCTGACTGAGGGGCCAGGAACCAGTGGCTGGTGAGTAGGCTCCGGGCGGAATTCACAAGAGCATGGTGTTTTAGAAGAATGAGGATGACGCCCCTGCTTGAACGACTGATCCCGGCTAACTGATTAGTGACTTGATACTAGAAGCTGTTACCATCAGAGAAATGGATCATAATGTTCTCCCCCCGCCTCCCCATCACAACCCAGGAAAACAGAGTAAAACTCACTTCGCAGGAAGACGTTTTCTTGTATAAAGCGAAGGGAGAAATTTGTGAGGCATCCCATTGCTTTGATTATTCCAATACTTGCAGTGAAAAATATGATCCTATATATTTATTTGCCTAAAACTTAACTCCAGTTGTCACAACAAACCAAAATGAGGAAGGAAGCAGGACTTGCAAGCATATTTTATAGACAGCTACCATCTGTCTCCACGAAATCATGAAAACCTCCTCAAGAACAAGACTCCTGCCCTGGTGCTTATCTTCTGTCTCATCCCCTCCCACCGTCCCTCTGTTCTTTCTGAGGCAAAGCTTTCACTCATCTCAAGTGAGAGTGCTGGAGAAATAGTGCTAGACTTTCCGGGAGGATCCTGGGAAGCTGAGTTTTTCCAAGGGAGCAAAATAGAGGAAATCCTAGGTGTTTGGGGCAGCTGACATTTCTACCCACCGTCCCAGGCAAGGACATTGCTCCCCTAATACTCTAGCAGCAAGTCACAAACTCATCGAACAAAGGTGTATTTCCACCTTTGGGCCCCTTGGGCTTTGGGAGACTAGTACCTCAGTGCAGCTGGGGAGAGAAAGAAACTGGGGCAGGGTGTGGAGAGACCTGGGTTCCCCACTTCCCAGACGTACTTGTCACATGACCTTGAGCGAAGCACTTCACCTCCCTGAGTGTTAGTTTGCTCATCTGTAAAATGGGGACAATAGTCTGACCCTGGACTGCCCCACAGGCTGACGTATTACTTCATGTACACTAAAGTGCCACCCCAACCAGGAAGCACTTAACACATTTCATACAAAAATAAAATAGTGCCAGTGAAGTGTTTAGGCACTTGGGCGAACTATGTGAGAAAATTCCACAAAAATGAATTCCTGATTCCATACACTTCAAATGATTTCCTTACTACAGAGGGAGCAGAGGCCATTCCCGCTTTTATAATATGTTCATATTCGTCCTTTGAAAATTTGCCCTGGGAGAAAACAAGGCAGGAAGTAGAGAAGGGATCTAGGAAGGCAAGCCCCTCACTACTCACCTACTAGGTGCCAGAGCTTTCTTGGGCAGTTTCTAAATGAATCAACTCATTTAATCCTCGTAAAATCTCCATGTGGGAGACACCGTGATGTCCTGACCCCCACGTCCCAGGGGCCTTAGGTGGGGGATCGCCTTTCACATGGTCAGAAAGTGGTGGGTTTGAACCCCATCTTCTAGCTTTGTGATGCTGCCACTGCACCTGCTCAACCCGCCTGCTGACCTACGACAAGCGACAACAGAGTCACCAGCGGTGCAAAATTTACACGGACAAAGTACTTATTTTTGTGCCAAGTGGCCTTTAATCAGTCAAACTTTTAGCACCAGAACTTCTGACCGTATGCAGCAGGACTCATTTGAATAGATTCAGCTTCAAGATGTGATGAGGTCCCACCTACATTGCAGGAGTTAATAAGATAAGGTAGAATTTGATGTAAGACGTCCCATGGATCACCTGTTCCAGTTGGGAGTGATGGGTCCAGATTTTCAGTCCAGCCTGATAACTGACTCTATAAAGTACTTTCTGTGCTGACTTTTCTCAGTTGTAATAACAAGGATTCCTACTAAGGAAAGAAAGGAAGTTATGACACTATTTGTCCTTCAGAGAGAAAGATTTACTGAGAAGTTTTGAAATATTTATATAACATAGAAGCCAGTGTTTCTGTTCTGGCTTCCCTGGTGTGGTTGGTAGCTTCACCCAGACTGTCTCCTGTCCCTAAACTACCTCTTAAAAGGTTCTCCATTGTGAAAAAGTAGACCACGAATTCCAGAATCACAGATTTAAAAGGTTTGAGGATTACCAACAGGTCTGGTCTAGTTCTTGCTGGCTGAGATGCGGGAGCTGTAGCGATGGGCCAGCCACGGATGCCCAGGATTGAGTTAAACAGGGAGAAGTATTTACTCACGACTGATCAGAGACCAGATCCTGGTGGAAGGTAGCCAAGATCTAGAAAGGCAACCCTGAGCATCCGGGCAGGGGTCCAGGGAGGGCTAAGGCTCCATCCGCGAGGGGGCAAGGTGGGAAACGCCAGGCAGGGCAAAGGCTAGCGGGTCAGTGCGGAGTGCTGGGGTCGGGGGCGGGGTGGGGGGAGGGGGTGCTTATTTCAAGGCCGGCTGAAGTTGGAAGGAATGGAGGCTAAAAGGGACTGTGCCGAGGCTGCTCAGGCAGCTCTAAAATTAGCAAGACATTCTCATGATGAGGCCAAGGGATGGACGGTGTCAGGAAGCAGGCGCAGCAATTCCTATGTTCAGCTGGTTTTGTACTCTGATAGATAAACAACAACAGCAATGTACCCGTTGCGGCTTGGTTTGCGTTCAGTTCGGTAAACAGGCATCGAATGTCTGCTCTGTGCAAGACAGTGCCGGGTGCAAAGAGGAGGGATGAAATAACTAATAAAGTCACAAAAGAAAAGACGGAAGGACCAACAACACTGATGGCGGAAGTAAACCAATAGGAAGTCTGCATTGGATTCTCTCAACTGCTCCGACCGCCTGAGTGCCCTCTCTTTCCTGAATCTGTCTGTGTAGCTGACAGATAATAATAGTAATAAAGCCTAATAAAGCATCAAGACATGCCTACTGCCTTATACTCCGCTCATTCATTTATAACGAAGCACTTATGGAGAAGCTCCTATGGGCCAAGAGTCGGCAGCTGTAATGAGGCATCAGAGGCAGTTTCTGGCCTCAAGGAACTTGCCAGCCCTGCCAGGTTCCACTGGGCCCTCTGTGGCGACCGGGCCCACAGTCTTTGTTTTCAGCTCAGCTCCTCCTACCACGCTGCACACCCTCCCCCCCCCCCCCCCCCCCCCCCGTAAAGCCCTAGGTTTCCGCGCCGGGGTACAAGCAGTGCTGAGCCCACGGGGCCCGGGCCTCGGCTCCGCACTCGGCTGCTCCCACCGCGATCTGCACCGGGCAGCCTCGCCTGACGATGCTCCCGCATCCTGTTCCAGACCCTCCCAGGCTCCTCCAGCTGTAAGCACACACACCCCTGCTTCTGTCTCGTCTGTCACTTGACCTACCTCTCCAGTTCCTGGAATCCCGCCCAAGCACATCAGGAAATGCAATTGTCTTCACGCTTTCTCTCTCCTTCCCCTCTGGCCTCCTTCCTTCCCCTCCTGTTCCAGAGGGAAAAACTGTGCCTTCTTTGACGGCACCTTTCTCTCTGCTCTCAGACTGACCCACACCCTTCATGCTGAAAAGAGCAGCTTTCCTCCCACATTGCATCTCCTCTCCGGCTTCTATCCTAGCTCTTCCCTCTTTTCAACGAGAATTTCTTGATGCAAGAGGGTGCATCCGTGCCGCCGCCAGCTCCTCTCGGTTCCCTCCCAGCCCAAGGGGGTCCTGCTCCCACCACTGCGGAGGCCACTGCTCCTGAAGAGTCGCTGACGACCCTCCCGCTCTGGGACAGTCGCCGCTCGCCCACCCGTGCGTCTTGGGGTTGTCACCTGCGATTTCTGGGACACGACGCTGTTCCTGTTTCTCCTTCCGTTTTCTGACAGTCTTTTCCAGGTGCTGCCCTGGCTCTGCATTCCATCCAGGAAATATGGGCATTAACTAAGGTTCTGAGTCTGGTGCTTGTCTCTTCTTACAGGAGCTTGTCTCTTCTTACAGGTCCCTTCTTCTAGGAGGCCTTGCACATTCTGCACTCCTGCTGTCACACCCACACCAGTGTCTCCTAAATGTGTATATAGGGGCATGATGTTTTCCTCAGTTTCAGACCCAGGTTTACAATTGCTTGCTAGACAGCAATTCTACTTCAACACATCCAAAATCAAATGCCTTATCTATTCCCCAAACTCCATTTCTTCTGTCTTGCACGTCTCAGATAAACACACCACCATCTTCCCGCCATTCAGACGTGAAGCTTCGGCGGACTTTGCTTCCTCCGCCCACCTTCCCCCACCCTGCCCCCCACAGCTTCAATTATTCACCAAATTCTGATCTTGGGGAGCATCCTCACATCTGCGCCCTCTTCCCTTTTCCTTCTGTTACTCTTGTAGGTCAGGACTTGGAGGCACAGTGATGTAGGTGCAAGTACAGAGGCCTAGGAGGCCAGCAGAACAGATTCGAATTCTGATCCCACTGCGTGCAACCTAGGAACCAAGCCCAGGTCAGCCACCCCTAGTACAATGTGTGGCACAATGAGATGTCAAAATACGTTCATTCTCTTCTTTTTTTCTCTTTACTCAGGTTGTTTCGAAATTCACTTTTAACCATTTCCCTATTTTTTTTTTTCCTCCTTGCAATCCATCCTTCATACCAGCACTGATTTTCATCTGAAAATCCTCGTTAATACTGTGTCATTTTCTGGTTTCCCTATTGCCTGAGTAACGTTCATACCTCATGGTACTATAGCCCAGGCCTTCTGTAACTGCACCTATTTATTTCTGTTAGACTGTGAGCACCTCTGTAGGACTGTAAACATCCACAGAACTGAGATGGAACTTTTAATCCAGATTTCTCCAGCTCAATGACTGGAACACAGTAGAGAATTACTATACAGGTAGCCCTGTATAGTAATTACATCTGCTGCTACATTCCCACCCAGCTTCAACTAGTGTTCATTCATTTCCTTTAATGAATTACTCCCTTGGATGTACCCACTATGCCATAAGCTCCCGGGGTCACTGCATTTTTTCCTTATTTATTTATTTTTAAATTTTTATTTTTCAGTTTTTAAAACCATTAAAAATTTTTATACAATTTTTAAAGGTTACTTTCTATTTACAGTTATTACAAAATATTGGCTGTATTCCCCGTGTTGTACAATACATCCTTGAGCCCACCTTACACCCAGTAGTTTGTGCCTTCCCCTCCCCCATCCCTATATTGCCCCTCCCCCATCTCCCCACTGGTAACCACTACTTTGTTCTCCTTATCTGTGAGTCTGCTTCTTTTTTGTTATATTCACTAGTTAGTTGACTTTTTTAGATTCAACATGTAAGTGATATCATACAGTATTTGTCTTTCTCTGTCTGACTTACTTCACTTAGCATAATGCCCTCCAAGTCCATCATGTTGCTGCAAATGGCAACATTTCATTCTTTTTATAGGATTTATATATATATATACACACACATGTACCACATCTTCTTTATCCATTCATCTGTTGATGGATATTTAGGTTGCTTCCTTATCTTGGCAATTGTAAATTGTGCTGCTGTGAACATTGGGGCGCATGTATCTTTTCGAATTAGTGGTTTTTTTTGGATATATGCCAGGAGTGGAATTGCTGAGTCATATGGTAGTTCTATTTTTAGTTTTTTGAGGAACCTCCATACTGTTTTCCACTGTTTTCCACAGTAGCTGCACCAGTTTACTTTCCCACCGACAGTGCACAAGAGTTCCCTATTCTCCACATCCTCTAGGGGCCATTGCATTTTAGTCATTTCTGTATTCTTACTTGAAAGCCCACTTTGTAAACGTTTATTGATAATTTTAAAATATTGATAATTGTTGAAATTGTTGATGAGGCTTTAAGGTCCATTACATTACTCTCTCTACATTTATGTACGATTGAAAAGCTCCATAATAAACATTTTAAAAAGTTAACGAATAAAGAAAGAAATGAAAGCATGAATGGATGTACATTTTCCCACTTCTGTGCATTTGGTCATTCTATTCACTCCACCTGTTATGTCCTCTTCGTTTCTACAAGTCCAAATACTACAACTTTCAAGATCCACCTATCTTCTATGAAGTAAGCTCCAATTCTCCTAGTTTTAGGTTGATCTTTCTCTACTCTACTCCTAAAGCATCTTGTTTGCTATTTGTGGCTGAGAAGCACGTTCTCCTACAATATCTGTTCTCTCCTTCTTTCATAGAAAGACCCTGAATTTTTAGCTGGGCTCGTGGTCACTCAGAAAAGATTCCATTTGCTAGGCTTGTTCATGGCTTGGAGAAATCAGGTGATTACAACTCCTCTCACTAAGGAGTTGTAATCATGATTGTCCTGCTGTTCTGGGAAACTTCCTCAAAGGACAACTGACCTATATTCCGTGTCTCTTCTTTTTGCCCTGACCTCTCTCATGCTGTCTGGAATGGGGACCTGATGGCAGGAGCTCTAGCGGCTATCTTGGATCATGAAGACTCTGGTCACATCCTAGAAACGACAGAACAGTGAGCTGGAAGGAGCTGGGTTCCTGGGAATTTCATGAAGTAGCTCCTGGACTGGATTCCTTCCTGTGGAATTTTATGCAAGAGGGAAATAGGACTCTATTTTGTTTAAGTCACTGTTATTTTTGTTTTTAGTTTTAAGAGCCAGAGTTATTGCTAACAAACACCACTTTTTCAATAACATTTCTTCTTTGAATTCTATTTAGCTGTGGATATATTGCAGGACAGGACTTTTCTCCTCCTTTGTCACCCCCACCCCCTTACTACCTTGGTCACAGATTACAGAGATGGTGTCAATATTAGCAAGAGCAAGGTCTGTTTGCCAGTGGGGGCCTATGGCTGTCCTGGCACCATGGAACCTGGGACAATGTCCAGTGTTTCAGGGATCCTGCAGAAGGGGGCAAAGGGGTAGGAAAGACCTAAGAGATGTAAAGGAAGAAGAAAAGGGCGGGAGACTAGAAGTTGAAGGGACTCGTAGTGAACACCTGAATGGAATGGGCTCTGTGTGAACTGCAGGATGACTGAACGGGAAAATGAAGATACCTTTCTGTAGTCTCTAGAGCAGGGTGTGTTTGCGTTGGGTTACTGGTAAGATTGTCTTCTCTCGGTGATGGTCACCCACACAACCCTCTGGACACTGCCAGCAAACTTGCAGGTGGCGTTCTTCTCTCTCTCCACCTGGGCTCCTCCTGGGCAGGGTTGATGTTCCACTCTTCACGCGTAGCCCAGCTCACGGCTCACAGAGATGCTAAATACGTGTTTGACACTCATGAGCCTAATGATGACTAGCTTTAGGTTTGAAATATCAGTACCTGTGGGATATTTTTCCTGTGTTAGAATCTGAAAAGAAAAAGATACCTTGTCCTTTCTAGCTCCCCTCCCCTCCAGGCACTTAAGGTACTTCTTGGAATTTGCCTAAATAAATAAACACCCAAAATATGTGTGTCTGTGCAGAAGGTGCCATTCGTAGCCAAGGGTGGCTTTAGCCAAGTATTCGTCAGCTTACTTGCTTGATCTTTGTCTATTCCATTCGGAATTTTACTCCCCTCTTTTGGTTAAAAGCAAAACAACCAGAAAACGAGGGACTGTGTCTTCCTAATGATCGAATGTTTAATAAATATTTATTGAATGAATAAATGATAATAAATCAACACATTTCTATAAATCCTTTCTATATAACCAAGTGATCATAACCTGCTCTGTGTTATTTCTCAGTTACCAAAGGACAAGCTGAATGTTTATCGTAATGGTGTATTGATCAATCAGTATTGACCGTGTGTCAATTTCAGTGTTAATTAGCGTGAGGAACACCCAAGATCCACCTTACAAACTGAGTAGAAAACACACAACAAAAGAGAATGATTTCTTCTAACATGTAAACATAGTACCATTATAAATGAAATAGGAGCTCAAGGAAGAAATAGCCACATGGCCTGGAGGGAAAAGTTAAGGATTACTTCATGGAACAGATCAACAGCAAAGAACAATTCAGATTGGCTAGGGAACATGGAGGAAACAGTGCTTTCAGGGGTTGGAAAATCAGGAGCCAAGCTCATGGATCTAGGTAATGAGCCGAGGTCATGAGGTTCTTGAGCAGAGGATTAACTGAAAGCACATTCTAGACTACTGGTCTGGTTATGTTCCCCGAGATTAAAAAGATGCCTTTCTTTCTTGTCATAACTTGGGGCCTGGGCCATTGTGGGGGCCTAATCAGTGTTTGCTGAGAGGATGAACGAATAAATGAATGTCTCATTAAAATAAATGTAATCACCCTCCCTCCTTTATTCCAAGGGGCATACAATAAGTGACATGGTCTCACCTCTCTACCTCCTGTTTTTCTTTCTTTTAAAATCTTCTCTACTTTTCCACCTTCGGATTCATTGCCCACCTTTCTCTCCATCCTCCCCTTTCTTGGTCTGTTGTGAGTCTAAAGTGGAAGCCCAGGAAATGGGATAAAAGGCAGCACAGCACAGGCAGCCTGCTGATTCCTGAGTCCAGCAGGATGGATGGTGGTCATTGCAGTTGTCACCTGGCATTTCCTCCCACTCTGACTCCAGGAAGATGCCAGAGCTATGTTTGCCAAGCCTTACAATACTGCATGTCCTCAAGGTCGGCCTGCATTAATGACATTTTCCAAAGTAGGATCATTTAGTTATCAGAAAAAACATACATTAGGAAAAGAGTGTTGTGGCTTCTTCTCTATTCATAGGCATCGTTATTTTCTGACAAGAATCATTTCTTTTTTTACAATCAGGTAATTCAGTTTGCATCAACTGCTTCTTTGTGATAGATGCTGTCAGAATAAACATTGTGAATTAAAAGCTTTGTTAAAGTTAATTAAGTCTTACGATAGAAGACTTAATTTGGTATATATATATATATATATATCACATTAGGAAATGTGCATATATATATTTGATATATATATATATTTGATATATATATATATTTGGTATATATATATATTTGGTATATATATATATCTCACATTAGGAAATAAAATCAAGTTGGACATTTCCTTTGATGATTAAATACGCTCACATTTATTTTTGCTTTCGTACAAAAACACAGTAAAGCACAAAGGCAAAAAACAGTACAAACTAAGACTCATCCAAAATCCATTAACAGTTTGATATATGTGTTTTTTATCTTTTTTCCTCTGCAATTTGTTTGTATGATTTTAGATTTAAAAAAAGAAGATAAAAAAGGAAGATGCATTTGCTTTTCCAATTATGCAATATATCAATCAATATTGCCACAAAGTGTTCCCTCAGTGGATTACTATAGTTTTCTTAACTGATCTCCAATTTTTAGTATTAACAGTGCTTTTTCATGTTTTGATATTACAAATAATATTGTGATGCACATTCTTAACTCAAACATCTTAGTACATCATCTCTATTTCCTTTCGACAAATTGTTGAATTTCTGTGTCTAAGGTTATATGCATTTGTAAGATTTTCAATCTGTATTTCTGCTTTTTATTCCTTTTTTACAAAACTTTCAGTTATGCTGTAACTTTAGGGAAATAATGCCAGGTCCAGGCAAACTCTGAAGGACCAAACCTTCTGTTTTGGGTGCTCAATATGTCTGCTCTTTCCCACATAAAAACCTGTTCTCTGGAAATAATCTGAAAAATTAATTCTCACCTGAGGATGAAGTTTGCGAGGACCTCAGTTGTATAAAGTTGGGAGCAGTGCTGGTCTTGTCCCATGCTGTGCACTGGTGGGTTGGCCGCACAGGGCCCTTAGCCGAGGGCTGCTCACTACACACTTACGGAGAGAGATGAGGATGAGGTGTCCCTGCCTGGCTTGGAATAAATCATCTTTCCCATAGGGTTTACATTTTAATAGGAAGTCCCTTGATGATGGAGTAACGGCTCTCTACTTGCATGATTATAGACAACTCTGAGCAAGTGCGGGGATACATTCTGGGCAAGGTGAGGACAACCAAACTTTCTTAATTCTGGAATCTCATTTCACAGATTGTTATCTATTCTATCTACTCACAAGGGGAGGTTAGCGGGGGGGGGGAAAAAAACCAGTCTTTGAAATCCCAGATTTAAGGATTCCACTCTGAATAATGTGTTGTCCTCTGGTCTACTTACTAAAATGCTTCAATTCCAAATGGTTCTATCTCATTGGGACCCGCTGTCCATTGAACACCATTTTCCAAATGTTCTTCTCACCCTTCTTGCCCAGTCTTGGGCTCCACGGTCCAACTTGATCACTTCCTGTGAACCCCCACACCTCCGTCTCCATTCTTTCTCCAGTTACTCACTGGGCAAAGCTGCTCCGTCATAACTACACTTGTGCAACTGAATATTGCAGAAGTTGCACAACTGTGCTGACAGTGTCATCTTAAATATGCGACACATATTTCAAATGGGCCCTTGACACCTCCTGGAAACCCTGCCACATTTTCTGCTAAGATATTTATTTTTTTAAATGCTTTCTCCATGCCCCAAACTGAACTCTCTCTTTTATAAAAAAAATACTTATTTATTTATTTGGGTGCGTCGGGCCTTAGCTGTGGCACATGGGCTCCTTAGTTGCAGCAGGCGGGCTCCTTAGTTGGGGCTCACCGGCTCCTTAGTTGTGGCATGTGAACTCTTAGTTGCGGCATGCATGGGGGATCTAGTTCCTGGATCAGGGATCAAACCTGGGCCCCCTGCATTGAGAGTGCAGAGTCTCAACCACTGCACCACCAGGGAATTCCCAATCGGCTAAGATATTTATATCCTACCTTTTTCTCTCTTCAGTCACTAACCCAACCCTCCACCTTCCTCCCGCAGCTTCACTTTCAACTGATGACTTAGCCTCACAATTCATGAAGAAGATGGAAACGATTAGATGGGAACTTCCTCATCATTTCACTATTAACTACCTACCTCCGTGCTCATATTTTCTGCCTTCTGTCCTATTAAGGCCGAGGGGATGTGTCCCTGTCCAAGCAGAGCCACACACCTGCTCATGTGGATGTCATCCCGTCTTGTCTACTCAAGGGCATCAGTCTGCACCTTCACTTCCTCCCTCTCTATTCAACCAGCCTCATCAGAATCTTTCCATCTCTGATCTATCATCTTAGCTAACTCCCCCTTTACTCCAAGCCCCCTTCAGCTACCATCTCATTTCTTCACTCCCCATGCAGAATAACTATGTACTTGACATAATTATCTGTACTCCGTGTCCCCATGTTTTATCTTCCATTCTCTCTTAAACCCACTCCAAGGCTTCTGACACTAAAGCTAAACTCATGCCGACTTTCTGCACATCTGATACAGTTGACCACTCCGTTTGGGATGAGCAAATGTTCTTTTCTTTTGCCTCCCTGAGGCTCCCAAGTTACTCCTTCCTGGTTGCCTTGGCTGGTTCCTCCTCCTCTTCTGGAACTTAAATGTGGGCATGTACCAAGGCTTTCTGTTTTTCACTTCCTTCTTTGCTGAGGTGGTTCTCTCTTGGAAGCCCACGGCTGTTGGTAGCATCTGTAGTCCAACAACTCTAAATACCCTTCTCTTCTATGACCTCTCCTGAACCACAGACTTTGTTTGACTTCTTACCTGGCATATCCATTTGTGGGTCTAATAGGTATCTCAAAATTAACATGCCCGATATGGGATGATTGATTTCCCTGTTTTTCCCCATTTTTTCCTGTCTCAAACAGTCATACCACCACTCTTCCAGGGGACAGGCCAAAAGCCTTGAAGTTATCGTTGATTTTTCTCTATTTCCCTCAATTCACTACATCCATTGCATCAACAAAACTTTGTGCTCGAATTATATCTCAGATCTGTCTGCCTCTCTCCATCTCTGTTGCTAACTATAGTCAGAGCTGTCATCAATTCTCTCTTGAGTTGGTGGGAGAACAATTTAACTCCTTTTCCTTCTTTCATTTTTGTCCCTCCTCAATCCATTCTCCACTAAGCACCCAGAGTGATCATTTAAAAACAAATAACTCATGTTGTTTCTTTGCTTAGAATCTTCTGGTGGGGGACTTCCCTGGTGGCACAGTGGTTAAGAATCTGCCTGCCAATGCAGGGGACACGGGTTTGAGCCCTGGTCCAGGAAGATCCCACATGCCATGGAGCAACTAAGCCTGTGAGCCACAACTACTGAGCCTGCGCTCTAGAGCCTGCAAGCCACAACTACTGAAGCCCTCATGTCTAGAGCCTGTGCTCCTCAACAAGAGAAGCCACCTCAGTGAGAAGCCCGTGTACCACAACGAAGAGTAGCCCCCGCTCCCCAAAACTAGAGAAAGCCCGCGTGCAGCAATGAAGACCCAACGCAGCCTAAATAAATAAATAAATAAATAAAATCCTCTGGTGGGTTCCCATTGGATTAAGAATAAAGTCCAAACTCCTAACCCCACTCTATATGGCCTGATTCCTACTGCCCTTGCTGACCTTATACTACCCTTCTCCTCAATCACTGTATTCCAGGAACATTGGCATACTTTCTGTTATTCAAACACGGTAAGTGCCAACCTGCCCCAGGGCCTTTGCACTTGCTGAACCCTCTGCCTGGATCATCATATCTAAACCAGTTCAAACCCATTATTCATTGTCCTGTTGTATGTCTTCATGCCTCATTTTTTTTCTTTTCTTTTTTTCATAATTCTTAACTCTAAAATTTCTAACAAAGTATCTTACTCTTAGTAGATAATCAATAATTTTTTTTGGAATAAACAAGTGATGCTGCTCAGTGAAACTTGTTCACTGATTGATTCATTCTTTAATATACCTTTGATAAAGAACATGCTTGGGCATCTATCCAAAACTGAACAGGCTTAAAGTTGAGAGAAACATGAACTGAATTACAAATAATAGACTGGCATCACTTCAGAGTCAGTCCTTTTAAACGCTATATTTGAGATAGTTTCTGAGGCTGTAATAAAATGGTAATTGAACTGTCTTCCTTCTAATCTATCCACCTCCCACTGTTGACAAGGCAGAGCTCTGATTCCCCTGTCAAACCAGGGTCCTCTTCGCCCACTGAAATGAAAATTCGTGAAGAATGGGCAAGAACGAAGCATAGACTGGCCACTTACCTGCTCTCTACACCTACTGCCATTTTCTCAATAGCCTGGTTTTATTCACACATGTAGTTCTAATATTTTCCCTTTGTCTTTGATATTCTGAGGGGTCTAGGTGTGAATTTATTTTTTACTTATTTTGCTCATGATACAGGGAGCTTCATCACATATCTTTAGTTATGGAAAAAATTTTCATGCTTTTTCAATAATGTTATTTTGTGTTCTTCTTACTCTCTTCTCTGGAACTCTAGTTCGATGTATTTGGTATTTCTCATTTTAGTCTCTGGGTCTCTTAAATGATTTTTATGGTTTTCTTCCTTACATCTCTAGTCTGAATTCTGAAGTATTTCTTCCACTTCATTAATTCTCTTTTTAGTTAACTGAGTTTTTTTTAATAGTTCCAATAGATAATCTACTTTTCATGTGTAGGATTTCTATTCTTTCCTAAATTCATCTGTTCTTTTCCCCATAATATCCTGTTCCTGCTTTATACGTTGTATTTCTTCCTTTACCCCTTTCAACATTTCAAACTCAATTATTTTAAAGATCCTTTCAGATTGTTCTATTGCCTCTAGTTCTTGGATGGGAATTATCTCTTTTGTGGCTCTTCCCTGGGTGGTTCATTTCCTGGGTGGTTTGTAATTTTCACCTGTGAGCTCATCTGAGGTGGGTGTTGTTTTCCATGACAGTCCACCTTCCTTGGGTTTTGTAGACAAATTACAGAGAGAGCAGGTCAGCCTCCTGTGGCTTCTCAAGACTGGTTGCCCAGTTGGAATGTCCTGGTCTCTGTTTTACAGATGGGACAACTCCTCAGCCTTATACAGGGAGTCCTTCTTACAGAGGTTAGTGGCTTCATCTTTTGACATGTGTGAACATCACAGGTCTGGCTGATGTATGAACATCAAAACCCTGGCTCCCAAATCCTAAAGCTTGTGTCAGGTTCCAGGACCTCCTTAATCCATTCAGCTTTACTCTTGCACACTACTTTGGCTTTGAGTTTTCTGTTCATTTCCAGCCCCTAAAATCTTTTTTTCATTCAACAGATATTTATCGAGTGTGCCAGGCACCGTTCTAAACCCTAGAGAATCAGAAATGAAGAAAATAATGTCTTTGTCTTCAAGGATTTTACATTCCAGAGATTTCTCTTTCTTCTCCCATGCTCTAAATGTATTAAAAACATATTTGTTGCATTTTATCCATCATTTCCATGTGTCTGGAGTGTGTGTGTCTATGGGGTGGTGTGGGGAGGGTGTCTTTCTGCAGCAGGTCAGCCTGCTGGAATGCCCAGGTGCCACCCCTCTCCTACCTGTGCCCCTGCAAAGTTGAGAGGATGGTGAGGCTTCTAGCCTACCTTGAAGACAGTGGAAATATCTCTATCCACATTTAACCTGAGAGGCAGCTGAGTATAATTAACAATTAAAAACATGGACTTTGGAGCCTAAATACCTACATTCAAAACCCAGCTTAACCTCTTACTAGTTATGTGGCCTTGGGAAGAAATTTCTCCTGGTGCTTCAGTTTGCTCATCTGGAAAAGAAGTCCAATAATAGTATTTTCCTTATATGCTTAGTGGGAGGATTCAATGTGTAAAGTGCTTGGAACAGTTTCTGACATGTTGTAAGTACTTATTAATTGGTAGCTACAGTGCAAACATCAGGGACTATTAAGGAATGAATTGTGTTCCCCTCCAAATTCACATGTTTAAGCCCTAATCCCCCAATGTGACTGTATTTGGAGATAGAGCTTTTAGGAGGTAATGAAGGATCATAAGGGTGGGATCCCAATCCAATAGGATTGGTGGCCTTATAAAAAGAGGAAGATAGTCTCTCTCTCTCTCTCTCTCTCTCTCTCTCTGTGTGTGTGTGTGTGTGTGTGTGTGTGTGTACACACACACACCAAAGAAGGGCCCTGTGAGCACACAGTGAGCAGGCAGCCATCTGCAAGCCAGGAAGAAAGCTCTCACAAGAAATTGAATCAGCTGCAACCTTGACCTGGGACTTCCAGCCTCCAGAATTGTGAGAAAATAAATATCCTCTGTTTATGCCACCCAGCCAGTGGTGTTTTGTTATGGCAGCCTGAGAAGGCAAATACAGTGATCCAGAGCTAAACCCAGTGCTCTGTGACTAGTAGGTCTTCAAGAGATCTTTATTGCTGCCTGTTTGTTGTATTTTGCTTTCCACCATCTGCGTGCCTCATGGGCCAGGGTACGCTGGTGAGATCCAGTCACCAGTATGGCTGGGCTGAGCTGTAAGCTGGAGCAAGGTATGGAGCCCGGAAACCAAACCCGGTCTGTTACCCAAAAACTGGGTTCACTTCTTGGTGGGTATGGAGCCAAAAGACACAACCAAGCCAAAGAGTGGGATAAGGAAGGGTTCATTACCTGCAGCGAGTAAGGAGAACACCGGGGATCTTTCCCAAAGCACTGTCTCCCCAAACAGCAAAATTGGAGAAGTTTTAAGCTAAGGGTACATGCACATTCATGAAGGACTTGAGCAAAGGAGAATTCAGCATAGAATTAGGGCAAAGGTCGGCAGAGTCCAAGCTTTAGTTGATTGAAATCATGAAGGTCAGAAAAAGTCAACATCATCCCTTGAGTTCCAGTTGATCTGGTGGTTTGAGCCCTTGAAAGGGCTTTAAATTCTGCAAAACAGCTCAGAAAGTGCTTTAGGCTAATCTTTACCATTCAGAACTGGGAGTCTTTACAACTGATTTATTATCTTTGCTATTATAACAGCCTTTGTTCTTTTGTCCCCTTGAGAGCATTATTACTGAGACGTGTTCAAGGGCAAGCACTGTGGCCAGGCTTAGATCACAAAATGGCTTAGGCCTAAAATGGCTTCTCTTCTGTCCAAAGTTACATTTGGTTCTTTTCCTGTGCCAACCTCCCACCCTATCTGCTTACAGGTCCAAACCAGGGGATGTCTAAAGTCTCTACGGGGACTGTATTAGTTTGTTGGGGCTGCCAACAAAGTACCATAGACTGGGTGGCTTAAACAACAGAAATTTATTTCCTCACAGTTCTGGAGGCTGGAAATCCAAGATCAAGGTATCAGTAGGGTTGGTTTCTTCTGAGGCCTTTCTTCTTGGCTTGTAGATGGCTTGTCTCCTCCCTGTGTCTTTACACGGTCTTTCCTCTGTACCTGTCTGTGTCCTAATCTCTTCTGAAAAGACCACCAGTTATGGGACTTCCCTGGAGGTCCAGTGGGTAGGACTCTGCACTCCCAATGCAGGGGGTCCGGGTTCGATCCCTGGTCGGGGAACTAGATCCTGCATGCCTCAACTAAGGAATCCCTGTGCCTCAACTAAGACCTGGCGCAGCATAAATAAATAAAATAAATAAATATATTTTTTAAAAACCACAGCACCAGTTATATTGGATGAGGACTCACCCCAATGACCTATTTTAACTTAATTGTCTCTTTAAAGGCCCTATCTCCAAATGCAGTCACATTCTGAGCTACTGGGACTTCGGACTTCAACAAATAAATTTTAGGGGACACAATTCAGCTTGTAATAAGGACAGGATGAACTCTGCTGGACATCTTCTTTCTCTGGGAGCATGTATTCCAGCTCACTTCTGTGCAGACTTGTCTCCTTCTGGGATGCCTTCACAGTGCTGAGTGATTTCTACACAGTCTCAAAATGGCTAAACCCACCTGCTCATCAAAGCTCAGATAAAAAGCTTCTACTTCTACAAAGCCTTTTCTGAATTTGGTATCTCACCTTCTTCCTATGCTCACCTCACGCTACAGCAAGTATTGTATCCCTCCTCTGAACTCAGATAATAATAGCGTGTTGTCTATACTTTCCTCACGAACTTGTGGCTTGTATTATGGCTTTTCACGTTCCTGTCACTGCATCAGTTAGAAGTAAGCATCCTGAGGGCACATCTCCTGCTGGTTCATCTTTGTATCCTCACAGTCTGTGCTCAATAAATACGTGTGGAAGGAATAAATGAGTAATAAAAATAACAACTAGATTGACCTCTATGTCATATATGGAGTCAAGTATTGAGAAGTTCTTCCAAAACCTCTGATCAATATTTGACTCATTTGAAGACCTTACCTGCTTAGCACAACTTTTGCCACTTACTCAAGGTGAGCACTTTGAAAGCCTGGGTGGAAGAGACATGAAATTAAGGTGTACCTTTGTACAGGCTGAGGGCTACCTTTAGCAAGAGAGAAGGTCATGCAGTTGTGGTGTGAAATCCTCAAGGACTCATGCAAGAGGTCCACAGTAGAAGTGAACCGGATTAGTTTTGTTTTTTTTTTTTGCAGTGACTTGTCTAATTTCTGCATAAAACACTTTAAAGGTTAGAGAAGTAAACGCTTTCTTATTTTTTCCCCCATTTCATTTTAAAGGGAGTTTCCAGAGTTTGACTCTTCTTTTGAATGATGTCTTTGTAACAAACTTCCTGTGTTGACAAGGAACACATTGCATTTCTGTAGCTGTGGCTACCATAGAAATGAGGCGTGGTTCCAAATGTCTTACTATTTTAAGGTCTTTATGCAATTTTCTGAGAGTTCAAGTCCCCTAATTTTTATCATGGGTGTATCTTGATGATATACAACTATAATACAGTACAATACAACTATAATACAATAATAATATACAACTACATCTCTAAATATAAATATATAATATACAAATAATACAATAATAATAATACAACTATATCACTATACTATCCTGCTGTAATAAGCATATCAAGTAATGTTTTGTCTTTTGTTTTTTGGGGTTTTTTTAACTTCGCCTAGTGTCTTGATTTGTTTTGCTTTAAATTATCTATCAGCAGAGGCCTGAACACTTAATTCAGCCTTGTGGAGGTAAACCTTCCCCTTTATTTTGGTTTTGTATTATTAGGGTGGAAATGGAACCAGTTACCTCTGCATCTCGGCTGTGTCGGAGATCAATCTGCCTCCCCTTCATAAAAGTGGTTCAAATGTCATTGACTCAGATTCTAGCAGAACTGGGGACATCCAAGTGTCTCTATTTTATAGGATAGAGTGATTTTAGCATGAGCCTGTTTTAAAACACAAATAAAAATTTTCTATTACTCAAGCTAAATGGTTTATCGTTATACTTTCACTTACAGCTTTTATCTTTCTTTGGTGCCTTGTATTTTAAGGCAATGACCTCCTTTAATACAGCATTAGGAGAGCACAGCAATTTTTTTGAAATGTTAACAAGCATAATGTGGCCTAGATAAGAAACAAAAGTAATATTAAAAGCCTGAGGAGATGTAAAGTGGAGAAAAAGTCCATCGAAAAACGTTTACACAAAATAGTCTAATTCTTTATAGATATGAAGTTATGCACACAAACTCATAAGAATTCCCTCTCCTTCTGCCTTCTCTCCCCTCCCCTCCCAGCCACCTACACAGCTCCCATCTTGACCTCACCCTCCATCCAGGGAGACAGAAAAAAACCCAATTCTCACCCCAGTTTAATTCTGTGACTTCCGGGAGTGCCCGTGCAGAGGCCAAAGCTGCCTGTGATTTTCCATTTACATCAACATGAACCTGGAGAGAAGGCAGGGGATTCAAAGGCTGAGGGGCAGCCTGGACGCTGGCGCGGGGCGGGGGAGGGGGGGGAGGGGGGGAGGGGGCTGTGAGGAGGAGGGTCTGATCCAGACCTTTGCTAAGTCGATACTTGTTGGATGAGTGAATGAGCAGAAAAGGCAGTGTCTTGCATTTTTATTAGTATAAGATAGAGGTAATTGCCTTCGCTTCCAGTTTCGAGAAGAAAACCTTTTTTTTTTTCATTTTCATCATTCTTATCTTTATGTCAACACGGCTGAAACTTCCTCCTAAGATTCTGCCCCAGCAAGGAGTTGATCTCTCCTCTCTCTGCACAGTTTTCTTCTCAGTGAACTAAAAAGATCCTCTTGGGAATGTGGTCCTGGTTTGTGGTACAGAGGAAGGGGCACTTTTCCCGTGACGTTCTGGGGAGTGGGGACTGGATGGTGGGGAAGCTCACCAGCTGGTGGGGTCTGTGCTGAAGCAGTCTGAGAGCAGAGGGGGTCCTGAGGCCTGGCTGGAACGTTGCAGCAGGAATATGAGGCTGTGAAGAGCAGAGGGCAGTGGAGTGGGGTCGTTAGTCTATGTGCTGAAGCTGGCCTGGAGGCTTCTGTGGGCAGCTGTGGGCCAGGTGTGTTTGGATCATCGAGATCAACTCAGGAGCAATCAAAATAGAATCTACATAAGAAAACACTGTGATTCTGGGATAGGGCTCCTGGTCTCTGAAAGGAAGCTCTTCCCTCTGACCAGTCCCAGGGATGAGGTGTCAGCGGTGCCACCTTCTCACCCAGCTTAGAACTAGGTCAGGGCAGGCAGGATAGGAGGCTTTCCTGTGATATCATGGCACCCTTCAGGCTGTAGTCCTGTTCCTATAGGTTATGCCCTCCACCCTTCTTCAAATAGGGAGGAGAGGGAAGGAGGAAACCACAGAAACTTGAGACCAGGGGAGGGGAAAGCTACTTTCATGATTTATTCAAAGCAGGGCGTATTTTGTTGCCAAAGTGTTTTAAATGCAACTTGGTTGTGTGTTGCTCCATACCTTTTCCAGAATGTAGAAATTTGCCCTTTATTGGGGACAGCAGGGCGTGTGTACTGTCTCTGGGTGCCCCCAGAACATGAATGAGCTTTGTCACAAGTGTTGTCTTATTATCTCTAATAATAAGACAATAGTAGTAGTCTATTGCCACTAGACTGCAATAAAGTATGTAAAGAAATAGTGTGAAAAATCACTTAGATCTTAATAACTATGAGCTAGGTCATTTTGGAAACTTTCATGTAAATTTTTTGAGATTTTCATGTACATATATCAGTTGATTCTTCAGAAGCGTATTAAATCATCTAAGACTTTTCTTACATAACTTCATCTCTAAAGCCCTGAGGTAGAGGTCAAAAGGCAAACACCTGACGACATGACATTATAGTCATTGTATTTCAAGCATGTAATCTTCCATAAAATCTGTGTATTTTATCTAAACGTCTTGCTGTGGGTAAGAGAGCTGGGCCACAGAGCTGGACATAATAAACAGTTTGAGATGGCGCCAGTGGTACTATTAATCCATAAATCTTTTTTTTTTCACTTGATAGCGGTGGATACTTAGAAGTAACAAGAACATACTGTTTGAGCAATAACAATGCAATGATACTTTGCAACACAAATGCTACATAGTTCCTGTAACTGCCAAAACAGTAAAGAAAATTCCTGATTCTATGATTCAACGGGAGTGTAATTCCTCTATTGTACAAGATTTGCTTTCCTGAGGTAGATATATCGATGCACCACAAAGATGGGAAAGTTTTTGTTTTGTTTTAACGTACAGTATAAGGATTCACAGTTCCCAGTACTTTAACTCACACTCTTTCTTTTATTTGTTCTGAGAATGCAAGCCCAGTAATCATTTAAGCATCATTCTCAGCTGCTTTCTGGTCATTCATCTCATACTGCTTCCTTCTCTTTCAGTCAAGGCTTTTTGTACCTAATATCTTCTAAAAGCAGTAATTCCTTACCCTACCCGAGCTTTTAGGAAACTCACAATTTTGCCGTAATGCAACCCTCCCCCCACCCCCACCCCGCCTCACATGGCTCCTTCTATCTCTGGGCTGCTCCCCTTTCAGAGGACACACCACCCATCCAGCTACTCAGGGCAGAGGGTAGGTAGGTGAGTCCTCCTGAGCAATTCCACCCCAGCCCTGCCCATTTACCTCCGAAACGTCTCTCTGGTCAGTGCACCCTCATCTCCTCGGCCGCTGCTCTCATGCAGACACTGCAGGAGCCTCCTCAGTGGTCCAGCCCTGGGTAAGGTTGGACTTCCTGAGACTAGAGGGATGAAGGGTTGGCACATTATCCTGGCGGGACTGCATCTATCCCTAAGCAGCGCCTCTGATGGTACTGATGCTGAGGCCTGGGAACCCTAGGGCTGGCCAGGGTCCGGGTGGAGGGAGTACAGGTGCTGGGTACCAGGCCGGGCCAGGGTGCCTCTGGCAGAGGTGCATTAGGAGCAAGAAGAAAATACAAATGAGAAAAATGTACTTCATATTTGCCCACGTATTTGCCACTTCCGCTACGTTTCATTCTTTGTTGATCTGAATTTCCATCTGATGCCACTTGCCTTCTGTCCGAAGAACTTCCTTGAACATTTCTTACAGTGCAGATCTGCTGGTGGCGGACCTCTCCGCTTTAGTTTGACAGATACTGTAAAGTATTTTGCCTTAATTTTTTTAAAAATAAATTTATTTATTTATATTTGGCTGTGTTGGGTATTCGTTGCTGCGCACGGGTTTTCTCTGGTTGTGTCCAGCGGGGGCTACTCTTTGTTGCGGTGCACAGGCTTTTCATTGTGGTGGCTTCTCTTGTTGTAGAGCACGGGCTCTAGGCGCGCAAGCTTCAGTAGTTGCAGCACGTGGGCTCAGTAGTTGTGGCTCGCAGGCTCTAGAGCACAGGCTCAGTCACTGTGGTGCGTGGGCTTCGTTGCTCCGCGGCACGTGGGATCTTCCCGGACCAGGGCTCGAACCCGTGTCTCCTGCATTGGTAGGCGGAGTCTTAACCACTGCGCCACCAGGGAAGTCCTTGCCTTAATTTTTAAATAATATTTTCAGTTGGTAGAGAATGCTAGGTTGAGAGTTTTTGGTTTGCTTTTTACTTGGCACTTTAAAGATCTCACTCCATGGTCCTCTGGCTTTTATAGCTTCTCATGAGAAGTCTTGCGTTGGTCTCGCTTTTGTTCCTCTACATAATTTGTCTTTTTCCCTCTGGCTGCTTTTAAGATTTTCTCTTTACCAATGTTTTTCAGCAAATTCATTGTGATATGCCTTGGTATTCTTCCATGTCTCTACTTAACATATTCAGTATTTCCTCTGGCTTCTTGAAAATATAGAATATAGTTATAACAGATGTTTTAAGGTCCATGTCTGCTAATTCAATCATCTCTGTCATTTCTAGCTTTGTTTTTATTAATATACTTTTTTTCCTCATGTATCATTTTATTAGATTGTGGACTTCTGCTAACTTAGATTAATGATCATAAAACTATAGCAATGCCATTTCAAGTTACATACCTATAAGCTACCAACAAATAACTTATATACACATAGCTCATCATATTTCAAGCATCTTTTATTGAAATTATGATTACATTTGCTGTTGGGATTGCACTGTGTTAAAAATGACTAAAAATTATTTTGAATTTTCATTATCTGCTCAAATTGTATTAAATTAATAATGAATTATTCTTGATACTTCCATAAAACTTGTGTATAAAATAGTTTTCCCAGTTTTATTGAGATGTATGGACATATAACATTGTATTAGTTTTAGGTATACAACATGATGATTTGACATATGTATATATTGTGAAATGATTACCACAATAAGTTTAGTTAACAACACCTCACATAGTTACAAATTTCTTTTTCTTGTGATGAGAACTTTTACCATCTACTCTCTTAGGAACTTGTAAATATGCAGTACAGTATTATTAACTATTGTAATAATATTTACATGCTGTACATTACATCCACAGAACTTATCTTTAATGTACTTTTCTCCTGGTTATCAATCATGTTTTCTTGCTTCTTTGCACACCTGTTAATTTTGATTGGATGCCAGCTGTTATGAATTTCACACTGCTGGATGATGCATTCATTTAAAGTGTGCTGCACTTTGTCCTGACACACTATTAGGTGACCATAGATATTTGATCCTCTGGAGGCCTGCTTTCAAGCTTTGTGAGGGTGTGTCCAGGGCAGCTTTCAGTTAGAGTTAATTTAGCCCCACTACTAAGGTGAGCAACTTCTGAAGCCTCTACCCAATATTCCATGTATTACATTGAACATTTTCATTCCGGCTGGTGGGGAGGAGAACTGCTCCCAGTCTGTGTGAGCTCCCAGGACTCCTTGTCCCCCCACCTCCCAGGGTTCTCCCGCACTCACAGAGCAGCGCTCAGCCAGAGACCTGTCTGCTGCAGCCCGTGCTCCTCTCTGTGCAACTCTTCCCAGAGCACAGGCTCTAGGCGCGCAGGCTTCAGTAGTTGCAGCACGTGGGCTCAGTAGTTGTGGCTCCTCTCTGTGCAACTCTTCCCTCCATTGTCCTTTCCTATGAATCCCAGCCACTTCAGCCTTCTTGAACTTCAGTCTCTAACTCCTCAACTCAGTGAGACTGACAGGTTCTCTCTTGGTCCCCCTGGCTGGACTGCAGCCTGAACACTCTGTCCAGGCACCAAGTTGGAGAAATCACAGGTCTTTCGTTACTGTTTCCCTTTCTCTGGGGCATCACAGCCCTGCATGTTCACTAGCCAACGCCCCAAACAGTTTTTTTCCACATATATTGTGCCTGGTTTTCTAGTTGTTTATGGTGGGAGGATAATTTCCATAACAGCAATCCTTTGTGGGCAGACACAGAAGTTTCTTGTAGTGTCGTTTTACATTTGCTTCTCTGGGGCCCAGACACTGGTCATTTTTATGGGAACTCTTGGCTTGGGATACCTATACCATGTGGTGCTTGTTGTAAATGTGGACCCCACGGATGTGCAGTACTGGCTTGAGGAACCCGTTAACTTTGTTTTTCTCCCCAGAACCACTCCCAGGCAGATGGCGAGCTTCAGTAGAGCTTCTCCATGTCAGCTGGTGATATTTTTACTATCCTTGTTTTGTTTTTTTTTTGTCTAAACCACCTTTTGTGCAGCCCAGTGCTGTGCTGAGGTCTTGGTGTGCACTTCCCCATCGCAAACGATCCGAATCCATGCCTCTCGTTCTGGCATGGGTATTAGAACTCCAGTCTTAGGCTCTAGGGGCTACATCTAGGTAAAATGAGTATTTTTGCATTATGGAGTCTGTGCATATTTGATTTTTATGTACTTGTAATGTTTTAGATAATTAAACACTTTCCTTCTGGGTCCACTTGTCCTGGGAGGAGAAGGTCAGCCTGCTCAGGCTGGCACTTTCTGCAGGGTCCAGGGGACCCCGGGAAACATCCACCTGCCGTGTCTGACAGTGGGAGGGCAGCAGCTCACTCCTGCCGGTGGTTGGCGTCAGGGTGATAGTGGGGGCTACAGTCAGGTGAGAGGCAAGTTGCAGTCCTGGTCTTTGCAAAGGAGAGGATGTGTAGGTGCCCCTCCAAACTGTGAGGGATTCTGTCGTCCCATCCCTGACCCTTGACAGGACGAAGGCAGGGGTGGCTTTCACAGTTACTCTTTTCCTCCTGTGTTGTGTGTGTGTGTGTGTGTGTGTGTGTGTGTGTGTGTGTGTGTGTGGTGGTTGGGGGTTAGGGGTAGGGATGGGGAAGGCCCAAATTCCCTCAAGCAGAAATGCTGCCGCAAGGGGCAGGCCCCAGACCTGGCAGTTCTCTGAACTTAGAGTGACCATCCTGTAGTGCCTTTTATTCTCAGATGTGGCCTTAGTCGCCAATTCTGGTGCTAGACGCCCCACGCCATCTTATTATCCTCTGTTGACACGTTACATTCGGTGACTCCGGGTATCTTAACAATGGAAGAGACCTGACAGATCGCCTGGTGAGCTACCAGATGCACAGTGACGGAGCAAGTTCACACCTCTGAACTTCAACCGACCTGGGATGCCTTATGTGATTGTGTTGTGAAGGCACTGCTTCAACCAAAAGGAATTTAAAATTCAGAAGACGTGTTACAAGAAGAGGCCAGAAAGGTCACCCAGCGAAGGCCACCCAGCTGGGCAGCTAAACCAGTAAGAAGGAGAGAAGCACTGACGGGGGAGCAGAGGGGTGTGAACTGTTTATTAGGACCGAGAGCTTCCAAATCACCAGGCTGCCCACAGAACGCACATGGCTCTTGTTACAACACACAACACAGGCTGGCTGACTTAATAGCTTGTCTCGTCTGACTGGACGCTGCCGCCTCACTGCGAACCAGGAGAACTGACTGCTGAGAGGCTGGCGGGTCCAGACAGCTCCACAGCACGTGTCTCCGGCCCCCGTTCAACGGTCCTCTGACTTTACCCTGCTCTTTGCCTTAAAACTGTTTCCTAATATTTGCGCTACCAATGTTATTTTCTTAACACAATTTGTAGGTAAAGAAAAACGATTAAAATGTCGTTAGTTGGTGCTTTCTTATATGAATAAAGATTTGACAATCCCCCCGACCCCTAAAGCACGGAGTAGGAAGCACGGAGACTTCCTCGCGCTCAGCTCGAACCCTTCGCACACACGTAGCCCGAGGCAGTGTGGGGTGGCTCGTCCCCCTCGGCCCACTCGCCCTCCGGTCACTTGGTCTTCTTGTTGCCCTTCGGGCGCTCCTCGGCGACCTTCCTCGCCTCCTCCTCCGGGATGAACACGCTGACGGTGAAGTCGCTGGTCTCCGAGCCGTACTTGTTCTTCACGACCAGCCCATACTTGCCCGAGTCGGACGTTCTGACCCCGCTGATGGTGAAGTAGGCGGTCTTGCCGGCCTCGAACCTGAGGTTGCAGTGCTCGTCCGAGGCCAAGAGCTTCTCGTTCTTCAGCCAGGAAACCTCCGGAGTCGGGTCTCCCCACACTATGCAGGTGAGGTTAAGCGCCTGGAAAACAGGTTTCATGAGAGGGGAGGAGATGTATCAGATTAACGATCCAACTTGAAGCGTCCTTCTGGGGGTCGGCCTGACCAGATGGAGGATAAACCTAAACCTCCCGGGCCGGGCTGTGTGTACCTGTGTGAGTTACAGTTTGAAATCACACCTGAGTAGGTTTCTTTGGGGCCTTGGCTTTCTGGCTTTGGGCACATTTATCATCAAAGCCCCACAAAGGCATTTGCTTCCAGTTCCCATAAACACACAGATGCCTTTTTGCTCTAATGTGGCGTTTTGGACTCTGTCTCAGTAGAGAAATCTCCTCGTTGCCATGATCTCCACCTGCTTGCTTTTGCATTTCGTTTGTGTCACTGGGCCCAGCAGCAGAATCCTAACAGCTGCTTCAGATAATGTGACTCATTTTCATATCCCATCTTCCTCATTTTATTTCTCCCCACAAACCCACTCGAGCTGTTGCAGTTGCAGAGGTGCCCTGCCAGAATGTATTCGTAGTTCCTAATATTTTATTATATTACCAACTGTGCTGAAACCTTCTTATTTTAAAAGATCAATGTTTAGGCCTATAATTTTACTTTATATTTTTGTTGAAATATTTTTTAGATAATCATAGATTCATATATGTATAAGAAATAATAGATTTTGTATATTCTTTACCCAGTTTCCCCCAATAGTAACATTTTACAAAACTACGGTATAATATCACAACCAGTACACTGACATTGATATAACAGATTTCCCCAGTTTTTCTTGTATTTGTGTGTGTTTAGTTCTATTCAATTCTATCACCTGTCTAGGTTCACGTATCCACAACCTCAGTCAAGATACAGAACCTTTCCATCCCCACAAGGATCCCTCCTGCTGTCCCTTTATAACCACACCCACTTCTCCCTCCCAAGCTGTTCCTAACTCCTGGCAACCACTAATCTGTTTTCCATTTCTAAAACTTTATAATTTCCAAAGCATTATATAAATAGCATCATACAGTAATGTAACGTTTTGAGAGTGCCTTTTACACTGAGCATAATTCCTTGCAGATTCATCCAAGTTATTGCAGGTATCAATAGTTTGTCCCTTTCTATTGCTGAGAAGTGTGCCATGGTATGTATATACCTGTAAGGGTCATCTGGGCTGTTTCCAGTGTGGGGCTATTATGAATAAAGCTGCTATGAACATTTGTGTACAGATTTTTATGTGAACATAAGTTTTAATTTCTCTGAGATAAATGCCCAGGAGTACAACTGCTGGGTCATATGGTAAATGTATATTTCATTTGTTTAAGAGATTGCCAAACTGTTTTCCCAAGTAGCTGTATAATTTTGGTCTACATTTCCACCAGCAATGCAGGACTGATGCAGTCTCTCTGCATCTTCATCAGCATTTGTTGTTGTCACTGTCTTTTTATTTTAGCAATTCTGATAGGTGTGTCATGATATTTCATTGTGGTTTTAATTTGCATTTTCCTGATGACCAAAGATGTTAAATTTACTTCACATTTTAAATTCCATTCTTGCATTTTTTTTCTTACCGAAGTCCAGAAATTATAAGGAAAAGAGCTAGGGCTCACCATATACAGGGAAAAGGACAGCCTTCTATCTAGAAGGACCTTATATGATCACTTGTTACCTCTTCTGTAAGAGTATTATTTAGAATTGGGTAGATATTAAGAAATTTGTTTTCTTCCCATGATTAATTAGCACTTCTGACTGAATTATTCTGCAAACACATTTCAGCAAGAAAAATATGAGTCAAACTATCGACATTGAATTTATCCAAGCAGACCACGTGTATGTTCCGGGAAACTGTGATTTCGTGCATATTAAAACTTTTATCAAAACTAAACAAAACTCCCATGCACCTTAGGTGTCCAGGAAAACTCTTACCTGTACTATATATTTGAGTTATAGATCACGGGATGCTTTCACATACATTCTCTCTCTTAATTCTCACTACCACCCAGTGAGTTGAATATTGTGAACCTCATTAGGTGAAGAAAATGGAAAATAGAGTTTCAAAACAAAAGCAACCCTGCAGCAGTTGAGCTTAAAGTCAACTGTGGTCCTATTTTCCAGGCATGAAGAAACATAGCTGGATGAACTGACCTCTCATTAAAGCCTTAGTTGTGCCCTGTTCATCATCATAGTCCCAGTCACCCATCATACGTCTTCATTGCCCTTTGGAGGTGGGAAAAGATGTTGTTCCACTACAAACACCCCTCCTCCTGTGATTGGCATATTACATTTGTTTTAATGAAACACAGGGATGAAGAAAGTGAATCCAGGTTAGAAATTACGTTCACTGCTCTTCAGAGAGATTCTTATGGATCCAAGAAATACCAGCTTAAAACCAAATGGAAATAAATCAGTTTTCAGCTGAGAAGGGGCCTGTAGAAATTCACAGAGCAGCACGTTTCCCTCCAAAGGTGAGGAATCTCATAGGTCAGCCCATTTTCTACTAGTGTGACAGGTTGCTTCTTCAATTATGTTCATCACATAGTTATGACTGAACATTTTCTGCTTCTCCTGATGTTAAAGGGAAATCACTTCTGGAAAGAGACTAAGAGGTCTACATATACCCACATCAGACAAACGTGCATCCTGATGCTTGACCTACAAAACATCAAGCTGAGTGGAAAGCCGACTGCATTTTGAACCTTGTTTGTGGCTATTCTGGAGTCAGGCGTAGCAGCCGTGGCATATGATGGAGATGGTAGGATGCATCTTAAACGAAGGAACAAAGTCTGGGGCACTGGAACCCCTTCCTAGCGTGGAAGAATTGGGGACAGGAGTGCTCCATGCTTACCTTGCCCTCCTGGATGGTGACCACATCGGGGAGACCTCCCACTACCCGGGCGCGATCTGCAAGCACAGGCATTTCTGGTTAATCACTGAAACGATGAGCGCCAGCAATCACACGCACAAAGCCTCCCAGCGGAAGTCATTTTCCCGTTTAGTTTCCCTCTCCTTGCAGTTATTTTATGCCTGCTTTCAATATGCAAAATAAGAAAATGATCCAGTAATTCTGAATGTTCTTCTTCTTCACACACGGGTGTCTCTATCTGTACCTGAAATATCAACTGGAGGTCACTTTGTTGTATCGAGATCTGCTCTGTAACTTTCCCGGCTATTCTCAGCCCTGGCTCTCCTGGAGGCAGAGCAGATCTTGGCCTCTTTCATGGGCTTCTCTCTGATTCGAAAAGGTTGCGTAACCGGAGGCTGTGTGCCAGGGAGATCTGGAGGCTGGAGAAGATGTGGGCTTTCCTTGGGGCCTTCCCTAGAGAGTTCCCCTTCCTCATCTCCCGGGAGTTCTTGAGATGCTCTGCAGAGCTCCTGTCTATGGCTGAGGGGACAGGGGGTGGGAAGGGTGCTGAAATCCAGGGCTGACACCCCCCCTCTCCCGCAAGCCTTGTGCTGTGGGTGTGACTGCCTCGGCCCGAGGGAAGGACACCTTTCTGTCATTCAGTCAACACTAACGCAGTAGCCACCACCCTCTCATTTTTAGCCTACTTCAATGAATGTGTGACTCTACATCCTTATTTCTATCAATACAATCCCTTCTCCAGTAAGTCAGGCCAAATCTTTGAATGAGTCTTAACTGCCTTCTCCTGCTGACTCCGTTGCCCTTACACCACTTGTGGGCCCAGCCCATCACCTGGCCCCCTGCACCACCTGCCGTGTGGTATTAGGTGAGTCACGTCGCTGTGTGGACCTCAGTGTCCTCATCGGTGGGGCGGGGGGCTTGCGTTAAACCCATGGACATGAAGCTTCTAAACTCTGCTCCGTGGCATCGCTGGGATTCATCCTGACTCCACCGAAGATAATTCAGCTCTTACCTATTTTATATATTGGGAAGATTTTGTTTGAACTAAGTGTTCTATGAAAATGTTTAAGAACATGGAGCTAGAAGGGCTCTCAGGTCTCTTCCGGCTCTGAGCTGCTGTGGTCCAGAGACCTCTAGAAGGAGCATATGAAGCAGAGGGAGGGTCAGGCTCCTTGTCCACAAGAGAGTTCAAGAACGGGCGAGGCCTGGGTCTGGCTCTGACACTCTCCCGTTGTGCCTGGTGCTGGCCTCGGCCTCACAAGCCCCAGGCAGGAGCGGGAGGGAGGAAGGAGGGGGAAGGAGGGAGGAAGGCCTTGCAGGTCAAAGGTAAAAAGTTCCCTTCTGAGCGACCAGGAGCCACTGACAGGTGGACAACTCCACTTCTCACTCTTCCTCCTGGTTCCCCTCCACCCAGCTCAGGGCCAACCCTACAACTTTAACCCTCAACGGTTTTCAGGTTCTGCTCCCACGCTGAGAAAGAACCTGAGTTATCACGATGATTCGTCTGTGACTCCTGGGATCCTGTAGACTGAGTTCTAGAAATTTCTGTGTGAAGCACGGTTGAGAGAGGTCAGGAGTCAGCACAGTTTTAGAGACACAGGCTTGACTGCTGGGTCAGGGTCACTCAGCCTTATTTGGCCCCTCAGGAAAATGGGACTCCTTGCTGGGGGACCAGCTATAGCGATTCACCTGATACCAAACCTACAAAGTTTCCTATTTTTTCTTCTCTTTAACATATATACATTTTTCTGACACATGGCGCCTGCTGCAAGCGATTAAAATCCTACTGTGTGATTTGCAGCCTAGAGGTGTTTCAAGTCAAGGCTGGGTGCCATTCTCACAGTGTAACCTGAGACCTTCTTTTCACAGACATTCTTACTGAAGAGACTAAATGAAAACACATGCAGAACACCTAAGATTTAAAATATATAGAGAGAAATGAAAGAAAAGGAAAAAAAAATGCTTCCACTCTCCTACATCTGCAGTCATAACAGAAAAACAAAAGTTGTATTTTGAAACCACAGCAGGAATAAACACGAAGGGGTTTACTTACTTTTCTCCACGATGGCAGCTTGTCTGTGGTTGAGAGAAACAAACAAACACACAAACAAAGAAGGATTTTGTTTTAGTGTTACTTCAAAGTAGCCAACCTCGACTGCATTTCATGTTTTTGTTGCTCAACAAAGTGGCAGGAAATGCTGCTCAGACTGCGCTTGCCCGAATGAAAGACCCTCTGACAGCCAATGGGGAGCAGCGCGCATCAGAGACAAGAGTGCCACGCTGGGAAAGAGGGACTTACTTTAATCTCTGGAATTCATCAAAGGCTTCGTCGTACGCTTGAAGAGACAAAAAAGAGAAGTTAGAATTTTCTCTCCCAGAACTGGCCACACACAGGGGTCTATTAAAGCTCACAACCTTTAATAGACCAGTGCAGGGCAGTGTAAGCGGTCCAGACAAAATTCAGCTGGCTTTGAATGAGGCTGCGCCCGAGCGGTCCCTCTACAACTTGATGGGCTTAACAAGAGAAGCAAACACTTTCTAGGCAGAAAGCATGAAATAGTGGATTTTAGAAGCTCTCAATTCAGTGAGAAGCCTTCAACCCTCCAAATAGAAAGGGAAAGATTTGCTCTGCCGAAGATGAAATGGAAAGAAAGGTGTTTCAAAAACTGACTGGCTGTCTATTAAGCATCCTGAGCATCAGAAAAGCTTTTCTCTCATTAAATCATCCCGCACGTCACAGCCTCCTAGCTGGACAGTTCTGTGGTCCTGCCCGTGCGTTTGCGGTAAAGGGCACGAGGAATTACTACGATCACAGTGCGGGCCAGTGCGGGCCTGAAGCGATGCTTGTACACCGTGCAGGGGACAAAAAATAAGACAGGGAGACAAGGAAATGAGAGCTATGGAGCTCTAAGATAATTATTTTTTTTCCGAGCCTGCGAGTAAGGCACTTGGAAGACTTCAGGCCATAAAGCTTCACTTTTAAATTTCTCTCATCTGGTCTTTAAGCTCCTCTGTGGTCTGGGAATCACAACATTTTATGTCTAGAAAATATGTCCATAATACTAGTTTGCTCTCTTCTTTACAGAAGGGAAAAATAAGCGTAAAGCCAGGCTTAAAGCCTCTAGACCAGCTGGGCTAAGGCAGGCTAGTTAGGGCTGCTTTTCCTGCTCATGCCACACTAGAAGGAGATGGGCACGGCTGGGCCAGTGTGTTTGGTGCCAGTGGCAACGCTGGTCAGACAATCCAGGGCCTTTTGCTTAAGGGGGATTTGAGAGCGGGGTAGTTAAATGAGCTTCGGTGAGCAGAGAGTAAAAGCAAATTTTAAATAAGTTTTGAATGTATCTGCCCACTTCTTGTCTCCCTTTTCTATTGTGTCTCCAAGTGTCAGATGGATCGCAGAAGCAATTCCCCATCACAATCTCTGCAGGCTGTGACTTGGGCACAGCGTGGCCGGGGGACCAAGTCCCTGGGGAACTGCTCATCCCCACAGAGATCCTTCAGGGAGCCTTTCCAGTCATAAAGGGTGGGTGGGGGTGAGGGGAGGGGTACTCAGCCCAAAACAACCCGGGGCAGGGTTGAAAGGCTGCTCTCTAAGTTGTGAATCTACTCTGAGGATGAAAACATGAAGAGTCATTGCATTTCAATATACGAAGCCGTAGAGGAAAAGTCAGCCCACAGTCTCCTTTGGTAACTTCATACAAACTCCTTCTTTCTTTAGGAAAGAGTAAGATGAGCAAAGTACCAGAAGAGGGAGAAATGGCACAGGGTTTTTAACTTTTTATTTGTGATTGTACATTTTTTAACTTTTAAAATTCTAATTAATAGCTGCATATCACCTTTCCTGTCTGTTCTTAGATGGAAAACTGCCTTCTGCATCTCATTACTTTCTTTTCCATGTCCCTATTCTTTCCAGAGCCCCTCATTCTCCCAAAAGGCTGAGAAATCTGAGGCCACTTTTCTAACTTCCCTCTGTTGCCCTCAATATTTATCTTTGCTTATTCACATTTACTCCTTTCTGGTTTCTGAAGAAAAGGTATCCCTGCTCCTTCCCAAAGCCATTGCGTTCACCTCTGCCCCGCAACTCCAAGCTTCTGTTCTTCAGAACCCTGAGACATCAATTATTCCCCATCATTCACATCTCCAATCCTTCCAAATCAACTGATTTCTTGGACTCTATGAACATGCTCGCTTTTCAGTCACCATAAAATGATCCTTTTTCAGTGTTTGTTCTTGCTCAATTGATTGTAAATCAACCTGCCCTTCTCTGTAAGCATCTTGGAAGAGCAGCGCTTTCTCTCCACGTTCACTGTCTCCACTTTACTTTTTACTGATTCTCCACTCATTGAATTTTTGCTTCTACCACGGTGGCTGAATTTAAACTGCTTTATTAAAATCTCCCATCGTCTTCCAATAGTCAAGCGTAATGCCCTCTTATCACACTTCATTCTTTTTAAAATGCCCTCATCTCCACAGTAGGTTCCAACCTGCAGATGATCCGTTTACCTTGTCCAGAAAGATCCACTGTCTTCTGGTGTCCAGTTTTGCCGTCAAAGAGCTCCATCACGTATTTCCCTTTGTCATTCGGAGTGGGCTCGTTGATCTGCAGCCAGATCTGCTCCCCGGTGACCCCACTCTTAACTCTGTCTGTGTACTTAATAGCAGTCCCGCTGTTTTTATCAAAAGAAAACATCGTAATCATTGGCTTTCATCCAGAGCTTATCTTTACTTTGTCTCTTCTTACTGGAGGTCTTACCATAAAGTTGTACAGGCTTTGAAATAACATGGGATCGGCATATGTTCTTCTGCTTCAGAGAAATTATGGGCCCTGAATCACAGAGCGTGGATTCCAAGGCCTGGGGTGGGGGTCTGGCAGTCTGCATATTTCACTCCCAACAGCAGTCTGGGGCCCAGATTGCAGCACCAATACTTCTCAGGGGTATTAATTATCTTTGTTTCCACTCAGGTTTATTTGTAGGACTAAGGGAATCTTTAAAGTGAGAAGGCCAAAGTCCATATTATATTACTGCATATTTCATGCAGATGGTCCGTGGCTATAAATGGGATTTTACAGGCTAGTTAAAAACAGACCTAAAGAGGTTCATCTGTGGCTGACATCTATTGACACACATGGTTACAAAGCTATTTAAAACAAACGTAAATGTGCACTCGGTAGTACAGCCAAGAATAAATGAAAAGCAGAGTTGCTGTCAGAATGAATGAGGCACTTTCTCTGACCCTGGATGTGAGTTTCCCCATATTCTATAGTAGGTCACGAGCATACCCATGCATTGTATTCTTTACAAGAGAATAAAAGCAAATAGAACCCTTTCATCTGACAGTCTAGAAATGCTACCGTTACAGATGAAGTAAGAGGAAGGCAGAGGTAGTGTACTCTCAATGATGTTAAAATAAACTCTATGAAGAGTTTGTAAACGTGAGGAAGTAAGAAAAAAAAAGCAGTATACAAAACTACTTTATTATGGTAACAATTATGCATAGAGAAAAGACCGGAAGGAAGTATCCCAAAATGTTCATACTATGGCTAGGAAAACCATGGATGATACCATAGTATAAACTCTTTCTAATTTGTAATATGATATTAAATATATTTTCTAAAACATGTATTATGTTTGTGGTTGTAATAAACAAAATGAACTTAAAAAAATAAAAACCAAAAAATCTCCACCAAAAAAATTTCAGACTTCAAATAAATATTCAGCATTTTTCTTATATACTACATTCTTTAAAAGATATTAAAATTAAAATGCCATAAAGTGTAGGGTAAAGGAACCCATCTGTACACATAGACGTTAGCCTGAGCAATATAGTATATGTCTTAGAGAGTTAGAAAGACAGATAGTTCTCAGCTTTGCTAATGGTAAGTCTGTCTGAGTTCTTTAATCTCTAGCTAATATGCATAATAGTACCTTAATAGGTGCTAGGTTTGTAAAGCACTTCACGGTTCACAAAATGCCATTCATTCCCTCATTGGGTCCATCAGTGTTATGAGCTAGAACAGGTATTATTGCTCCTATTTTATATGAGAGAAACCTGGGATTCAGAAAATTAGATGACTTGTCTAAGATCCAAGGGAAGACAGGAGCCAAGTGAAGATCCAAACCTGTTTCAAGGTTTTTTTCCTCATCACACCACATACTTACATAAAGACAGGGAAGACAACCAGTCCTTGGTTCCTGAACCTTTAACAGGCACACATGTGTGTGCACACAAAACACACATTTAGCTGACTAGACCAAACAAAGTTTATGTCTTGCTACTCTGGGAGCAGTTTCCTCAAAACACAATGTTCTAATTTTTTTGAACATGTATTCTTTTAGAGATGATGTAAAGCCTTTTGATTGATGATTCAATTAATTTATCGTCTCATTCTTCAGAGGGATATATTAGAATGTCCTAGATGTCACGGAGGAATTTCCTAGAATTTGATCTATTTTAACTTATAATTACTTTCCTAAAATGTATTCTGAAAGAAATAGAACAAAGGAATGAAACTCCAAGCATTCAAAGTGGAATTTCACTTGTTCTCATTTTTTTTTAAAGGACTCAGGGAATTATTAGTAATGATAATAAACGTAATAAAATACTATTCTAAAACAGTGAAGTCATTTTAGAGAAAACACAAATGACTGTTTTGTGGGACCCAGCTCTGCTTAAATGTTCAGTCTAGATTTTTAATGCAACTTGAACCTGGGGTACTGCCGTGATGGGGCGGGGGCTCTGGAGCCAGGCTGCCTGGGCTCAGCCCTCCACCTGTCACATAGCTGTGTGACCTCAGGCAAGTCACCTCCCTGAGTCTGAGCTTCCTAGTCGCTAAAGTGAGAAGAACCTACTTCGTAGAGTTTGAATATTAAATGAATTCACACATCTAAAGGGCTTGGAGCAGTGCCCAGCGTATTGTAAATGTCCACTGAAGGGAAGATCTAAATAAACATTGTTGTCCGTGTCCTCCCAGGGATGCCACGGCGACCTTCTCCTCAGTGAGGCTCGTAAGGACTTCGGGGATTGGCATCTACTGCATCCCAAGAGTGGACTAAAGGTACACGTTTCTTTGGCAGACTGCTGTCCTCTTTCAGCTCAGGAAATTTCAAGGAAGCACAGAGATCAAGGACCCTGGTGATGGTATAAGTGGGAGACCTGGTTTGACTAAGAAACCTATTTCAGCTCTTGGAATCCCCAAGGAAAACTTGAGTGAAATCCCTCTATAACTGCGCGAAGGAAGCCTGGGATTAGAACAGATCTTCAGGCTCCATCCAGTTCAAATACACATTCCCAAAGTCATCTTGAGATCTCCAAAACCTTCCAAGGAAACATGCTAATACCTACTCTGTCAACTGCTATGAACAACAACGATGATAAACTCGGGCACTGCTCTAGATCAGGCTTGTTGGGTCATCGGCCATTAATTCATACAACAGGAAATCTGGTGCAATGCTGCCTCAGTTTTGTTCCAGAGCACAGTGTGGCTTAGGAGTGTGTAGAAAGATGGAATAAGAATCTGGCAAAGCATGACTGTACGGAGGCAGAGGTCACGTTAACTGAGGCGTCTACAAGTTATGATACGTCCCAGATCACAAAGACAGAGGCTTTAAGCCATCGCTGGCCTCACCATGTACGTGCTGAGGGAGAGTGCTAACCTCACACTAAAGGGATGGGCTGGTGCTTCTGTCCTACACTCATCAACATCAGACCCGAGAAGTAAGAAGACGCCTTACCTGAGAGGAACAGAGGGTTGTTGTTTTTCCCAGTCCTTCCCCTGAGTGGAGAAAGAATTTCTACACAGCATTTACGTTGTTATTTACTTACTTGTGGGACCAGTTAACTTTCAGATCATCCACGTAGTAAGTAACAAAAGAGTACAGCCGGATGCCCTCAACTGTGCTCTGGATCTTCAGGTCTGTTGCAGACAAAGCTGCAAGAAGAAAACACATTATTTCAAACACCTGTAAGCCCATCCTGGAGAAGAATGAGGCATTGCCCTGTGAGAACTTACCTACTGTTTTACATACTTCAGCCATCAGTTCTTTAAAGGCTGTGGATAGAGATTCACAAACAAAGTTTCAAGCATAGAAATTCTCAATGTCAAGTCAAATCTCAAACTGTTAGTCACACTTGCTCTCAAAAACATCCAGTCACAAGGTGAATTTATTGACCAATTGGTAACAAAGAACTTAATTTTTATCAAGTTTCAAAAGATTCCTGCTCTTATTTTGATATTTTTGCTCCCTTGAATTCTTTGTAACTGTCACCATGTTTACATTCTAGAGAAAGAGCCACAATGAGATTTCCAGGAAGCTTCTTGGTTTTAGGATTCTCATCTTCCTAAGTCCCAGGAAGGCTTCATTTACATTAGAGGAAGTGTTCTTATCTGTGTCATCAATTCATGATGAATAACCATCTAGGTCCCCTGGTATTTCTCAGCCAATAAACACATTTAGTCCTGCCTCCACAAGGAGTAGGAAGGGAAATCAAAGGCATACTTCTGCTGTTCGTTAGCAACGTTGTTAAAGATCTTGTTCAGGAACAAAACTGGAAATGTGGGCACCCCATGTAGGTTTTCGTTATCATGATATAATTGTCCTCAGTAGTCTCTGGAAAATGGAAGTTGCTTTCTTGCTCTGCTATTAACTGAGAGGCTTCGAGTTTCATATATAATCTTTCTTGCCACCTTTTAGAGAGTGGACTCTTTTGAGACATGCTTTCATGGTAGTTTTTGATCCTGGAACATTTTTCATAGGGTTGAAATAAAAATGATGATTTATATTGAAAACAGACCTCTCGTGGATTGTGGACTATAAACTGTCTGAGGATCAAAACTATACTTCTGATTTCAAGGAAGACTAAAAGTGAAGTATTTTTTAATAAAACAGTAGTTCGCTCAGCTGGAAGGGCAATTAAAACAAAATCTGTGGGCAAAAGATCAACATGGCTTCAATCATTCAGCTCAGCCTCACTCAGAATTCTGGTCACCTGTATACAGAACACACAGAATGGACCCCAGCAGTGGGTGGACTGACCTTCATCCACAAGCTTCAATCTGCTCTTATCTTTTCCTCTGTCGTCTTTCAGGATAACTTCATAAATCCCAGCATCTTTCTTTGAAAACTAAGGGGGGAATAGATATACCACATTATAACTTATTGTAGCCTCAGAATACGGTGTTTGCATCTTTCAGGCCCTGAGATTTATAGAACTGCCATCAAAACACACTGAACAAGCATCTAGCCATGAGAGCAATGAACAGTTCACACGTGAACTATCCATCATAACCTGACCAGCCAGCAGTCCTGAGTTTTCACCCTCTAAGGCTACAACTGATTTGAGGCTTAAAGTCCTTATCTTTTACTCTGCCTTCATATTAAAAACTAATGAGCACATGTATTTGAAAGGCATGCTCTTTTAGACAAAAAGTAGATAAAAATCTATACTTAAGTGCATACTATGATCGTCTCTGTACCTTTAGGGAACAAGTTATCATGAGGCTTAAGAGCAAACAAAGAAGGATCCACTTAACTGTCCTGCCACTCACCCATCTATGAAAAAAACTAGCTCAGAGAGGCAAGAATTGTGGTGTCCAGCCAACATTGTTTGGTTATCTGACAAATCCTTGCATATCACAAGGTGAGAGAAGCCTTTGTGTCCTTACAGCTTGCTTTTGGGGTGACATCAGGGCAGGGATCTTTGCCCGGGGCTAAGGAACACATAATCTAGTCTCTGTATTTTAGAAGAATGTAGGGTACAGAACTAATACATTACAGTTTATATTTATAGTCACCTACCTCTGTTATAAGGAGGGTACATATACCATCCTTAAAGTCATGCTTTTCATCCACTGATATCTCCCTTTCATCTTTATACCACACAATATGAGTCTCCTTCTTAATATTTGCCACCTAGAAGAAAAACTGTAGTTATACTTCTCGCAATAAGGGAATGCTACTCTTATGAAACTAAATAATTCTCAATGTAGCATTGGATATAAGAAAAAGCATAGATTTCTAGAGGAATCAATTGAAAGCTATTTTAACTGATAAAGAGTTTAAAATAAAATGGATACAAAAGAATAAACCGAAATCAATAGCATCTTTATTTCCAGCAGAAAGAAATTTGTCTTTAAAATCACCTGGTGGACAAGAAAACATAGAAACATGCATACTAACATACAGAATTAAGTAAAAATAAAAATTTGAAAACCAAAGGAAGATAAATCCCATCAGATTAAAATATAGTCTGTGTCACAAAAACAAATGACTTTATCAAAGTATCAGAATGAGTAAGCCTCAATCTATGGCTAAATATTTTTTAAAAGGTAAATGAAGCTTTGTAAATAAATGTGGAAAGGAAATGTGTTTAAAATTATTTGATTAAAAATTTTTCCAGTTTTATTGAGATATAATTGATATAATATTGTATGTTTAGGGTATACAACATAATGATTTGATATATGCATATATTGTGAAATGATTAACACAGTGAGTTCAGTTAGCATCCGTCAAATATGGTTTAATAAATTAATTGCTTAGCAATTTTTAGGAAACTCATTTAGATCCAATATCCACACATCATATCATAAATTTCAAATGGGCAAAATGACTTCATACGATTAAAGGGATTTTAAGCTTTATCTACGATGCTTGAACTTTCTATGAAGAAGAGTATATTCATGTATTTCTTGTGTAATTAAAATTATATGAAAAAGTAAAGACTTCATACAAATCAAGAAAACAATCTCAAAGACCCCACTACATAATTGGACAAATGTATGTATGATTTCCCAAAGAGGAAATATAATTACAGAACAAACAGATGAAGAAAATGTTTGATCTCATTAAAGACAAGGAAATGTAAGTTTCAAAAAAGAAAAAAAAAAATCTCAGCTAATACATCAACATAAGAACCAACACTGGTAACTGCAGTGAAACCAGGACACACAAACGTTCTTTATAATCCTGTAAACTGGTTCCTGGGTTGTAACTGTGTTACTAGGCAACATTGCTTATGATAAACATGCCCCGCAGATGGGAAAGCTACCACTGGACTGGGCGGGACTAGAAATGGACTCCGTGGCTTTGGGCTTCCCTGAATATACTCTTGTTATTCGGACATGGTCCCTGCGAGGACCCTGGAAGCTCTGCTTGGGGCGTTGTTACAAGAGGTATTGGCCCTTTGGTGCACGAGGGATTTTTTAAAGCCATGGCATTTCCTGCACCTGCCCAAAGTGGAGCTTGTCTCCTTGCACCTGAGCTGTCACCTGTGGGTGGTGAAGGGAGTGATTCCTGATGTGGGCTCCTGCAGGACAGGAGTACCCAGCATGGCCTTGTAGGCAAGCTGGGGTTCTTGTCCATATTCTTTTGAGTAGACTAGCTCCAAGTGGGGCCCACGGTAGTCTCAGAGTCTGAATGTTTGGCTGCACATACTCCATTAACTCTAATGCAATATGTAAATTGCTAAATGTACATAAATTGCTATAATAATGAAACAAAGAACTGTGGGAGGACAGAGGAAGGTTCATTTTACCCAGACTGAGAAGGGGGAGGCCTTACAGAGGAGATGACTGAGTTGGGCCTTGAAAAAGGATCGTGTCAGAGAAGCTGAAAGAAGAAGGCCATTCGAAGTCATGAATACATAACGAATGAATATTCAGAACCTACTTCTAGGCTCCTGTGGTTGGTCAGGATCTGGGTAAGGGGCTGATTGTGTCTTGAAGAAAACCTTCAGAATAGGGCTGCAGAGCTCACCTCCCAGAAGCCTAGTGCAATAGGAAGCACAGAAAGAAGGACGCACGGACGTGGGGGCCCCTGAGGAAGGGATGGTTTCTGGGGAGGGCAGTGTGAGGAAAAAGTAAGTAGGGGCACGCAGCTGTGGACAGTCAGGAGGAGAGAGAGGTGCTGCGGGTTTTAGCTGCTGCCTGAGAAAGTGTTTTTCAAGAAGCTCTGCCACTTCCTAAGAGGCTAAAATCCAGCACTGGTTTTTCCTATACATTTCTGGTAGACCGCTGTTTCTTTGACTTTGTCAGATCTAGCAGAGACTGGAGTATTTGCGTTCTGGCTTTTATAATGACAACTACGTGCGAAACGCCAAATCTGTGCATCTGCTTTGGGGTCACTGTCCACCATCACAGCCTTCACACTCCAACCTCATCCAGCAGTTCTTATCCAAAAACGTTTGATGACTCACGGAGCTGCACACCATACACTCAGGTACATGATAATTTAGAATGTGATGTGGAACTTTTTTTTCCTAAATGTTTCAAAGGCCTAATAAGATAATTGGTTGTGAGCTGCAAACTCTTTACCAAACCTCTCCCCTCAAGGGAGCACAGGGGTTTCAGAAGCAGCAGCAGAGCTGCCCAAGACTCGAAGGTACTGTTGTGCAAGTCACACAATTTAGATTTAAAAAATTGCCAAACTTCCACAGAAACACAGTGTGGCTGGAATGATTCTGGAATAGATCTACCACTTAGAATGCAACGAAGATGATGAGAGATTCTTCTGAGATTAATAACTGAAAAAGAGTTGGTGGGTGTGGTTAGTGAGGGACGAGCAAGCAGAGCACAGAGGCTTTTCAGGGCAGTGAAAATGCTCTGTATGATACTATAAGGACGGGTACATGTTTTTACACACTTGTCCAAACTCATGGAATGTACAACTCCAAGAGTGCACCCTAATGTAAGCTATGGATTTTGGGTAATGATGTGTCCATATAGGCTCATCAGTTGTAACAAATGTACCACTTTGGTGGGAATGTTGATAATGAGCGAGGCTATGTGTATATAGGGACAGGGGTGTATGGGAAATCTCTGCACCTTCCCTTCAAATTTGCTGTGAACATAAAACTGCTCTAAAAAAAGTGGTCTTACAGGAATAAAGACGCAGACCTACTGGAGAACGGACTTGAGGATACGGGGAGGGGGAAGGGTGAGCTGTGACAGGGCGAGAGAGAGTCATGGACATATACACACTAACAAACGTAGTAAAGTAGATAGCTAGTGGGCAGCAGCCGCATGGCACAGGGATATTGGCTCGGTGCTTTGTGGCAGCCTGGAGGGGTGGGATAGGGAGGGTGGGAGGGAGGGAGACGCAAGAGGGAAGACATATGGGAACATATGTATATGTATAACTGATTCACTTTGTTATGGGGCAGAAACTAACACACCATTGTAAAGCAATTATACCCCAATAAAGATGTTTAAAAAAAAAAGTGGTCTTAATAAAAAAAAAGGAGAGTCTATTCTTATTAAATAGGGCATGAGTAATGAATAAAAACTATCATCTTAACTTCCCATATTTTTATGTTGTTTTATTTTAAATATTTCTTACCAACCAACAGTAACATTCAACAGTAAAGGCACGTCACTTATCATTTTGGTGCAAATGGAGGAGATAAAAAGTTGATCTTCCTTTTCTTCTCACATTCTATTTTATCTTTATTTCCCTTGTATCAAATTATTAGAAATTTATCTACTTCTTACCTTGCATTTCAATAGTACATTACATTCACCAGTCACTTCCCAGCTCAAATACTCAGCGAAATGTGGACCTATAAAATTTTAATAATATCAGCAATCAGCAATATTAATCATGAATGCAAAAATCCAAGCTCATTCTTAAATTCTAAGGTGATTTACATCTAAAGGGAAATTTTAAAAATTCAAGATTTAGTTTTTAAATGTTTTAAATGGATACATATTTAATAATAAATATTTTTCAATTATTTTTATTAACCAGGGCATTATTAACATAAGCAATAATATTCACTTAATTTGTTATGGAAATAATCTTGGAATATTTTGTTCAAGAAATTGAAGCTTTTCTCTTTATTCACTGCCTATGTTTACCTTGTTTCCTGATACATTCTTGACGCCGGAATTCAGCTTCTTTCTGGAGCTTCTTATAAACTGAAAATTGAAAAATGAGGAAATATGAAATTGAGTTGAGTGGTATAAATGTACATGCCAGTCACTGTGTTAAGTGATTTATATTCGTTGTTATAACACTCATACACCATGACCACCCTATTTGTTTTCAGTATTCATAGATGAAGAAAAAGGCTTAGAAAGGTTAAGAAACTTGTTCAAGCTCATGAAGTCAGGAAATAGTGAAACAGCTTTGGCGATTGCAAATGTGGAGACCTGGCCAGCCTTTCCATTGCTTTATTAAATACCACATTTTAAATCTTGGTGATTTCCACACTGGCTTATGACAGCTGTCATACAACCTAGTTCTAACGGATAATCATCCATCAGATTTGGCATCCTCTACTCTTGCATGTTTATCTTCTTCATTTAAGTAATTTAAAGTAGGTACACATTATAAGATAGTATCGTAGTTTGTTTCTGAGACATAATACTGTCTTGGTTGTATTGCAATATCCTTCACTGGAGAATTTTAGTAATAAATACTTGTTTATATATGAGATAATTTAAGTGCAGTATTGCCTGTGGGCCAGTGATAACTTTGGTGTCCTTTTAAATCAACTTTCAATTCTATGAAATGAAATACTATGGAAAGTATTAACTGCAAATTGCACTTTGAACATTGGAATCTAATCAAGAAATAATTTTTACTTCCTCCCACATGGTCACTTTCGTGCGATGGCGTATTTGCACTGAAGGGAGTAGCAAAATCTTCCAGATAACGTTTCACAGAACACTTACCATCTCCAATGAGAACAAGAGTAGAATGGCCAGTTGCTCTTCCATCTTGAACCTGGAAAGTATATGTGCCCTCATCCTCATCCTGCAGCTTTTCCATAAACATCTCAATTATACCAGTGTTTCGGTCAATATGCATCTTATATTTCTTCAATGTGACAAGTAAAAGAGAGAAATAAGTGAGATAGATAGGATGACAATAAGCCATATAAAATCAACACACAAACTCCAAAGTATCATAATTTAATAGTTTCTTGTTAACATTATTTTAAGTGAGCAAAGTTTCAAAATCTTGTACACAGAAAAAGGAAAATATTATGTGGAATATATGATGTTGACCAGAACTGATTACTAAAAGTCTGACGTTTAGTTTTTTAAACATAAACTTTTGTTACCCCAAATCACAAAATGTTATCGAAAAGTTGTTTTTAGATTCTCATTTTTCTTTCCAGATCACATTATTTTCAATTAACAGAATAATGCAACAACTATAAGCAACGTGAGAGCAGTGTCTGTCTCAATCATTGCTATACGCCGGGCACGTAGCACAAGCATGGAGTATAGCCGCCATTGACAAACATCTGCTGAATTAATACACGGATAAAAATGCTTCTAAAGCACTGGAAGCCCATTTGCTCTTAATGAACAGAAATTGCCCTGCTAGCCTGTGCTTATTTTATCGTCTTCCTTAAGCAACTTGGTTTTCAATGTAAAGATAAGTCTTAGTCCTTGGGCTTCCAAGCTCAAGTTCCATAACAGATCTGAACTAATGAAGTTTTCCTATAAAATGTCACAGAATGAAGGCTCAGGTCTGGGATCAACTCTGTGGTGTAATTCATGCCCTGGAGTTTCCCCTGCAGGGAGCCAGTCTTCAACAGAGACTCCGTTTTGGATTAGCTTGCCCCATACCTTGGCTTGTGTCCCTCACTCCTACCCCTGAGAGTAACCCCCATAAACCACTTGAAGGAGAAACTCTATTTCAGACTCTCCTAGGGAACCTGACCTAAGACGGTAATTTCCACCCAGTGAAATAGTATGATTAGAACCAATTGCAATGACAATAAACCGCTCTTCAAGTTCTGTGTGTGTGCGCGTGTGTTTGTGTGTGTGTGTGCATGCGCCACATGCGTGTGTGAACACGTGAAGGGGAGTGCCTCTACACACGTGGGCACGAGTGTTCCCTCAATGGCTGTGGTGGCAGTGATGCCAACAAGGCTCTTCCTTCCTCTCCACCGGCCAGATGGTGATCACCGCAGTGGATGAGAACATTTTGAAAACAGGGAGATGGGCCACAGTGGACCCATGTGTGACTTGTTCCTGCTCTCACACAGTTACTACATGAGTTGAGAAGTAATATGCTGCGTATTCTTCTGCTATTCATGTTACTCATTCTCCCTCTAACTAATGAACCCTCAAATATTTTTTAAAAACACATTTTGATGAAAGGGGAACAGGTTGTTAATCATGGCCACAAACCACACCTCTCCCCCATCTTTTTAGTCTCCCATTTACACCCATGAGAAGACAGGTATGAGACAGGGCCCCTAAACCCAAGTTCTTCAGTACCACCAGGCACAAGCCTGATGCTGGCTCTACTGATGTCTGGGGAGGACAGATAAAGTGCAGATGTTGTAACTCTATCCATAGAAACTATGTTTACATTAAAAGCAAAGAAATAGTAAATATGATATACATAATCACCTATGTAAATAATACACAAATTGACATACACACATAGAAGTATAGAAAAAGACCAAAAGTATATATTAATATGTATATCAAAAAGTTGTAAGAATTTGTGGTTTGTCTCTTCTGAGTCTTTAAAGTTTTTTACAATAAGGATGAATTGTATTTTTAATCAGAAAAGCAATGAGATTTTTTTTACATTTTTTTCTGAGCCATTAGAACAATTCTTCCATATGAAGAACCAAGATGCCACTGGAGTCTCTGATGTGAGTATCTGTGTTCAGGCAAGGGTTCTGGCCCCTCTGCCTTCAGTTTTTTTCATAGGTGACCAACTTCCTGATTTGCCTGAGACAGTTTTGGTTGATGACTGTTATCCTGGAAAAATTATTACTAGCATCTTCTTTCATTCTCAAAAGTATCCTAGTTTTGGATAATATGATATAATCAATCTACATTTTCTTCCACACTTTTCACATGTGAAATGATTTAAACCCCCTCACCCCACGTCCAGTGGTTTTCTTAACAACTTATCTGCATTCTAATAGGGGTTTCCCAGCACATTCTACAATGATATGTTTAGAAATCTAAAAAGTGTAAAACCTACCGGCCCTTCAAAAATTTCCTTGTCGTTAAATATGTAGTTGACTTTGGCGTTGCCAGAGAGCTTCTCAGCCTGCATCCAAAACCGGACCTGGCCTTTCTCCAAAATTTCAACTGCCAACTCTGATTTAACTGGGACAGCTATGAAAAATAAAAATAAGAGTAGTAGTTATATTGGCAACCATTTGTACTGATACAGATTTTTCCAACAAAGGAAAAACAATGGAAGTGATGATGTAGCACCTTGCTTCTTTCAGTGAGAGCATTGTAGGGAAAGTTTGATTTTGAGGGACAGTAGAACTGTGTCCTAATCCTGACTGTCATAGATGTCTTAACTATAAAAGTGAGGAAGATGAACTGACCTCCCAGGGTCCTTCAGCTAACCTCTGTGACTCTCTACTGTGGCTTTGGTTAGCTTTATTTAGGGACAATAACAAAGTATGATGAAAAGAGTCTTGAGCTGGCCCCAGTAGTTCAAGGTCAGCTACTAACAAACTGTGATGTGAGGCAGTTCACTTTGCATCTCTGGGCCTCACTTGACTCATAGTAAATGGATGGAATTGAACTGAAGGTCCTAATTGACCAGGATATTTTCCTGCTCCAATATTCTAAGATTTAATTACTTCAAAATATTTTGAAAAAGAGTTCAATTTGATTTTTTTTCAACAGTTTAACTCACTTTGGAGGTTTTTAAAAATGAATCTTAAGGGCTTCCCTGGTGGCGCAGTGGTTGAGAGTCCGCCTGCCGATGCAGGGGACACGGGTTTGTGCCCCGGTCCGGGAAGATCCCACATACCGCGAAGCGGCTGGGCCCGTGAGCCGTGGCCACTGAGCCTGCGCGTCCGGAGCCTGTGCTCCACAACGGGAGAGGCCACAACAGTGAGAGGCCCACGTACCGCAAAAAAAAGAATCTTAAGAAAGAATTAATTTTGACTACATATATAAGATGAACCAGCTTGTCATTTAAACCCTATCCATCCCAATGGTATACCTGTTCATTTAAGTTCTTAGATCAAGCAAAATTTTTCAAATGCAAATAAGCAAGTCATTATCAAGAAGCTATATTAAAATATAGCATGGCTTGCTTCACATAGAAAGTAAGGAACCGTGTGATATCTCTGATTTACACCTGTATCGCTTAAGCCATTTGAACATGAGTGAAATTTTTTAAAAGTTGGCTGACATCTCTCAAAGTCTGTTTCTAAATTTCTTGTAACTTGAAAATGTTCTCCACAAAGGCTCCTCCAAGCCAACAGATCTGTATCAGAGGTGGCTCCTAGGCATCCTTTGTGGAACAAGATGGTTGTTTCTCAAAGTTCTGTAGTCCTTCACTTCTGTTAGGGGAAATCACCCTTTGCTTCCTCTCAACTATTCTTAAATATATCTCAAAATTTTAGCTATGCTACATTTTAAATTATAAGCTTTAATTATAAGCTTGGTATAAAGTTGTATGAAATGTACATTAATGTTTTTTGTATTTATCCTAAAACTACCCTTTTCAAACTTCAAGGAATGCCTTTCCTTTGCACTATTCCATATTCATTGTGAAACTCAGTTATAGAGTCATTCCATGCAGAGCTGAAAGGAGGCTCAGACATCACCTACTGAGGGTGTCCCCTGTGAACAGAGAAGGGCCACACCTTGATCAAGGACAGTTATCTACCCCTAAAACCTTGTGCTCCTCACCTGCTAACATGGATATTATCTGCCTCACAAGGCCACCAAGAGTGAATATGGTACCAGAATACACTGAGCCACTGTGAATAATGACCGCTGCTCGAGAAAGGAGTTCTCTTTCTCCCCTGATTTTACTGATGACAAAACTCAGCCTCAGGAAAGCTTAGTAACATATCTGGGTAGCAGAGCTGAGACCAGGGTTGTTCCCTCTATTCTGTGCTCTTATGGTCCTGGCCATCCACTCTGAAGAACACTAGTGGTTTTCCAGTAAGAGCAGATCAGCAACAGACCCCAGGGCAGTGACAGCAGAGGCTAAGTTTTCTCCCTACAGGATGCTCCTGCTTGCTACAAGTTAAGTCTTGAGGGGAATAGAGAGTAGGATCTCTTCCAGAAACATCTGGAGATCTCACTCTAGGGAATCTAATACATGAGTGATGCAGTTACTAAGAAGCTCAGTGTGGTGGCAGTGGGGAGGGGACACACTCCCACGCTCTCCTGGAAGCCTCCAGATCCCTTAATGTTCACGGTCCTCTCTGAGTAATGGGGCCATTGTCTGGGGAGCACTGGCCACCAGGATGCACACACAGAAACAGCCCATGTCCTGTCAGACCACCAGGTACCAGCTGTGTACATCTGGTCTAATTACTTAACCTCTCTGTGCCTCACTTTCTTCATCTCTCAAATTAAATCACCATAGTAGTGACCCTTTTAAGGTCATTGTGGAGTTTGATGACATTCTGTTTAAGCACCCTATAAACAGTATATAAAGAATTAATATTTTGCTATGACTCTTCCTTCAGTTGTTTAAACAACACCCTACAACCACCAATTGTATGTTATATTTACACCTAAGAGGACATACCAGATAGATATAATTTATGTATACGTGCTTGTGTGTGTCTGTACTCATAGAGTATAATATATACAAGTGGGATAATAACCAATGTCTACAAATAAAAAGATATATTATGCAGGATGTTTTTGTTTCTGTTTTTTTTTTAGGTGAGAAGTGTATTTATTTAGAGAGATACACATTCCGTAGACAGAATGTGGTCCATCTCGAAAGGCGAGAGGCCTGCAGGATGTTGTTGATACTGAAGTATATCTCCCACCATCCCCCCCATATACCTTGAATTTTAGATATATATACACACACACACACACACACACACAGACATATATATTCAAATAAACTGCCACTCTACACTGGCAACACAGACTAGGTTATTTTCTATTTTTAGCTTTAGATATTTTTATTTTTTCCTTCTGCTCAGCCCTAAACCTCCTTAGGCTCTTTTCTCTGGCAGCTAATTTGCTCCAGCAAAATATCTGGTATTTGTAGGTTTAAGGCATATGTTTAGTGGTTTTCAAAATATTTTTGAAAACAGGAGAATTTACTGTGCCAAGGGATAAAGGAACAGCACACTCTTTATTATACTCTGTAAGAGATGAGACCAGTTAAGACCCTACAAAATCTCAAGAAAATGGCTTATGTGTCAACATATACTAAAAGGAAGTGGGTATAAATTGAGAAATTGGATATGCTGCTTTGACCCTATCATCAGATCTCTGAAAATATTCATGCAGTGACCTGGCTGATCCAACAGTGGTTGGGGAGAGAAAAGCACTGGAGCTGTGATACTTTGAACATTGCTTCAACGGGTTCACGGGAGCTACCTCCGGTTGGGAGAGTCATACCTGCACATCAGAGTTTTGAACACATTTTTGGGTTCTCTCTGTGCTGACACAAATGCCACACCTGATCTCTAATAGCAGGGCACCTGAGTTTGCTGCTACCCCTTCTCCTAGAACCAACAACTAAAGTGATTATGCTCATGCAGAACGAAATATCTCAGCATAAATGACAGTGACAGCGGTCAATTACTACTGGCAAGTCCATACAATCATTGAACTTCAGGGAGGCTGGGCACCTCCAATTCAACAGTAACACCCCAACTTCTCTCATCTCCATCCTTTAAGCTAGATGTAAATGTGTTTGGACCAGCTGTTGCCTAGACACTTTGTCAATGTTTACTGTCTGACTAGATTAGATTAGTAGGTGCTGCTGTTTCTGTTTCACGTTGTAGACAGTGCGAGCATTCACAGGCTCCAGCTGTGCTCGGCACGGTGACCCTCTCCTCCACTCCCCTCTTCATGGCCCCGGGAACATGAAGGGAGGACATCAGTGTGACTGGCAGACAGCTCTTCTGCAAGTGGGTTTTTCTAGGTCACTCTTCTGTTTCAATTAACATTTATATTTTCCCTGAAGAGTTCAGGATTAACCAACGCCCTGTTGATTGTCTCTCACAGCCCCTCTATGACGTGGGTGCTGTGAACAATTACAACAGCCGTTCCTGGAAAAGAAACCAGGCAATGGGGAAATTGGGATGAGGTGCTCAGGTTCACAGAGTACAGAAGAAGGACAGTCCAGGCCAAACCTCTGCCTTCCATACAATTTTAAAAAGAATAACTTTTAAGATACTATTCTTGGCGTAACTTTTCCAGTTTGATGGTGAATAAGCTTACAGACGAGAAACAGTTCTCCCCTAGAATTCAGAAAGCCTGCTTTCTGCATTCACACTCCACAGGCACCCCACTGTGCTTTGTTGAATAAAGTTGGTTTTGAGAACATTCCAGCTGAGGCCAATAGTCACCAACACCCAGCCTCACCATCAAACATGCATTCCTTGGGAATGTGAGAGAGGTCAGACAACTAGTTTTAAGCAGTGTTTATTTTTTAATCACAGCTCTGCTGAGAATTTCAGGAAAGCTGTAGACCTTCGCCCTAGAAAAATGCACATCTACAAACATACAACGTTTTGCCTATAGTTTGGGGTCAGGGTATAGTTCCCTGGGTTCCTGGAACTCCTGTATTAGTGAAGAAGTTATATTTTAGGGATTAAGGAATGAAAAAAAGTCCTGATTTAAAAGAATGAGTGATGCTATCACTCTTTGTTTTTTCAAGCTCTAAGGTGTAACTTTCTGGATGCTTCACTGCTTTGGCCAGTGGGTACCAATGGGCAAGAGATCCCATCAGGCCAGTGGAACTTTCTGAGTATCGTTTCAGACTTCTTTCTCTTCTCTTAGGTGTCAACTCTGGAATTTAATCTTTTATGTAGAAGGTGCTTCATTGAAGGGTTTTTAGATAGTTCATAGGGATTCTTTTTCTGATCAAGGCATCTTTACCTTATTTTCCAGGAGTTTAAAATGTTAGGTACTGTCTTTATTTAGAGGTATGGTTCTTCTATTAAATGTTAACATTAAATTGCTTAGGAAGAGATTAGTTTGCCTAAAAGACATACAAATTAATGTATACAGGAGATGTGTGTGTGTGTGTGTGTGGGTGTGTGTATAAAGTTCCAAAATATGTAGGCAAAAGGTGAAGAATGTAATTGGTCAGCTGTTACACCTATGTAACCCGATAGTGCTCTATGTAACAGAGCATGGGATGTATCTTCTGTTAGTGTTCTTTGTATCTCTGGAGAACAATGACAAAGACAAAGGCAGCCCTTCGGAAAGTGCATCTGCAGCTATGCTCCATTATATGTTCTCAAGAGCCTCTTCTCTTGATCCTGTCAGAAGTGTGTAGTGGGATGGCTAAACTCTGTGAATGTATTGTGGACACTTACTTGGGAACTTGTGTTCTTGGCTGAGAGCAAGTAAACGTTTCAATTCTGTAGGGAGAAAAAGAGAACAATTAGAGCTTGAACTACTAAAACAAAAGTCACTTGATCCTTGAGAATCACTGAGAAATCAAAGCAGACTCGTGAATGAACTGATTTTTCACTTACCTTCCTCATCTATCAAGTAGCTTGACGCTATTCCATCAGTGTCTGTTACATCGCAGGAGTAGATGCCCAAGTCTTCCATCCCGAGGTCTTTGAAGGTCATTTTCGTCCTTCAGAACAGAATAATTTTATAAGAAGAGAGGCCGTGTGGGGTCTGAGGGCCTGCACCCTGCCGGTCTCTAGGCATTTGCATGTCCACTCCCTTCACGTGGAGCACTTGTTCTGTCCCCCTTGCTGACCTAAAGTCCACTCATTCTTGCTGCTTCTGGGAAGACTTTCCTGACCTCCTCCTTTGGGCTGATGGTGACGGGAGGGGGAGCTGGTACAAATCTCCCATCCCCAAGCTATGATGCGTGTCGATGCACATCCCAAATAAAGATATTTTTAGCTGATCAACCCTTGCTGGGCAGCCTGAAATTTTTCTTCTTCACAGGGCAGAACCTCCTGATGCCTCTCTTATGTCAACCCTGCACTTCCTGTTTTGGAGGTTATCACATGGCATCAGTATTGCCTAGTTCATTAACTATATACCTCCACTGAATGCCTTTTGGGACGAGATCTGTTTTGTTCACTGTTGTGTCCTCCGGCCTCCATACCTTGTCTAGCACATAATATGTGCCTAATAAATACTTGTGGAATGAATGAATGAATGGGTCAGTGGTCTAGTTCTCTTTGTTTTCTAACTTTGGTGAGTCACATTGCTGGTCAGGGACTAAGATCACCCAAACATTTATAGGTTAATCAAGGAAAAAAAAATTATAGCTTGATTGTCTTTCCTTTGACCAAAATTATGTTTCACTTCAAGGACCTTACAGCATAGTTACAGCAGAACGTCTTTTAATTATTAAATATATTCAGTATTTCCTTGCTGTTTTCCAACAAAATTACTATTTCTTTCTTTTATTTTTGAGCTATATTGGGCTTTTGTAATAGAAATAATACTTAGGAATATTTTGCTTTACTAAATATAATCCAATCTGGTTGGCACTATAAAGATATGAAGCTTGATAAGTAAGGTGAAATAAAAAGAAATCTTGAGGCTGAAAGGAAGTAACAGATCATAAAATTAATCTCCTTCACTCTCTGCTATTTTACAGAAAAAGAAATCCAAGGTCCATGTAATTAAAAGCTGCCCCAGGTCACACAGCCGGCTCCGGGTAGAGCTGGGACTAGAGCTCATCTCTCCTGTGCTTCCCATACAGAGTTCTTTCCAGTACAGTACTGTGTCACTCACAAGTGGTGGTGAAAAAGCAGAACAGATTATACCCAATCCATTGAATCTACCATAACTTGAATCAGCAAGTTCTTCCTTAACCCCTCCCCATAAGCATCCTCACCATTACTTAAGATTTCAAAATTCTGTAGAATAATGAGAATCATCTTTGAAGTTCACTTTTATGCCAATTAAAGCTCTTCTTACATCATAAACGATGCCAACTAAAAACTGCTGCTCGCCATCTGCTTCTACAAGGATGAAGTCATTAGCCACTGCAGCCACTGACCTTCAACACACCCTGAAAGGAGTTCAGGGTGGAGATCAGGAATGAGGCGCTCTGTGCTCTGGAAAAACTGGCAGAACAGGCCTTCAGATAGCTAGGTATTTTTCAGGAGAAGATTTTATGAGCCCAATTTCTTGTATCTTCTCATATCTAGAAAAGCACTAAAATCATTGATGGAGACATCGGCTCCTTGTGACTAGCAGCAAGCTTCTGCCAAAATGTGTGCTTTGATTGCACGTTTCCCCCTTCACCAAAATCACTTCTATACTGACCTTCCTCCTTACCTTTTCGGAGCAGTTCCTCAGAGCTGTCTGAGATGCTGTCTCCTGGGCTATTGTCCTCATTTTGCCCCAAATAAAACTTAGGTCATAACTCTCACATTGAGCTTTTTTTTTTCAGTTGACAGTGAGATACATATGAGAAAATACTTTAAATGGACTAATGTGAAGAGTATTTTATAAGGATTGTTATTTTTTAAGGTTTATACTGGTTATGACTTTTTACATTTCCAGTTATAAAATATTTGTGATTTCATTCTCTTATTTGAAATGGAAAGCATACTTCATCCTCCTTTCATGAAAAGGAGACCCATAGTTAGGATTGAAATGGTGCGTACTTGTTGCCTTTGCTTTCAACCTCTAATCTTGGAGACTCCTCTGTGGGGACATAATCTTTGGACCAGGTGAACTCAGAATTTGGAGCCATCTGATCACATTCGAAGTTCAAGGAAATGACTCCATCATCATCCACATTTACAACAACTTCTTTGGTTCCTAGAAGATCAAAAACAAGGCACTGATAGTTCCTGGTAGAAGTCAATCACGTAAGAATTCCTTACCTTGGGATCCCTTACTGTAGCCTTAAAGCAGGGCCTTGAGCCTTTGCAAGCAAAAAGCCCCAACTGCTCGCTGCAACTGACAATCCTGCTACAATTCAACTTTTGTGTTGTGACAGAATTAAATGAATGTACCATGTTTCTTAGGTAGTGCTAACACCATGGACAGTACTGTTTGTTCAGGGCTGAAGAAAATTGGTTGACATGACCCTTGGGACAGTTACTGGAGTATGTTGACCATAGTAAGAAGGACAAGGCAGCCTTGGGAGAAAGGAAAGTTGAATGGTCCTTATCAGGGCCTAATTCATGACTTTTGCTTCAATATTACCCATATCTAACTAGTCATCAAGAAAGGATAGATAAGAGATAAAGAAACCAAAGGGAAATTGAAGGGGAGAAAGTAGAGGTAGTAAGAACTGCCTATATTCACATGTTCAAAGTTTGTAAATCATTTAAGAATGAAAAAAAACTCCATGGAAACAAATTCTGCTGATCAGGTAATCATAAATTAATCTAAAGATGCCATTCTAGATTAGAACAATAGAAACCTAGAAATGACTGTTAATTGAACTTTATGGAAATGAATTTCAAGAGATTCAAATGTTTCAAGATTAGTTTTTGGATTTTAAAAGAAAACAATAAGTTAATGTTTTGAGGGATTTTTTTTGAGGGTTATAATAAATTACATCTGCATTCAATATAGCAATTCAGAGTGTGTATAGCATATAAAATGTTCACATCTCTGCCTAAATCCAGTTTAAAAGGTAAAATGCTCTTCTCAAATTGCCATTCATTCAATTACCAGTCTACACTTAGTTTGTTTCCATAAATTAGGAAGAATATATTTAATTTCAGAAAGGTATAGTTTTATTTTTTTTAAAGTATAAAAAAAAATCTTTCAGTAGATACTTCCCAAGTGATGAAAGATTTTCTCTTCTAGATTGCATCATTCAATAAAACTTGTCAGGGGAAAAACAATTGCAAGACTCCTCCCAGGCGAAGGGCAAAACAAAACGAGTGCCTAAAGAGTGATTGGTGACATTAGGATGTTGGTTCCTAAGCCTGGCAGTTGGTCTAATTTGTGTCCTTATTGATAGTAGTGTGTGCTTCAACTATAAACCTCCAAAAAGTGATTTTTAGCACACAGAAAACTTAGAGAAGACTAATTCTAGGAGATTTTTAAAAATTACTTTTTAAAAAATAAAGGGTTATTTTCACATTTGGCTATATAGATAAACAGAAATAAAGATCAATTAAAGATTTAATTTTTCCTAAGTGAAATGTCCCCCATGTATTACTTTTAAGGGTTGTGTCTACTCCATTGGAAGTCACAGACCATGTTTTATTTCTATTCCCAGTAACACATGACTAATCCTTACATTAGGATTAATGTATAACATTGCTGTATAACAAATAACGAACAAGTTACTTAAGAAAAGACTGAGACCTAAGAATGCTGAGGTTTAGATGGTATTATAATACACAGCATAACTGAATCACAGAGAGTATAAATGGAAAATTTTCTGAATATCTGTATTGTTATAAAGAGGAAAGGAGAAGTAATGAAGTTGACTAAACCTTTCTTGCTATTTACATAATATCTATTTTGGAGGCATGACAGATTGTTCATATTAATCATTCATTGGTTTATTTGTAATCTCTTTAAAAAGGAAGTGAATCATCCATATGCCTGCTGTTTATTATGTTGGAGGCATGACTTAAGTTTACAGCAGAAAAAAATATTGCTTAGCTTAAGAGTCTTGATTTTTATTAAAGTGAAAGATTTGACGTTTCTACAAAGGAGTCATAAAACGGAAAGCATATGAACAATATAATTAGCTTGGCTTTTCTCTCAATTACATGGATAACCTTCGTACCGTAACACTTCACTCATTTGGAATCTTGCCCAAGACCAAGAAGTAATGAAAACAAGTCTCTAAGAGCCAGTGCTGATGTGACAAAGTCCATGCACTAGTATTCTTGAACACTCACTGGTGAATTCCATAGACTGTCACTTGGAATCTCTACTTAGCTTGAGATGATTCTAACAAGCTTAGTTGGTCAGTTTCTCTCAGTAGATTGAACCCAAAAAAGAGAGGAAAGTAAGAAGCTACTATCATCAGGAAAATGACAGCAGGAGAGGAAGCAGAAAACTAAAAAGCAGGCACAAAGACATTATTTAGTAGAGGGACAAACAGCTCCTCACCCCATAAGACGTCACTATATTGTAACGCTGGGCAATAAATAAGGTGGATACTTATGGCTCTGAGTCATTCAGAAAAAGGTAAATGAGATTAAGTATATTGCATCCAAGAAGTATGAAAGGTAGGTACTGAAATGTGTAATCTATTTTACGAGAATTTTCATCAAAGAGTCTTAGAATGAAATTTTAAATAATTGATGCTCTAGCAGTAAATTCTCAGGTAAATGGAACTACTGGGTATTTAAAACAATGCCTTTTTCAGGTTTCTGAATGACCAGATTTGGTCCCAAACCCATGCAACTTAGAGAATAGAAAAACCCTGCTTAGTTGTTGTCTCAATTGCCTCAGCTATTAAGAGAAGGATATAGAGCTGCCTCACTGAATTATTCTGGGCAATTAATTTTTGTAAAGTACTTGGAGATCTTTTGTGACAGTATGAAATGAAACAAAAGATGTTATTTTTAAGTCCCAGGCAATATGTGTGTTTCCACTTTAACCTATGAGTTTTACATCATTACTTTGTAGCTGGGTTCTAATGTAAAAAAATGTAATAATTTCTACTTTTAGAAAACAACATGGTAGTTTTTGAAAGTCTTAGATCAAAATTTGTGATTTGAAATTAAGTAATTGCCTGGAGGGGCAAAATAAAAAGTAGGGATTAGATGTCAAGTCAACTAGTATCTGAGTGTGCTCATCTGTGCAGCTTTTCTTGATTAATCATATCAAATCAGGACATGGTAGACAATACCTGTAGTGGATAAAAGAGAGGCATGAACATTTCCTCAATTTATGCTCACATAATTGTGGCTATGATGGGTGCTATTTGTTGATTTATTTAAATAAAGGGAAAAAAAATTAAAACTCTCTTCCATACTTCTGTTTTAAAAATCAAATACTCATTAAGATGAGTATTTGATTAATTTTCAGTTTTCAAAAAGTTGCACTGGTTGTTTATTTTATCAAGAACAGGGTTACATTCTACAAGGGCAGGGCTTTTGTCTTTCATATTTTCCATACATATTTACACATGCCAGGCACTGGACTGAAAAAACAGATTTAAATGAGAAATGTCAGTTTAGAATTGCAATGTTTATTTTATTGGAACTAGTCTTATTAAAGCTTAAGCATAACACCAATATTTTGATAAACAGACAAGATAAAAAAAAAAACCAACAAAGAAAACATTCTAGTCGCAGTGGGTTTCCTACTTATGCTCAGAATTTAAAGCTTGATCTCTTTCCTGACAAACAGTGATGCTGTCAACTGGCTGAAAGTGTCACTCTGAAAGTGATCATAATCACAAGACTTTGAAAAGTAAAATTTACTGAAAATAACTGACATACTAGTTTTCTAGGCATATTTCTTACACTCCACAAAAATTCTCTTTAGAAAATAATGTTTAGTCAAAATAACTTACTATTACAAGGAAAGAACACAGTTTCAACTGTATAAATATAAAACAAGGTTATTGTCTTAAAATGATTATGGCAACAAGTTATAGCTTGTTCCCTATTTGTCACATGAATTACAATGCTAATGCTCTCATACTCTTTCAACATGGCTTTTGAAATTCAAAGCCTTCTGTTACTGTTCAGCTTTAATTAATTGGTTAACATAGTTCTTTGAATAAAAGTGTTTTTAGAGAGTGACTTAGTAGACCAAGTATTTTATAATAATACCTATAATGGGAAATGGAATTGAAGTTGCCTTGGAAAAAAGGTAGACTCTTCCTGCATTCTGGGTTTATATATAGAGGAAGTCATTTTTGGAAAATACATAGATTCATAGATTCCTCTCTGTGTAATAAAGAAGGTGATTATGTTAATCTGGAAAGGACATTTTTTCCACATATTAAAATCTAAGAGGAATTAATAGTGGCGTTCCTTAAATGAAGGGATCCTGGATACATCATGGGCAAAAAATTCTAGTGAGATTTTACAAAAGATACATGACATTGAAATGGATGATTCTTTTTATAAGTGCTCTAGGAACACCAAGAGCAATGTAATGACAGCATTTCTAAGAGGCCCCAGGCTAGTCCACAACTACACCTGTGGAGATTAACCTGGTGCAGCGTCAGAGTGAAAGAGGTGCAGCTACAACACCCTCAAATTTTCTTTTTAGAATGTCCCATGGCCTGAGTTTTTGCCAAGCACTGAGCTGCTGTCAGTCCATGGTTGAACTCATAAATGTCTAAAGAGACACATTCACTAAATTTGACTAAAACATGAGCAGAATGGTTCCGATATTTAACAGGCAGGCAGCAAGTTTGATGTTCTGCTGTCAAAGTAATGGAATCCCTATGGATATTCTCATCTAGATGAAAGGCCATCTCACTTTCCCGCAGAGTTGAGCTGGGAAAGTGGACCAAAGTTTGTCAGGACTTAGATTTTTCTCAAAAACAACCTTTGAATCTTTTCAAGAATATGAAGAATTCAGTTAAGAGCAGAGGAGATTTGGCTATAGAAAATGAAGGAGATAATTCTGGTCTGAAAAGGAATTAAGAAGAGTTGTCTCTAGTCAGCTGCCCCAACCTTAAACAAATCCTTAATGAGGACATAGAGGAATACTGGATTGCGTGGAACGGCATTTTAATAGTCCCTCCAGGCTTGCCACTACCCCCAGTAAGTGAATGGGTTAAAGTACGGCCCAGGGCTAAAATGAACTTTTAGGAAATTAACTCCAGCCCATAATAATAAAACTCCAGCAAATAATGATTTTAAAAAGAGATAAAATTTAAAAGTGGGAATTCATCTTCTCACACATTTCATAAACTTATGTGAGAATTTTCTCATATAATTTAGTCTTTTATATCTGCATTAATAGGACACTTTTATAAGTTTTATTCTTTGTCCTTCTCCATGGTGTGCGCGAGTGTGTGTGTGTGTGTGTGTGGTGTTTAAAAAAACTGGAGAGTGGGACAGAACAGAAGCAGACAGAAGTGAACAAATGTAATTGGCTGCCTGTAACGCTGAGGTCCCCTATGTGGAAGACAGGACCGCTGGCTGACCCACCAGCGGTCCTGGTGCTACATCAGGGCCTCCACTGGACCTCTGCCAACTCACCCTTCATAACCAGGGCGTTCATTATGAGACACTAGGGTTAGGTTTCCACGCTGTGGCTGCAAAACAGAGTCACACTCTCTCGCCAAAACATGGTAGCCATTCATTATTTTTTTCATCTATAAACCAGGTACTAGGCTATCGACATATAGAGAGAAGACAAAGTTCCTATTTTGAAGGAGCCCACAATCTAAGGCACAGTTCACAAACCTTGAATTTCATAACTGAATTACCCAAGGAGTTAAACAAACAAACAAAAATGAACCTATGCCCAGGCTCAGTCCTGGAGACTCTGATTTAATTGGTCTGGAGTAGTCTAGAATGGAGTCAGAATTTTCAAAAAGTTCCTGGCATGATTCGAATGCAATGTACTGTCAAGGTTGAAAACTACTTTGCTAATGGGTGAAAGAGAGCAATAGTGAGCAAATGTAAGTGAAGTTTTCTAAATTAGCCAGTTGAGCTAATCTTTAATAGTCAGCCTGGCTTCCTGCTTCAGAAGCCTTCAAAGCTCCACCTCAAGGCCACTGAGCCTTCTCAGCCCTACCAGGTTCTATAACCTATCAATTTTCAGAAACTGGGATTGGTTAGTAGGTTGTCAACTCAATCCCAGCTCATTATTCCTTCTGGAGCTCCGTTTTTCTAACCTGCCTTGCTCTTGGTGAGAAGTCCTAACTTCCAATAACTCAGTTCCTGCCCGGGACGCTGCCTGGGTCTGGGTTCTCCTGCCCCTCACCTCAGTTCTCCTGCCTGCCGCTGGGTCTCTGGTAAGAACACCTGCAGCCTGTTCTGCCAGTTATTCGTTGCCCTCCAGATCACCTGCCACACCTTGGCAGGTCTCTCTCTTGCCTCCCGTATGATCTGGTTCACTTTGTCTCCACCTACAGCCCAGACCTGATACAATCAACATAGATACTGTTTGAAAAATATCAAATATCAAGACTAGAAGTGCCTCTCAGGTACCAACAAACCTACTCTAAATATTTTCCAGCTTATTCTTTTTACAGGCTTGTTTAGCTACTAGATTTCTTGGTAAGGCACAGCACACTTAGTCCATTTTGATCCTCATTACCAGCACCATCAGACTTTGCAGTAGCGGCTGAGCTACATCTGCTGGCATTTTCGTCAACTTCAAAGGGAGACCATTCACCCTACCAACCCCAGTGGATTAGGTTAACTTTTAACTGGAATTCAAATTGCACTTGAGGTATCTTGTTAGGTTTATTTGAGGTTTGCTGTTACATGATAAGCTTTATTCTCTATCTGAAATTTTAGTAATGTGTTCCAAAAGGAGTTGTTCTTCTGAAATAGCAATCCAAGTTTCACGTTCCAAACCTTGCAACTGATAACAGATCCCATCCCACCCCCAACCCCGGCCCCAAACATTTTAGCATAAAATAAATACATGGTTAAAAGTAATATATTGGTATTTAATAAAGTTAATAAATACAGACAACCTTAGGCTACATACAAGTTTTTACAGGGATTTTTGAAGCCTTAACACCTGTTTATAGACTATTCATCTTTGGGAAATATTTTGTGAACCTCTAAGCTCTCATCATGCCGTGCTGTAAACTGTTTTTCCACTAGCTCATAAGCCCAGTGGGCGGTGACAATGTCACATTACTCTACTTGTGGTGCCCACACAGCACCTGGCATGAAGCAGGTGTTCAGGAAACACATAGTGCAAGAATGAATATGTCTGTTGCATATGGAACCAGCCTCAGTGTCCTGGGTTTGGGCTCCTTCATGGCGATGCTTCAAGTCAAGCATCTTGACTCTGTGCCTCCCAGGATTTTTCCCCAGGCTTGAGCCAGTGGTTCCTGAGCGGGTTAGTCTGCTGCTGTTCAGTCTGCAGCTGCTGTTAGTAGTTATATTCTGGGAATGGAATGGCCACAGAATGACTTTGGGCGCCTTGTTCCAAACGAGTGAAACAAAACTCTCCCCCAGGAGCTCACCAGCAGACTCCTTTCTGATGGTAAATTTTCCACTAACATCCTGACTGGCCACCTGCCATTCCAAGGGTTATTGATGAGAAAACAGGAAATCAATTTAAGCTTTCTTTAGTCAATCAGATTTGGGTTCCACTGCTTAAAGGGTACTTTTAACCTATCAATGACTAGATAGTTTATTTGTGTAATAATCTAAATGTTCTTACAAGGGCAGCCTCACAGTTGGGCTCTTCTGCATGTCTATTGGCACCCTATATATCTGCACAGTTGGCACCTGAAGGGTCTGATTTCTATAGGAATGTGTGTCCTCATGTCTTCATGTGTCACCTTTTACCTGGCATTTGGGCTCCTAGCATTTTTCTATTTTCTCATGAAGTTTTACAAAGAGTACTTATATGAGGTATGGCACTCTGTCCAGACACACCTACCACACTTTGGTACAAGAAGGTCACTTCTGTCGTACCCGGTGCTAGAGGGTAGTTACAGGAGTAGATGAAAGCAGTTTATGAAGTAATAGGATGAAAGGGGCAGGTACTTCCTCAAAGGATACATTAGATATTCTTTTCAAGCAGCATGAAGTGAGAGCAGACTTTTCTATGTTTACATTCTTTTCTCATCCTAAAAACAAATATTACATTATATACCTGCTCTTTATTTCAGTCTGAAAATAGGAATGGATTAAAGTGAGAGTGCTTGGACTAGAATGAATATAAACTTAAAATAACTGGTTAATACTTTTTTTTATCCTCTTTCATCTCCAGTGATTTCTTTCATGTAAGTTTAATGAACTGAAATTTATAACTTTGAAAAGGAGATTAAATGACAAAATAAGTATTATATAATGATCTGAAACTACTTGCACAGTGAACACTATAAACTTTGTTCACATAACAAAGGGAAAGACTGTCTTTCCTAGTCCAATCATGGCATCTTGAAACTGGGAAGTGAGGCTGCCTCAACTCTACAGATCATTCAATTAGGACCGCTGTTAGTTTAATCCAGGGGTCAGCAAACTATGGCTTGTGGGCTAAATCTGGCCCATTGCCTCTTTTCATACGGCCTGCAAGCTAAGAATGGTTTTTACGTTTTTAAACAGCTTTTAAAAATAAAAAGAAGAGGGCTTCCCTGGTGGCGCAGTGGTTGAGAGTCCGCCTGCCGATGCAGGGGACATGGGTTCGTGCCCCTGTCCGGGAAGATCCCACATGTCGTGGAGCGGCTGGGCCTGTGAGCCATGGCCGCTGAGCCTGTGCGTCCAGAGCCTGTGCTCTGCAGCGGGAGAGGCCACAGCAGTGAGAGGCCCGTGTACCGCAAAAATAAATAAATAAATAAAAAATAAATAAAAAGAAGATTAATATTTCAAGACCTGAAAACTAGTTATAATTCAAATTTCATAATGCATGTAATGTATCATATTACATAATGCATATATCAAGCACAATAAAGTTTTATTGGCACATAGCCATGCTCACTAATTTATGTATTGTCTGTGGTTGCTTTTGTGCCACAGCAGAGCTGGGGATTGTTACAGGGACCATATAACCATAGAGTTGAAAATATTTACTATCTGGCCCTTCACAGAAAAAGTTTTCTGTCCTCTGGTTTAATTTAGTAGCTACAATTATATAAATCCTACTTTTGTTTAAGGATCATGCTTGCTACCTGGGCTGTTCCAGCTTCCTCTGTGATGGGAAAATATTCTTGTGGGAATTAATGGCCATAGTATAATAGGAATAACGTCCCAGGAATGTATGCTTTAAACAGTTGGTCCAGGAAGCATAATTTGATCAAGAACTTCCCTGTTTTTAAGTATGAACCAGAGTAGCCCTGGACCACTACAAACGTGGCTCACCCCTGCCCTAAGGTCCTGTGATGGGGTAAATGATTGTCATGTCCTATGCTCATTCTTATCAATCATTCGGCTAGCATACACTGATGATTTTGAAAATGAGGAAAAGCATAGAAGTAAGGTTGAATGTTACTTTGGTATCTTACACAGATGAGATTAACGAAAAAGTAAAAGCCTACCTGGACGGGTTTCTGCCACAACAGGCCCAGCAAGGTCAGACGGCTTCCCGACACCTGCCTGGTTTACGGCTCGGACTCGGAACACATAGCTGACACCCTCTTTGAGGACTTGCACCTGGAAGAAGCAGGTATAGAAGTGATAGGTGCTTTGTGTCATTTGAACAGAAGTGCCCTTCCTCTGTGGTGGCAATTCAATTATACAGCACAAAGGGCACAGGACTTGGGTTCTGAACTTCATTCTGTCAAAGACTGTGTGTGGCTTCAGCTAAGACTTTCCTCTCTCTGGACCATGTGTAAGTAGAGATTTCCAAGATCCCTTGAAACTCAGATGCTGTTTCTTTTTTAGATAATTTAATGGCCACCACCATCAGAAACAGAAGACTAATACAGGTATGCTTTAAAGGAGTCAGCCATCTTATTCTTTGGTCAAAAGACAAATTACAAAGTGCTCAGGAGAGCTTATATGCTGCCCTTTTTTTCCTGATCCTTTTGAGACATTCCATGAATAATTTCAGATAAAATTTCTGACAAGAGAGGGGAATTACAAGCACAGATCACAGATCATGGATCACTTTCCGTTTAAAAGCATGTTAAAGCACTAAAACAAAAACAAACAAAAATTGTCCCTATAAATATAATACAGCTATTTCTCACTAAACAGACAAGCAGGGACTTCCCTGGTGGCACAGTGGTTGTGAATCCGCCTGCCAATGCAGGGGACGCAGGTTTGAGCCCTGGTCCGGGAGGATCCCACATGCCATGGAGCAACTGAGCCCGTGCTCCACAACTACTGAGCCTGCACTCTGGAGCCCACAAGCCACAACTACTGAGCCTGCATGCCACAACTACTGAAGCCCATGCGCCTAGAGCCCATGCTCTGCAACAAGAGAAGCCACCACAATGAGAAGCCTGCGCACTGCAATGAAGAGTAGCCCCCACTCGCTGCAACTAGAGAAAGCCCACGCGCACCAATGAAGATCCAACGCAACCAAAAATAAATACATAAATAAATAAAATTTTAAAAGCGATAAAATCTTAATAAATAAATAAATAAACAGACAAGCAATTAACATGATTGTGAATTTTAGTAATTTGTGAATAGTCAAATATATTCAAATTCCAAATCCTCACATTTTCAATCATCAAGAAGATGTTTTCTGAGGACCTATATTATATGTGTGCCACCAAGCTAGAGTTACAAGAGCATAAGAGAAGTAAAAAACATATATAATATGTTTTTATACAACAGTCCCACTTCATAATTTTTTGTGACTTTCTTTGGGTTCAGCACAGTCTCATTAGTATTACAAATACTGTCAATATTTTACAAAAATTATCTTTTCCTTTTTAGAACATGTGACTTTTAAAAGCTATATGTATTTTAAGAAGGAGTTTATTACACACAAAGGGCACAATTTTTCCCCATAGTGTTGTGATGGAGATTAACAGCCAAAATGGGATTTAAATCAAACAAAGCTAGAATATACTTATTCAACTAAGCGAAGTGTCTGTGACCATGTATTTAGATGAGCTATGTATTAAATTGTTGGGTTTTTAATCTAATTATTTAATTGTATTGTGTTTATGGTAACAGAATGTCACTACTTATATAGTGATAGCTTTCACTGGAGCTAATGGATTTTTGAAATGAATTTTAATCCGTGAATGAATTTAGGCACAGGCTAAATGCATAAGAGTTTGATGTATTTAAATTCTATACTTAGAAATAATGCCAGGCAACTGTGGATCTACAGAAAGGAACAGAAACATTTCCTTGTCGTGATAAAAATAGACCAGTTGCCAGGCACCTGCCATATCTGCACCTGCCACTTAGGTAATATGTGGCTGTGAGTCAGATTTCTGCCAACACGGCACAGGAAGTGAATCCACTTCCTAGTGTCTAGTCACTGAGGTGACAGGCACACCCCTCCACTCTTCCATCACCGCAGGGGCAATGACTGCTGGCTTAAAGCACTAGAGATGCATAATCTATATCCTCCACCCCTTCCAATTATTCAGTCCCTCTCACCACATTGTCTCAGCAGATTGTAATTACCAATCAAGAAGGAAGCATGAGCTCTGTTGGTTAAGCCTTTTGGTGGATAGTAATGCATCTTTCACTCTCTAGGAACCCCTAGACACTCAGTGCTAATGTGAATGGGGGTGCTTCTGGCAGAAACCGGTTAGGCCATTATGTTGCAGTGCCATGGTGCTAAAATCTCCTGTTCCTGGAGCTATATGTCCTTTCCTCACTTAAATTTGACAGATTAAACTTTTTAACATGCACATTTTTCCTCCATTTCAGGGCTGAAACTTTTCTGAATATGAAACATCTGGAAAAGTGACTCCACATCAAAATGGGTATGGGGACTATAGGACATCTCTACTTTTCTTCTTTATGCCTTTACTGCTTGAATTTGTCATCATAAGCATGCATCTGTTTTATAATCAGAAAAATCAGTAATTCTATTTTTGCTTTAAAAATTGTGGCCAAACTCTAAGGTCATTTCCTTACAGAAAGTTCATCTTCTGGTTTGTGAGGGGCACTCAACCTCAGTCTCTCTCTTTCCCCTAAATTTCCCTTTCTTCTTCTTCTTTTTTAAAAAAATGAGTGACATTAACCATTCTTTGATGTGTTTAAACTCCATTATTTTCTCTTCCTACTCATTTTTCCTGGGCTCTTGGTCCCCTTTGCTTGGCTTCTCACTCTCACTTGGTTTCCCGTGAGTCGGGCTCCTGGGGTCCTGTGCTACAGCAGATGGAGGATTTGGAAGTCATGCTGGCCATAGGCACACACCACCATCATCTAGGATGTGTCCGACCTTTGTTTTACACTGGCCTTTGGGGATGTCTTTGTATCTAGAGGCCTCCTGACTTCTCTGGACAGCCAAACAGCACCCTAGGCTCCAGACCTTCCTTGACCTTTTCTCTTCCCCACGAAATGTGACCTTCCTTATCTCCTCATGGTATTGTAAGGGGCTGGAGAGCTTACTGGCACATGGGAAGCTGAGTTAATGGCATGTTGGATATAATGGTTTAAGGGTCATCTCTCCTGGAGGGTACATTTACATCTTTTTATAGGGACCCCAGAGAGTGGCTGCCCTAACCCCAGAGAGTGGCTGACAAATGGTATGGACTTTAGTGGCAGGTTGACAAGAGAAATCTCTTAAACCAGGTATACTCTGAAAATCCTCCAAGGCCCACGCCCTGGGTGGTGGCATATTCTGCCAACAGATAAGACTGCACACTGAATGCACTGTGAAGCTTCCTGTTTGACTGTGGTCATACAGTCACACTTCATTGTACGTAACAAGAACTGGAGTCATATTCCCCACAGTTTCTGAGGTCTTGTGGCATCAGGGTCTCCAGATGCCACTGCTGACAATAGGGGGAAACATTCTTTTGAGATTTCTATTTGGTACTAGTGAGAGAGTCAGTGGCTAGAGCAGAACAGTCTCTGGCAGATAGAGTTAGAAACTGGTTCAGTTGGAACACTCTAGAGGAACCTGGAAGGCAGTGACATGGAGAAGGGTGAGAACAAGGTCAAGAGTTGAGGCAACTCATTCCTCTGGTCCCTGAGAGCTCACGTGAGCACAGGGGTGAGAGGGCAGGGGAGGTAAGGCCGACCACGACTCAAAAGGATCAGCAGTTAAAGGCTTACAGGCATGAACTCTATGAAAATAACACCCTCAAATCAAAAACCACCGGCAAAAAAATTCGAGGTAGGAATGAGAAAGTCACCTTTTGGAGATGGTAACATCTTAAGACTGTGAGTAACAAAAATGTGAGGTGGGTAAGTGGAGGCGAGGAGGGACAGAAGAGGGAGGAGGGATCTTTCCTAAAGCCAGGCAAAGGGATTTGTGTCAAATTACAAGCAAATTGTTTTAAGTATCAGAAACATCCCCAAAACCTCACCGACTGCCAAATGGAATCCTACCAGGATCCCAACACATGACACAGACCAATGATGAGATGCTCTGCTTTATCTCACTGACTTTAAAGTTAACTTCGTTAGAAGAACCGTTTTCCTTTAAAAAAAAAAAAAGATTTTCTCAAACTGTGAGCATCCTCTTACCCTCAGGTATGTGTTTTTCAGAGCCGCCTCATTGAGTCCTCGCCACTGGTCCTCTTTGGCACTGGCCTCCTTCATGTCCACAAAGTAGCCAGTGACCGGAGTCCGTCCTGAGTGGACTGGAGGCTTCCACTGCAGAACCAGGGATGTTTTTCTGACTTCACTGTACTTGAGACTGTGCGGTGGTCCTGAGAGGGAAAGAGAGGCTGATGCGTAACAGTCATAATGGAGACAAGAAAACTCCAATGTGTGTAAACCTAGAGCCACATTTAAGGTCTTAAAGCTGAAGCTAATGCTGGTGTTCTTCTTTTGTAAAATCTACTACTCCCATGGAAACAGGTATTCCGTGCTCATTTCATATCAAGTTTCCTCAACAGCTCTGTATCAGCCTATTAAGACCCTTTACGGGCAGCAAGTGGTTAAGGCCAGTTCAAGGTGCCCTCCAGCAGCTGGATGAAGCCTTGCCCTCAGGCTGTCCTCAGGCCTGTGTTCCTCACCTTTTATCATAACAGTTTAATTTGGTTGCAGGTTCAGTTTCAGATTATTTTTGGATGACAATCTGAAAATACCCCGCAATCTCAATTATGGCGAAGAAAGCAACTCTCTTTGATGGCTTATGAATATAGAAAAATATATATATTGCAAAATATATATCCCTCCCTCACTGGAGGGATATCTTTCTCGTAAAGCATATATCCCATATAGGGGTAAAAACAAACTACAATTGTGGTTACAAAGAACTTTCACCAAAACAAATACAATCAATCCCATGGGCCCTGAATCTATGCTAAACCCTATCAGGTATTTTACATTCTTTTATCTCACCCATCCCTAAAACAATTAACAGAAAGCTCAGAGACACCAAGGAACTTGATCAACCTGTTCAGGAAGGAAGCCAAATACTTCTGTGTGTGCTCTTTGCACTCTTGGGCGAGTCCCATCTACTCACTGATGGCCTGCATCTTTGCATGACTACCAGCTGCTATGAAGGTGATATAGTTATTTATTTTCTTTCTTTTTTTTTTTAAAGGATATAGTCAGATTTGCACTTTATTTATTTATTGGCTGCGTTGGGTCCTCGTTGCTGTGCGCGGGCTTTCTCTAGTTGGGGCGAGCGGGGGCTACTCTTTGTTGCAGCGTTCAGGCTTCTCACTGCGGTGTTCAGGCTTCTCATTGCGGTGGCTTCTCTTTGTTATGGAGCACAGGCTCTAGGCACGCGGGCTGCAGTAGTTGTGGCTCGCAGGCTCTAGAGCACAGGCTCAGTAGTTGTGGCACACAGGCTTAGTTGCTCTGCAGCATATGGCACCCTCCCGGACCAGGGCTTGAACCCGTGTCTCCTGCATTGGCAGGTGGATTCTTAACCACTGCACCACTAGGGAAGTCCCTTTATTTTCTTTTCTCTTTCCTCTTTTTTTTTTTTTTTAAATAACAACTGGTTTCTAACCAACCAATCAAAAGCACCTGAACTGACTCACAGTGGCCTGAGAGCCAACTACAAGCGCAGACTCCATCATGCTATGCTTTGGCATTTTGCAATTGATCACCGTGTTTTTTGGGCCCTTTTCCTCAGCTTAATGGTCACTGGCAATGAGTCATCCTTGTCTCCTGATGATGCCTTCTGTGGAAATAGGTTTAAATAACACCAGTACCTTACGCTGGTGTGGAGTGCTCTGTTTTGCAAAGGGCTTTTATGACCATTGTCCTGTGTCATCCTTAGAAGCCAGAGAGGCATCCCAACAGGTAGCACCAGCCCTTTCTTCCAGAGAAGGACCACTGTGCTGCTGCTTCCTACCCCCTTGTGTCTTGGAATGAGCAGACCTAGTTTCCAACCCTAACTGCCACTTATTGCCTGTGTGACCTCCTGGGTATCATTTAGCCTGAGTCTGTTTCTTCATCCGACAAAATGTCCTAAATGCTCTCACCTATCATAAAGCTTTCTTGACTCATGGCTTGCCCAACACTTCTCAGTGAGTCAAGGGTGAATCTGGGAAAAGAGAGGCCGTGGGGGTGGAGGACTGCCCCGTTCACTTCTCTGAGTTGGGAGCACTCACCCTGCAACCTCTTTTGCTAACTATATCTCTATCAAACCATTTTCCACAGGTCTGCTCAGAATTTCTTGGTCTGTCGTCATTCACATTTTAACTTTATTCAGGAACTGCAAGAATTTAAAAACAGACCCACTTTTGTGTAGGTGGCAGAAAGAACTTAAGAAATATTGCCGGCTTCAAGAAGGCGAAAGGAAAGCCAGTGTGTTTGCCTCTTGTATTAACTGAAGGTGAGTGAACTCTTGAACTTCTCTTGAGTTTCTCTTGTAATCTTTTTATTCACACCTGATAGAGATGTGATGCAGATGGACGCTCACTAAGTGAAGGCAAAAAAGATGGTCCTCCAAATGCACTAAGGTTTCAAATAGAGGACGCGGGTGGCACTGGGGGCATGGCTGGATCCACCCAGTGTGCCCAGTGTGGCCTGGTGTTCTAACATGGTTGGAGCCAGTGCTGTAGCAGTTGTTATAACAAGCTGAATATCCAACCCAAGTGGGAGAATTTAGTCATTCTGTGGCACTAAAGTATTTGGGTGTTTGAAGTTAGTGCCATTGGAAGCACAATAAAACCATCCACTAGGGGGCTTCCCTGGTGGCGCAGTGGTTGAGAGTCCGCCTGCCAATGCTAGGGGACACGGGTTTGTGCCCCGGTCCGGGAAGATCCCACGTGCCGCAGAGCGGCTGGGCCCGTGAGCCATGGCCACTGAGCCTGTGCGTCCGGAGCCTGTGCTCTGCAACAGCAGAGGCCACAACAGTGAGAGGCCCGCGTACAGCAAAAAAAAAAAAAAACCATCCACTAGGGACTTCCCTGGCAGTCCAGTGGTTAAGACTCTGCCGTCCAATGCAGGAGGCGCAGGTTCAATCCCTGGTCGGGGAATTAAGGCCCCCCATGCCGTGTGGTGAGATCAAAAATTAAAAAACAAAAAGCAAACAAAAAAAACCCATCCACTGACTACGTTGCTAGTCTGATTCCTAATGACTTAGTAAATTTGTTAGTATTCAGTCTTTACATTTGTTCACTGTTGTAACTGTGTAAAAGTTAAAAGCACAGGTAATTGTTTCTGGCTTCTCCCCACTTTCATCCCTGCCCCGTCAACCACCCTCTATGACAACCTCCAAAGGAGAGCATTTCCAGTCCGGTTCCAGGATCTTTGTTGTGATGCAGAGTTGGGAAAAAGTTGACATAGACAGAAAGGACTCAAGAGCTAAGTGGAGAGCTATAAGAGGCAGGAGGCCAGGACTGAAGCCCTAGGCAGGCATGTTAGGTCCCCTGTATGTACAGTGAAGAGCTGGGAGCAAGGGAGGAGGAGACCACAGGAAGGAGGCCCCAGAGGCTGGGGCTGAGGAGATGGGGGAGGGAGGCTGATAAATGAAATGCTCCAGAGCAGTGGGAGAATGCACAACTTGGGAATGCCAGAAGACATTTTTAAGAAATTTTGCTGGGGGATGTGAATTGGATGCCCTTTAATGGCCTTGAAGAAGACAAGCAAAGATTAGAATTCCTTTTAAATAATCAAGTGGCATTCAAACTGTGTGCTTCCATCCATCCTACTCCATGCAGAGGCTGAGCTATGGGGACTCTAGGATTTATTTGGAATATAAGAAATTTATACTCAGTTTTGTATTGGTACCTATTGTTTCATAGTACTGTAGAAATATTTAACGTAAACACAAGGGGCTGAGAGAATTTGTCTCCCTTAGAAGCTGTATATATGTACCACTTAAATTTAGTTCCAGGTTGTAGGTTCCATTGGAAGAAACTCTGAGCCTCAGTGCTGAGACATGGTCTTCCCGGTTTACCTGGAACAGCAATGGTCCACTCTTCACATTTGAAGCTTGCGCTTACTGCCGAGGGTGCTCCCAAGCCAGCGATGTTCATGGCTGCCACTTGGAACTGATATACCATGTTCTCCTTCAAGTTGCTAATCTGCAACATGGACGATATCATGGATAGTGAACATTTCAGGTTTGTTTTTCTAGTGGTTCAACATTTTATTTATTTACCTCCTGTGTTGGACATACTCTAGGGTGACCCCCCAATGAATCACACCCTTTTGTAATCTCCCCTTGCATTGGGGTGAAACCTGAGACTTGCTTCTAGCCAACAGAACATGGCAAGGGTATTGGAATATGAGTCCTGTGATTGTATTATATCATATGGCAAAGGAGGAGGGATATTTCAGATGTAATTAAGATCTCTAATCAGTTGATTTTGAGTTAATCAAAAGGGAGATAGATTATCCTGGGCGCACCTATGATGTTGTGATTTATAATAAGACATATATATTTGGTTTTTGTCCCCATTCCTGGCACAGAGCTCCTAAAACACTTGGAATTTCCTAAGTGATGAGAGTTATAAAGTATCTTTTGTTGTGTTAATGAGGTGACTTTTGGAAAGCACCTAAGGATGGGGACTGGTTGCCAAGGGAACCAATCATGTGATTAGAGGGTGGGAACTTTCAGCCTCATCCCAGACCTCTGGAACTCCGGGGAGGGAAGATGGGCTGGAGATTGAGTTCAATCACCAATGGCCAATGATTTAATCAAGCGAGTCCATGTAATGAAGCCTCCATAAAACCCCAAAAGAGCAGGGTTCAGACAGCTTCCAGGTTGGTGAACACATGGAGGTGCTGGGACAGTGGTGGTCTGGAGAGAGGATGGAAGCTCCATGCCTATTCCCCATATCTTGACCTATCAATCTCTTCTATCTGGCTGTTTCTGATTTATACCTTTTATAATAAACTGATAATCTGGTAAGTAAAATGTTTCTCTGAGTTCTGTGAGCCACGCTAGTGAATTAATCAAACTCAAGGAGGAGGTTGTGGGAAATTGATTTATAGTCTGTTGGTCAGAAGCACAGGTGACATCCTGGACTTTCAACTGGCATCTGAAGTGGGGGCAGGGTTATTCTTGAGGGACTGAACCCTTTACATGTGGGACCTAACTCTATCTTCAGGGAGACAGTGTCAGAATTGAGTTAAATTGTAGGACACCCAGCTGGTGTCTGAGAAGTGTTGTGAGTGTGAAGTAGTGTAAGAGCAAAGGAGAAACACACAGGAGGGAAAGTGAGTTTTTCCAAAGGACCGACTTAATCAGATAGAAACTCTTAAAATGGGGTTTGGGCCCTGCCTAAAGAGAAACACTGTCCTGATGGCCTTGAAGAAGCAAATACTGTTTTTCAAACTGCTTAGCCACTCACATTTGGAGAAGTACAGCCTCTAGGAGCTGAGGGTCTCAGACCTACAGCTGCAAGGAACTGAATTTTGCCAACAACAGTGAGCTTAGAAGAGGAACTTGAGTTCCAGATGAGAATGCAGTCCAGCTGAAACCTAGGTTGCAGCCTTGTGAGACCCTGAGCAGAAGACCCAGCTAAGCCATGCCTAGACTCCTGACTCAAGGAAACTGTGATACCACAAACAGGGACAGTTTGTTACACAGCAACAGAAAACGAATGCATGTACAGATGAAAATTAAATGAATTCTAATCTTGGAATCAAAATACTCAAATTCTTGTAATATTTCTGCTCTTTACTGAGTGATCTCATATTTTCTATATCCCTCAGTATGAACTGGGTTGTTGTGGGGGTATATATATGTAGTAAAATAATAAATGTGAAAACATTTGCAAAATAGAAATGATGGAATGTATTAATGTGAAAAAAATCCATGAACTAGGCTTTAAAAGAGGAGACAATGAGTAGAAGGACATGCTCTCACTCCCTCTTGCAAGAACACCAGTATGACAACTAACCGCTGAACAATCATCGACAGGAAGACGCTGGAACTCACCGAAAAGATACCCTACATCCAAAGACAAAGGAGAAGCCACAGTGAGACGGTAGGAGGGGCGCAATCACAATAAAATCAAATCCCATAACTGCTGGGTGGGTGACTCACAAACTGGAGAACACTTATACCACAGAAGTCCACCCACTGGAGTGAAGGTTCTGAGCCCCACGTCAGGCTTCCCAATCTGGGGGTCCGGCAACGGGAGGAGGAATTCCTAGAGAATCAGACTTTGAAGGCACGCAGGATTTGATTGCAGGATATCAACAGGACTTGCGGAAACAGAGACTCCACTCTTGGAGGGCAAACACAAAGTAGTGTGCTCATCGGGACCCAGGGGAAGGAGCAGTGACCCCTTAGGAGACTGAACCAGACCTACCTGCTAGTGTTGGAGGGTCTCCTGCATAGGCGGAGTGTGGCTATGTGTCACCATGAGGACAAGAACACTGGCAGCAGAAGTTCTGGGATGTACTCCTTGGTGTAAGCCCTCCCAGAGTCCACCATCAGCCCCAGCAAAGAGCCTGGGTAGGCTCCAGTGTTGGGTAGCCTCAGGCCAAACAACCAACAGGGAGGGAACCCAGCCCCACCCATCAGCAGACAAGTAGACCAAAGCAACAGCCAGCTCTACCCACCACCAGTCCTGGCCATCAGGAAACTTGCACAAGCCTCTTAGATAGCCTCATCCACAAGAGGGCAGACAGCAGAAGCAAGAAGAACTAATCCTGCAGCCTGTGGAACAAAAACCACATTCACAGAAAGATAAACAAGATGAAAAAGGCAGAGGTCTATGTACCAGATGAAGGAACAAGATAAAACCGCAGAAAAACAACTAAATGAAATGGAGATAGGCAACCTTCCAGAAAAAGAATTCAGAATAATGATAGTGAAGATGATCCAGGACCTTGTAAAAAGAATGGAGGCAAAGTTCAAGAAGATGCAAGCAATGTTTAAGACCTAGAAGAATTAAAGAACAAACAAACAGAGATGAACAACACAATAACTGAAATGAAAACTACACTAGAAGGAATCAATAGCAGAATAACTGAGGCAGAAGAACGGATAAGTGACCTGGAACACAGAGTGGTGGAATTCACTGCTGCAGAACAGAATAAAGAAAAAAGAATGAAAAGAAATGAAGACAGCCTAAGAGACCTCTGGGACAACATTAAACACAACAACATTTGCATTATAGGGGTCCCAGAAGGAGAAGAGAGAGAGAAAGGACCCGAGAAAATATATGAAGAGATTATAGTCAAAAACTTCCCTAACGTGGGAAAGGAAATAGTCAACCAAGTCCAGGAAGTGCAGACAGTCCCATAGAGGATAAACCCAAGGAGAAACACGCCAAGACACATAGTAATCAAACTGACAAAAATTAAAGACAAAGAAAAATTATTGAAAGCAGCAAGGGAAAAACAACAAATAACATACAAGGGAACTCCCATAAGGTTAACAGCTGATTTCTCAGCAGAAACTCTACAAGTCAGAAAGGAGTAACATGATATAATTAAAGTGATAAAAGGGACGAACCTACAACCAAGATTACTCTACCTGGCAAGGATCTCATTCAGATTCGATGGAGAAATAAAAAGCTTTACAGACAAGCAAAAGCTGAGAGAGTTCAGCACCACCAAACCAGCTCTACAACAAATGCTAAAGGAACTTCTCTAAGTGGGAAACACAAGAGAAGAAAAGGAACTGCAAAAACAAACCCAAAACAATTAATAAAATGGTAATAGGAACATACATATTGATAATTACCTTAAACGTGAATGGATTAAATGCTCCAACCAAAAGACACACGCTTGCTGAATGGAAACAAAAACAAGACCCGTCTATATGCTGTCTACAAGAGACCCACTTCAGACCTAGGGACACATTCAGACTGAAAGTGAGGGGATGGAAAATGATATTCCATGAAAATGGAAATCAAAAGAAAGCTGGAGTAGCAATGCTCATATCAGATAAAATGGACTTTAAATTAAGAATGTTACAAGAGACAAGGAAGGACAATACATAATGATCAAGGGATCAATTCAAGAAGAAGATATAACAATTATAAATATATATGCACCCAACATAGGAGCACCTCAATACATAAGGCAACTGCTAACAGCTACAAAAGAGGAAATTGGGCTTCCCTGGTGGTGCAGTGGTTAAGAATTTGCCTGCCAATGCAGGGGACGTGGGTTCGTGCCCCAGTCCAGAAAGATCCCACATGTCGCGGAGCGGCTGGGCCCACGAGCTGTGGCCTCTGAGCCTGCGCATCCGGAGCCTGTGCTCTGCAACGGGAGAGGCCACATCAGTGAGAGGCCTGCGTACCGCAAAAAAAAAAAAAGAGGAAATTGACACTAACACAATAATAGTGGGGGACTTTAACACCTCACTTACACCAATGGACAGATCATCCAAAATGAAAATTAATAAGGAAACACGAGCTTTAAATCACACAATAGACCAGATAGATTTAATTGATATTTATAGGACATTCCATCCAAAAACAGCAGATTATACTTTCTTCTCAAGTGTGCACAGAACATTCTCCAGGATGGATCACATTTGGGTCACGAATAAGCCTCAGTAAATTTAAGAAAATTGAAATCATATCAAGCATCTTTTTTAACCACAGCGCTATGAGATTAGAATTCAATTACAGGGAAAAAAAACATAAAAAACACGGACACATGGAGGCTAAACAGTATGTTACTAAATAACCAAGAGATCACTGAAGAAATCAAAGAGGAAATTAAAAAATACCTAGAGACAAATGATAATGAAAACACGACGATCCAAAACCTATGGGATGCAGCAAAAGCAGTTCTAAGAGGGAAGTTTATAGCTATACAAGCCTACCTCAAGAAACAAGAAAAATCTCAAATAAACAATCTAACCTTACACCTAAAGGAACTAGAGAAAGAAGAACAAACAAAACCCAAAGTTAGCAGAAGGAAAGAAATCATAAAGATCACAGCAGAAATAAATGAAATAGAAACAAAGAAAACAACAGCAAAGATCAATAAAACTAAAAGCTGGTTCTTTGAGGAGATAAACAGAATTGATAAACCAGTAGCCAGACGCATCAAGAAAAGAGGGAGAGGACTCAAACCAATAAAATTAGAAATGAAAAAGGAGAAGTTACAACAGACACCACAGAAATACAAAGCATCCTAAGAGACTACTACAAGCAACTCTATGCCAATAAAATAGACAACCTGGAAGAAATGGACAAATTCTGAGAAAGGTATAACATTCCAAGACTGAACCAGGAAGAAATAGAAAATATGAACAGACCGATCACAAGTAATGAAATTGAAACTGTGATTAAAAATCTTCCAACAAACAAAAGTCCAGGATCAGATGGCTTCACAGGTGAATTCTATTAAACATTTAGAGAAGAGCTAACACCCATCCTTCTCAAACTCTTCCAAAAAATTGCAGAGGAGGGAACACTCCCAAACTCGTTCTATGAGGCCACCATCACCCTGATACCAAAACCAGACAAAGATACTACAAAAAAAGAAAATTACAGAAAATTCACTGATGAATAGAGATGCAAGAACCCTCAACAAAATACTAGCAAACAGAATCCAACAACACATTAAAAGGATCATACACCATGATCAAGTGGGATTTATCCCAGGGATGCAAGGATTCTTCAACATACGCAAATCAATCAATGTGATACACCATATTAACAAACTTAAGAATAAAAACCATATGATCATCTCAATACATGCAGAAAAACATTTTGGCAAAATTCAACATCCATTTATGATAAAAACTCTCCAGAAAGTGGGCATAGAGGGAACCTACCTCAACATAATAAAGGCCATATATGACAAACCCACAGCAAACATCATTCTCAGTGGTGCAAAACTGAAAACATTTCCTCTAAGATCAGGAACAAGACAAGGATGTCCACTCTCGCCACTATTATTCAACACAGTTTTGGAAGTCCTAGCCATGGCAATCAGAGAAGAAAAAGAAATAAAAGAAATACAAATTGGAAAAGAAATAAAACTGTCAGTGTTTGCAGATGACATGATACTATACATAGAGAATCCTAAAGATGCCATCAGAAAACTACTAGAGCTAATCAATGAATTTGGTCAAGTTGCAGGATACAAAATTAATGCACAGGAATCTCTTGCATTCCTATACCCTAATGATGAAAAATCTGAAAGAGAAATTAAGGATACACTCCCATTTACCACTGCAACAAAAAGAATAAAATCCCTAGGAATAAACCTACCAAGGGAGACAAAAGACCTGTATGCAGAGAACTATAAGACACTGTTGAAAGAAATTAAAGATGATACCAACAGATGGAGAGATACACCATGTTCTTGGATTGGAAGAATCAATATTGTGAAAATGACTATACTACCCAAAGCAATCTACAGATTCAATGCAATCCCTATCAAATTACCAATGGCATTTTTTACAGAACTAGAACAAAAAAATCTTAAAATTTGTATGGAAACACAAAAGACCCCTAATAGCTAAAGCAGTCTTGAGGGAAAAAAACAGAGCTGGAGGAATCAGACTCCCTGACTTCAGACTATACTACAAAGCTACAGTAATGAAGACAATATGGTACTGGCACAAAAACAGAAACACAGATCAATGGAACAGGATAAAAAGCCCAGAGATAGGGCTTCCCTGGTGGAGTAGTGGTTGAGAGTCTGCCTGCCGATGCAGGGCACATAGGTTCGTGCCCTGATCCGGGAAGATCCCACATGCCGCGGAGTGGCTGGGCCCGTGAGCCATGGCTGCTGAGCTTGCGCGTCTGGAGCCTGCGCTCTGCAACGGGAGAGGCCACAACACTGAGAGGCCCGCGTACCGAAAAAAAAAAGCCCAGAGATAAACCCATGCACCTATGGTCAACTAATCTATGACAAAGGAGGTAAGGATATACAATGGAGAAGAGACAGTCTCTTCAATAAGTGGTGTTGGGAAAACTGGACAGCTACATGTAAAAGAATGAAATTAGAACACTCCCTAACACCATATACAAAAATAAACTCAAAATGGATTAAAGACCTAAATGTAAGACTGGACACCATCAAACTCTTAGAGGAAAACATAGGAAGAACACTCTTTGACATAAATCACAGTAAGATCTTTTTTGATCCACCTCCTATAGTAATGGAAATAAAAACAAAAATAAACAAATGGGACCTAATGAAACTTAAAAGCTTTTGCAAAGCAAAGGAAACTACAAACAAGACAAAAAGACAACCCTCAGAATGGGAGAAAATATTTGCAAACGGACAAAGGGTTAATCTCCAAAATCTATAAACAGCTCATGCAGCTCAATATTAAAAAAACAAACAGCCCAATCCAAAAATGGGCAGAAGTCCTAAACAGACATTTCTCCAAAGAAGACATGCAGATGGCCAAGAAGCACATGAAAAGGGGCTCAACATCACTAATTATTAGAGAAATGCAAATCAAAACCACCATGAGGTATCATCTCACACCAGTTAGAATGGGCATCATCAGAAAATCTACAAACAACAAATGCTGGAGAGGGTGTGGAGAAAAGGGAACCCTCTTGCACTGTTGGTGGGAATGTAAATTGATACAGCCACTATGGAGAACAGTATGGAGTTTCCTTAAAAAACTAAAAATAGAATTACCACATGACCCAGCAATCCCACTACTGGGCATATACCCAGAGAAAACCATAATTCAAAAAGACACATGCACCACAATGTTCATTGCAGCACTATTTACAATAGTCAGGTCATGGAAGCAACTTAAATGCCCATCGACAGACGAATGGATAAGGAAGATGTGGTACATATACACAATGGACTATTGCTCAGCCATAAAAAGGAATGAAATTGGGTCATTTGTAGAGACGTGGCTGGATCTAGAGACTGTCATACAGAGTGAAGTAAGTCAGAAAGAGAAAAACAAATATCGCATATTAACGCATATATGTGGAACCTAGAAAAATGGTACAGATGAAGCGGTTTGCAGGGCAGAAATTGAGACACAGATGTAGAGAACAAACGTATGGACACCAAGGGAGGAAGCAGTGGAGGTGGGGGTGGGGGTGGGAAGAACTGGGAGACTGGGATTGACATGTATACACTAATATGTATAAAATGGTTAACTAATAAGAACCTGCTGTACGAAAAAATAAATAAAAGAAAATTCAAAAAAAAATCCATGAATGATAAATAATCCTTTGAGCATTAAAAATGCTTAATAAGTGGAGGTACTGATGGAACCAGCTGAGTTAACAAAGTTTACCTACTGTATGATTTAAGGCAAGACAAATCTGTATCCATGATCCAGTCTACACCTGATTTTATCATGAAGCTGGGTATCCATAAAAGGGAAAAAAAATTTGACCCTTATTTCACATCATACACAACATTTATAGGTGAATTAATAACTTAAATGTAAGTGGCAAACTGTAAAGCCTTTAGAATATAATCTATATAGCATGGTCCCAGCTGGGGCCATGGCTTTCAGGATTCCTGAACTAGAAGGCATTTCTTAAAAAAAAAAAAAAGGCACAGAAGTCGCTAATGACAAAGCAAATGTTGGTAAATCTGACTACAATAAATTTGACAAGAAAATAGGTGTAGTTCACCATAAGGATAGGAAAAGTCTAGCCAATGAGACGATATAGGCAACTTACATAGCCAACAAGGATTTATGCTCAAAATATTTAAAGAACTTCACAAGGCAATAAGAAAACCCATTAGAAAAATGGGCAAAAACCTTGTTAGGCATGCTATGAAAGATTTCAAAATGGACCATAAACACAGGAAAAGATGTTCAGACTCATTTGACACCCAGATTGTCGAAGCAGGAAAAGTGTGAACACACCAAGTGCTGAAAGGATGTGCAGCATTGGGAATTCTCATACTCTTCAGAAAAACAGCAGAGAATTATGTGGTGAAGTTGGAAATAAACAAGACTCTCTGGCCTAGCAATTTTACTTGTGGGTAATAACCTAGAGAAACTAGTGCACATATGTGCCAGCAGACATGTACAAAAATGTTCATAGCTAAATTGTTTGATATGGCTTACAATGCCCCATGTCAATCAATAACTGAATGGGAAGGTCTACTGTGAGATGGTCATATAGTGGAATACACAGCAATAAAGTCAGAGCTACTTGTACCAACATGAAAGAATCTTAAAAGTAAAATTTTGGGGCTTCCCTGGTGGCGCAGTGGTTGAGAGTCCGCCTGCAGATGCAGGGGACACGGGTTCGTGCCCCGGTCCGGGAAGATCCCACATGCCGCGGAGTGGTTGGGCCTGTGAGCCGTGGCTGCTGGGCCTGCGTGTCCGGAGCCTGTGCTCCGCAACGGGACAGGCCACAACAGTGAGAGGCCCGCGTGCCGCAAAAATAAATAAATAAATAAAATAACATTTTGTTTTATGTATTCTCAGTATGCGTGTGATATTTCATAAATATTAGATGTTAAGTTAAAAGAATGTGACATTCAGTTGGGGAAAGCACCATTCCCTGGGCCTCACCCGCTCTTGCTCTCACAGCTTGGGGTTCTGTGAGGGAGGGGTGGTGACTTGGGTCTAGCTGATGATGCTGTAAAGAGGGGAGCCAGTAGCTATGGTAATAGTGAGACCCATCAGGTGCTCTGAGGTGGGCCGAGCAGTGAAGGCCCACGTGTAGCAGGGAAACTCGTGGGTGGACACGTGAAGTGCCCCTTTGTGGCTATCAGAGCACTATGACAGGGGCCAATTCATAGAGGGCAAGCTGAGTCTGGCCATCGGGTCCATGTCCCTTTATTCTTTGTGATTTGGACATTGAAGGTTAAAAATCCAGTCATTTGGATTCCGGGATTCTTAAAACTAGTAGCATATTGTTACAGATACTTTGTGAGTTAATTTTTGTAAAAAACATAAGTTTTCATAAAAAGTATATATTCCATACTAAATATTTGAAGAAATTATGTTTATGTGTATAAATCAGAAAATACACATACCACCTGGTTAGCCAAAATATTTCTATTCATCTTTGTATATTTGTCACAAAAGTCATGTCACTGCAGGCAAAGGACACTGGAGAAATGACAGGAATCATTGACAAGGTGCTGGGCATGTGCATGTATGTGCATGTGTGTGCATTGTGTGCATGTGGTGTGTCAACAGACATATGACACCCCGCACTACTGAAGGCCACACACTTACCTTATATGCCTCATCACTGACAGCTTTGATGTTGGCTTCTCTCCATCTTCCTGGTACCCCGTCAATTACTTCTCGATAGTTCACATAATAGCCCGTAATTTCAGCCCCTCCAGTCTTATCTGGTTGCTTCCATCCAAGAACCATTGAGTCACGAAAACTTTCAAGACAAGTGATATCATAGGGTGGAGATGGTGCCGCTGTTGCAATATGAAGAGCTCATGAGTGGACAGAAATGCTTCTATGATTCTACCTGCATCAAACTGTCTCACTGGTGACACACATGAGGGCACTAGGTCCTGTGGTGTAAAACTAAAACGTGACACCAGTAAGTAACTTAGCATCAATTTGGTATGTGAGGAAAAAAACTGACACACAGTAAAAACTGCACCGCAATTATTACTCCAAAGATAAAAAGAACCTGCCCCCTCCACTCTCAAGGAGGAATAAGTTTTGAGATACTAACAGCAAAATGTTAGTATTTCTAACAATATCCTGAAAATATAGCTAACAATATCCTGAAAAATGATCTGTTCCCCATAAGAAGAAATATTTTTCCCAAGATATATATTTTTGTTTCTTTTTTTCAATACTTTATGTATCTTTATTGATTATTTTTCATCCTACTTTGTATATCTCAACTCTAAGTTTTAGGACAGAGGTACATGCTACCTCTTCATTCCTAAAGCAATAGCATGAAAAAGTAAGATATTTTTGTTTCTTTATGTGGTTTTGTTTCCATTTGCTCCCTGAGGAAAATGACATATGTATATCAATTTCTGCCTTGATTTGCTTATTAAGAATTTCTATATATTTCCAAACAGTTAGCATTTCACCACTCAGGTACATGTACCCTTGTGAGACCTTACAACTATATAGGTTCTGTCTACACACAGAAAAAAATCATATACTGGAGCTCAGCTAAATGCCATGTTAAAAATCTTTTTTAAAAAACAGGAACAATCAGCCATGTGATTTTTCTCTTAGTATAATACTTTTTGCTGCATTATTTTAAACCTGATGCTGGATTATTATTCATATGGCACAAAATACTACATAGCTGCCACTGTGTTTATTAGTGCTTAATCAGAAAAATATTTGGATGTTGTTTTAAAAGTCTTTCTTCATTTATGTGGATTTGTTGATGAAACTTTCACTCAACTACTGAAATTATGTTTTTTTGATAAAGAAAGAGAGGGTGGGGTGGTGGAAAGAAATCCACTAGATGTGCAATAACATTAAAAAGAATTTTCTGAATATTTATTTGGATTATCAGAGATAAAGGAACTATCTCATTCTTATTCAAAAAGATTCTCAGAACAATAAAGATTTTAAAAAATAAAATACGTTTTTTCTCTCTTTACCCCATCACCAACCTCCTTCATTCTTTACATTTTAAAGAAAAGCTTTCTTACTCTCTCTCTCTCTATTTCAGAGCAATGTTGAATATAAACTCTCAGATGAATACCCTATCTCATCTTGAGTTGAAGGGGCAAATAAAGGTGTCAAAAAAGTAGAGAAGGGCTTCCCTGGTGGCGCAGAAAAAAAAAAAAAAAAAAAAGTAGAGAAGGTTACAGAAGTTAGGGATGGGATATATATAGGGGATGGGTGAGAGGCATGTTATGATTTACCAGTATATGCTTATCATTTCATTTTTATTTGATAAGAAAAACATTGTCTCCTAGAATATATAAACCACAAATACCAAATATCCTAATCAGAAAGTTCTGATTACTGATAATTAGTCTTTCTATTCTAATTCTGATTAGGTAATTAGCCTTACTGATAAATAGTCTTAAGTAAATCAGTTCTGGGAATGTGGATCGTATATAATAGAATATGCGATTATAATGCCCTGTTAAACTTTTCATGACAACTCAAAGAGATATTGTTTCTTATGTTTATTTGAATTAAATGTGAAGGTAATTTGAAAACCTGAGGATGAAAAACAGAAGTTAATAACTATGATCCTGATAAAATGTTATTTTGTGAAATATTTTTCCTATCCATTTATTACCAAACACGGATATTTCGAAAGACCTCCCATAGGCTATGAGTATCAAATCCTTCCCCTCTCATATCTAACTCTCTTAGCAAAATGAGGCCAAAGGTGTGTCTGCTTGTTAAACCAAAGAGACTCTATAACCAAATTACTTTAAATATTCTATTGTCATTAAGCACAATGAATTACGTGTCAAAGCCAAACCCCTATAAAATTACTCTCACAACTCATTAAACAAAAGTGTTACAAATGGATAACTGAAAACATAAAATTAAGAATGAACACTGATGAAAGTGAACACAGATGGAAGGTGGTGATCTGGACAACGAGTGGTGAGGACACTCATGGAAACAGACAGGACGCTTTTATTGTTTCAACTCTCACCTAGATCCTTCTTTTTCAGAGGGTCAGACTTACTTTCCCCCTTAACAGCTGCTTTCTGTTGTGGTGGGGAAAGCTCTTCCTGAACTGTTTCACTTACTTTACTCACTTCTGTTTGGCCCAGGTTGTGAGAGCTACTGGGTAGTGAAGGTTTGTTAAGTTTGCTACCAAGCAAAGCATCTTTCTTAAAAGTTGGCTGGGAGATGCCATGCATGCCTCCCCTGGAGTCTGTTAGTCCACCTGGTGTATCACTCAGTTCAGGCCACACAGCTGGAGACACTCCTCCCCCTACAATTGCCAGATAACAACAGAAACACTTTGAACCAGGACACAGTACAGAGTGCTCTTACTTCATAGAACAAACGAGAAAAACATTAGCACCACAAACAGAGCAAAAGCAATCTTGGTTTAACGGAAATCACTTGGCTTTGCAAGAAATATGGAAAGCATACATTTCACATAACTTACACCAAGGAAGCATTTCAACATTTCCATATTTTCGAAATAGAAGAAATGAGAACAAAAAAAATCACAGACAGAACAGGAACCATTCTGATTTGCAGGGCCCAAGTAAATATAAGAACAAGCACTTCTCAGACATTTCTTGAGAGAGCTCCATTATTCAACAGAATGGGGGAAAAAAGGACCATAAAGTGCACAGGAGACAAACATTGAAGATCTTGATTATATAACAATAGAGTTATGTACCTTACTGATATAGTAATGGTCTGTACCTCCCAACTTCAAAGACGCATGTTCACTATGTCCTTATAATACAAACATATTCTAAGGAATGTTAAAAAGTAATATGGGGTGCTAACTGAAGATAACTGATAATAAATAATCTTTCTCTTTAAATATGTGCTACTACATCACAGATTTCAATTTAATTGCCCTGAAATACCTGGGTCCCTTTCACACCTTGAGATTGGAAGGTACATCACTGTACATACATATAATTACTTTATTACTGGTTTTATTCTGTTGGTTACTTTGCCAGCAGAGATGAAACATATCAAGCAACCACACACGTCTCGCACAAATTTTAGCAGTTTATAAAAAGCAGGTTAATGTGCTGTTACTGAGAACAAGCCAGGCTCTGCCGCAGATGAAACGGCTTTTAGGTATGAGATGCTCTGTGTTACGGGTGATATACCACCTCATGGAATTGGATGGCACTTCATATTGCCGGGATGAGCACGAAGTTAGAATGGAGATTCACACAATGGGAAATATCTGAGGAAACTTGGACTGGTGAAGATGAAAAGGCTACAGATGCACAGAATCTGGATAAGTGATGAAGATCTGTAAAATGACAGCTATGGAAGGTTAGAGGTCACCTGGAGTCACAGACAATGATCATCTGGGGATGGAATCATCGAGCAATATTAGAAGTTTTACACAATTTCTGAAGAGGATGGTACCTTTCGTTGTAACTTAGAAAAATTCATTTTTCTAAGAACTTACCAATAGCAGCTTTTACTTCGATTGCTTCTGAATCCTGTGAATATTCACTAAGTCCAGCTGCGTTAACTGCTCTGACCCGGAAAATATAACTCTGACCGGTAGTCAATCCATGACAAGTAAACCTGAAAGGAAAGAAAGTTTTAAAAAAACTTTCCCAGGAGGAAGGTTAGGGAAGTTGATTGTTAGCTTAATGGAATGATCTGGCTTTATGAGAATGATTCATTTTTTAAAAGGAAGAAAAAGATGTAGAGAGATGCAGGTAGCATATGTACATTAAACAAGAAGGCACCTCAGGCAATTTTCTAAATTCACTCTGTCAAACGATGAGGAGTCTTGGTTATCCCCTGAACAAACATCCTACCCTTTTGGGCCTTTGCGTGCTTATCAGTAAAATGGAGATGATAACGCCTACATGGTAATTTTTGTGTGAAGATTGACCATAAAGTATATATAGCACCAGGGGGGCGGGGAGGGATACATTAGGAATTTGGGATTAACAGATACACACTACTATGTATAAAATAGATAAACAACGCTTGTTTATCTATTTGTACTGTATAGCACAGGGAACTATATTCAATATCTTGTAATAACCTGTGACAGAAAAGAATTCAGAAAAGAATATATATTAAACAGAATCACTTTGCTGTATACCTGAAACATTGTAAATCAACTATACTTTAGTTAAAAAATTAAAAATAAATTTAAAAACTTTAGCAAAAAGTATATATAGTACCTATTACAGGGCCTGGCTATAGGAGGCATTTAATAAATAATACGTGGTATTAATAACACGATTAATGACTATTTCAGGGATATACTTATAGCTGTAAGGCACTGGCTGCCTTAGTCATAGAGGCCTACTCACTGCCTCCCTGCATGCCATGGAAGGTACAATTACTTGAGAAATTGACTCCAGAATTGTTATTTGCATTTAAGGGTCCAATAATGAGGTGTGAATCCATGGGCAGTTTGACACATAAAACAACCCCACTCTTCAATAGCTATTATGGCTATAAAGAAAAACTGTTTCATGAATCACTGTAACATTCTAATGCATCCTGAGGACTGTAAGCAGAGGAAATAACCGGTCTGCTAATGACTCTATCACTATTAGCATGTTGAAATATTTAATAAGGGCAGTCATAATGTAGGCCAGCTCAGTTCAGTAAACATTTATTAAGCACTTCAGTGTTCCAGACACTGAGCTGGGTACTGAGGATACAAAGATGAATAAAAAATGGTGCCGGCCCTTGAGCAGCTCCGTTCTATTTATGGAAAGGCAGACTCTGCCTACCCTCCATGAAAATTTCTAAATAGTCCCCAGGAAATGTGGAGAACTCAGAGTAAACGTGAAGTATACAAACAGGCTAAATGAATCTCTTGCAAAACATACTGCCTTCTCCCGTTAACTGGTTTGTCTTCATTCTCTCCTGTTCTGCAAAAGGAACGACTCATCCTCTGGGGGTCCTTGGACATAGAAGTGGCCAAGTCAGAAGCTGCCTAACAAGCCTGCTTGACAATTGGGATGGGGTGAGTCTCCTCTGAGGTTGGTCCTAAATCAAAGGAGACTCAGAATTTGGATGCAGGCCAGAATTCATCATCAACTTGCAAAGCTGGTTGACAAAATATTCAAAAGCAAGAAAAAATAACCCTCCTCACATTAGAAACAGATACAAGGGGACAGCAAAGTATTCTGAATGTCTTTATTTTGGTGTTTAGCTCTCCTCAGCACTGGATTTAACCATATTGATGTTCAAAATTTGTAAAATGTTGATACTTTTTTCTGCTCATTTAAAATGCCTGCATAATTTATGACACTGGACAGCTACATGAACAAGAATCAAACTGGACTACTTTCTCACACCATATACAAATATAAACTCAAAATGGATTAGACTTAAATGCAAGATCTGAGACCATGAAAGTCCTAGAAGATAGCATAGGCAATATGCTCTTTGACATTGGTTTTATAATATTTTTTTGGCTCTGTCTCCTCAGGCAAGGGAAACAAAAGCAAAAATAAACAAATGGGACTACAGCAAATGAAAAAGCTTTTGTACAGTAAAGGAAACTATCAACAAAATGAAAAAGCCACTTACTGAATGGAAGAAGACATAAGCAAATGATATATCTGATAAGGGGTGAATATTCCAAATATAAAAAAAAAAACCTCATAAAACTTAATGTCAAAAATACCCCAAACAACCCAATTAAAAGATGGGCAGAGGATCTGAATAGATATTTTCCCAAAGAAGACATACAGATGGCCAAAAAGCACATGAAAATATGCTCAACATCATTAGCCATCAGGGAAATGCAAATCAAAACCACAATGAGCTGTCACCTCACACCTGTCAGAACGTATATTCTCAAAAAGACAAGAAACAACAAGTGGTGGCAAGGATGTGGAGGAAAGGGAATGCTCATGCACTGCTGGTGGGATGTAAATTGGTACAAACACTATGGAAAAGAGTATGGTGGTTCCTCAAAAAATTAAAAATAGAACTACCATATACCATCCAGCAATTCCACTTCTGGGTATTTTTCTGAAGAAAACAGAAACACTAATTCAAAAAGATACATGTGTCCCTATATTCACTGCAGCATTATTTACAATAGCCAAGATATGGAAGCAACCTAAGTTTCCACTGATAGATGAATGGATAAAGAAGATGTGGCATATATATACAATGGACCGTTACTCAGCCATAAAAAGAATGAAGGCTTGTCATTTGCAACATGGATGAACCTAGAGGGTATTATGCTAAGGGAAATAAGTCAAAAAGAGAAAGACAAATACCATATGATTTCATTTCACTTCTATGTGGAATCTATAAAACAAAACAAATGAACAAACGTTAACAAAACAGAAACAGACTCATAGATATAGAGAACAAACAGTTGTTTGACAGAGGGGAGCAGGGTCAGGGGTGAGTGAAATAGGTGAAGGGGATTAAGGGTTACAAACTTCCAGCTACAAAATAAATGAGTCATGGGGATGAAATTATAGCACAGGGAATATAGCCAATAATATTGTAATAGCTTTGCAATGGTGGCAGATGGTAATTAGACTTATCGTGGAGATAATTTTGTAATGTATAGAAATATTGAATAACTATGTTGTGCACCTGTAACTAACATAGTGTTGTAGGTCAATTATACTTGAATTTAAAAAATAATAATAAGGGACTTCCCTGGTGGTCCAGTGGTTAAGACTCTGTGCTTCCAATGCAGGGGGCATGGGTTTGATCCCTGGTCAGGGAACTAAGATCCCACATGCCACGCAGCATGGCCAAAAAAAAGTAGTAAATAAAAATAAAATAAAATAAAATAAAATGTCTGGTTAATTTACGTTCGCTAGAGCCTATTAGATCCTTGAAATCTAGTATCACACTGTGTATTAAAACATGAACAGAGGGTTAAAAAGGACAAACAGCATACAGGGAAAGAATCAGAAAAGAGCTATGAAATGATGTCTTATCATAGCTGGCATTGTGTGTTTCTAAGTGTTTAATATCACTAGTAATCCTTTCTTCAAACGTATGGCTGTAGACATGTTCAATTTTAAGTTCATCTGGATATTCAGAGCATAATGTTTTTAATAATCTCCCTGTGTTTGATGCTTGTGCTGCTGTTTGGGTCCATGTCTGCAGTCCTTTCCTCAGCCCCTGTGGCTCCAGTGTCATACCCCCACTCCCCCGCCACCCATCCTGCATATTGCGGTTACCTTGTGCCCTTCACGGGGTTGTTGTTGCAGGGCTCCCACTTGCCAGATCCAACAATACTTGACTCTATGTAGTACCCGACCAGCTCCTTAGCATCTTTGGATTCCTCCCACGTAACGACAACTGATGTGTCTGTATTTCTGCTTGGGATGATATTGCTTGGCGGCTTGGGGATGTCTGAGAAAAGAGGGAAATGATGGTCCAGCCCAATGTGGTTTAGAAATTCATTCTTATCACATGTGCACAGACATGCACACACACATATATAAATTTTACACTAGTAGTCACATCAAACACACAGTTCTTTTATAATATATTTGTTAAAGCAGAAAGTTTTTTAAAATATGCTAGTTTGGGAGTACAATGAGAAACTAAACACCCAGGAACATACTAACCCCTTCCAGAAAAAAATACATTAGCAATACTGTTGAAACTCTTGGAGAAGTGTACTTTTCATAATAATTCATAATAATGAAAAATTTTAATGTATCAGTCAAGTACAGTCATCAATTACATTTATAATATGAAAAAAGGATGTCATGATTTTTACTTTTGAATATATATGTATTCCAATAAGATTCTTGCTTTGGAATCCTCTCTTGAACTGAAGTTAAATAAGTTTACAGTGGCTCAAGCAAACTCTATACTTACCAAGTTTGTCCTCGACCATGGTCACTTCCGTTGCCTCGGAGGGCTCACCAACTCCTGCTGAATTGGAACAGCGGACTCGGAACCGGTAGGATTTCCCCTCAGTCAAGTCAAACAGAGCAAAGCGGGGAGACTTCACAGGGAGCTCCATGTTCACCTGCTGCCAGTTTTCTGTACCTGCATCACACTGCAGCCAGAACAGTGGAATCCATTGAAAGCACAGAAAGAATAAACTGGAACTCTAAGCCAGGCATCTTGAAGTTCGTTTATCTGCCAACAAACTACTACCTGTTATGCAAGTTGGACTGCAAAAGAGATTTGGGGGAAATGGGGTATGAAACATCTGAAGTACACAGGATTATCTAAATCAAATATGGCTGTATTGTTGAACAAATATGCTGCTTTAATACTTCACTTCCTTTTTAACTAAATAAGATCATTGGTCTACTTACAAAAGTCCTTAATTTATTTAGATGATAGTTTGGGGTCAGATACTTTTCTAATTCTTAGGGTAGGTAATTAAATTTAATATGCTATGTTAGATACTTATACTTAAATTTCCATTATGTTGTTATGAACTGTGTTATTTTAATTGCGTTTTATTTAATGTCTCATAACATCATGCAGGTCTGTGCTCATAAACCACCTCCTCAGAAAGGCCCACTTGATCACCCTCCTTCCATCACCAATCTGAAAGCTTTATTTGCTCCTTTCCTATCTCTCTGTATCCCTTACTTACCCTGCTTTATTTTTCACCAAAACACTTATCAACACTTGAAATTAAATTATTTATTTGTTGTCTCCTTCATTGGAAAGTAAATTCCAGTGAAACAAGTTCAGGGAGCTGTCTTGTTCACTGCTATACCCCAGAGCCTGGAATTGTTATCTAGCACATAGTAGATAATCAACAATTTTTGTTTCTGAATTAATAAATTTTTCTGAATTCTGAATGCATAAAGCTAGTGTAAGATAAAGAAAATGTTATTTTTTTGCCCCTATCTTAGAATAAATAATGGGGAAAACCAATTTAAAGATATTTTATCCTTGAAATTAAATTGATCCACAGTGACTTTGAAACCCCTGAAAGAAGGGTGTGGTGTGTATTTGAGCTTAGGTACAGAATACAGTAAGAAAACTATCAGCAGTCTTCAGTAATCCTTTGTCCCCCTACTATTATAACTTTCAGCTCTGCCCAAGGTAGCAGAAGTGACTTTGCTCCAGAACTTCTAACAGCTTTAAGAGACTTTTCTGGAAATCCAAACCTTGTGATAGACTGGCCAGTTGTCAAGAATGATAAATCTGGGGGACAATAAGCTTGTTGGTGCGTCACTCAGCATAATCTTCATTGACTTGAAATGAGAGGCAATACGGTATGGTGAAAAGAGCTCAGAGGCGCCGATTCTGGTCCTAGCTTTGGTAACAAGGAGATGTGTGATCCTGGGAAAGCCACATTAGTGTCATCGTCTGTAAAATAAGCGAAGTTGACAAGCTAACCTCTGAAGTCCCTTGCAGTGCCTTTTATGATAATGTGTCAGTTGTGTGTGGGAGGATAGAGAGGATAAATTCCCCCAAACAGTCGATCTGCTTCCCACTGAGGGACAGAATTCTCCCAGACCTTTTATCCTTTAGTTTATGGCTTTGATTCATTTTGACATTTTCTCCCTTAGGGAACACATGAACATTTATCAGTCATTTACACTTTCATAATAAAAATAGTAGCTGCATTTCAGCGTGCTAAGAACTTTACCCCATTGTAACTCTTTAACCCCCTCAACTGTGCTCTGAAGTAGGTACTGTGGAGGTAATATTGTGTGATTACTGAGGTTTTCCCGAGGAGACTTAGGCTTGGGAAGGTTGAAAGGCAGCAATGTATAAGAGCTGGATATATGGACCTGAGCCAGACTGCTAGGGTTCAAATCCTAGCTCTTTCTCTTCCTAGTTGTGTGATCTTGGGCAAATTATATACCCCATCTATGCTTCAGTTTCCTCATCTACAAAATAGACATAATGTAAATGAAAGTATTTCCCTCATAGAATTACAGTAAGAATTAAGTGAGTTAACACATGCAGAGCTTAGAACAGTATCTGGTCCTTGTAAACATTAGCTATTTTTATTCCTTTGATAGAAACAGAGCTACCAAGTAATACAATCCTTGCCTCTGACATGACCAGACTTCTGATAGGGGAATGAGAGAAAGAGCTGAAAACATAAGACATCTGGGGAAAAATTGGGGAGCTGAAAAGAACATAGTAGGATGGAAGGGTTGGGAGTGCTGAGACCCGATTTATCTAATTCCTCTCAATATCAACCATTTCAGAGCTCACAGACATGGCATAACTGGTTGCAACCTGTCACCATGACAGGCAAGTTCGTCCTTTATGTGCAAATCCCAGGTAAAAAGTTCCATGAAGAAATGCAAGCACAGGGGTAACCAAAGAGGCAGCACTGCTGTAGGCATGAACATCCTGGGGATGGAAACTCGCCACAGGACGAGAGCATGGGAACATCTCCCTTAAGAAAGGTCAACGTATTAGATAGAAGTGGTTCATCAGAGATAATCTGAGACTTGGCTCAGGAGAATGGTCTAGCATTTGGACAGTTCCTCTGTAAATGTGCCCCAGGTCTCTGGATGTGTGCTGCTCCCCTACTACCTCAATGTCCTGGCCCTTTTGTCTGTCTGTGGTGCCTGTACAGGCCTCTTTACCCATGCCGCACTCATAAATGTCCCTTCTGTTCCATACGAACAGGTGCAGTGCGGGAAGAACATTTAAATTTTAACCTGGCTCACGTATCTAGGCCTGGAAAGGTGACAGACTTTCGTGGAGAAATTCGAGTTTATGTGACCAGAGGAGATGCTCAACAGAAGCTAAAGTTGACTCATCTCAAGAAAAGGCCTTGGTAGTAGGTTCTTACTGTGTCATTATTCTAAGAAAGGTGGTAATTACTGTCACAGAGCTTATTCAGAACTGTCTTCATGTGGAGCATTTCAAAAGGATTCACTGGGGAGGGTGTATTAAACACCACAGGAAGTGAATGTTTATCACTCTTTGTCTTGTCCTCTATTAAAAAAAATTGAGGGAAAAAATTTTTAATCAAGAATGCTACTCAAGTTATATTTTATTTGAAGCTAATATCTAGAAAATATAAAAATTAATAAAAATAAAAATTTTTAGTATTATTTTGATAAAATCAGAATTTCTTTGAAGATGTCCATATTACACGTTGAAGAGATGATCCACTTATTGTTACCGATTTGTTAGGGATAAGAAGCAAGTGAGGAAAGCTCCTCAAAGATGTGAGTTAAATGTCCTCATCAAAGAAAAGTATAATAATTAATAAAGGGAAACCACAGACCCTAGTGTTTTTAGCTCCAGTATAATTTTCTCAAGAGCTGCTAATCAGAAATAATTAAAAGGCCATAAAGATAGTCGAATATTGCTTTTATGTTGTTACCTAATTTGCAGATGTTTGCCTACACCTATATTCCTATGATATCTATTCTCTTGTAATAATTGTCAGGGAAGGTGATCTAATAGGTGTTCTGAAATTGAATGATCAGAGTAGCATTAAAGGTAAAAGAGAGGACTCTAGGAAAATTAATTGAGCTCCATAATATTTTTGCAAAAAAAAATGACCTTTTCTATGATTTTTCTATGAAAGCAAAATGTAAATGATACCTTAACATGCTATCACAGAATTTTATAAAAATAAAGTATAACAAAAAAGTACAAACAGTTGTTTCATTCATTGTTCTAAAAAGTGGTGCATAACTGCCAATAAAAATGTTCTTACATACAAGATAAGATAAACTTATTTTAATTTTTTTCAATTATATCCTAATCAAAACCTTCTTAACAATGGATTTTGAACCTCAGTTTCAGCACATTCTCTTTAAATGCCCTTTTCCAGTACCAATGTTCCCTTTAGGCGCGGACTTCCTCCGCCCACCTCGGGCCCTGTGCCTTGCCTGGCAGGTGCTCCCCTGTGCACTTGCAGCTGGGGTAGCTCCCCCAGATAATGTCTTGTCCAGGTCTTGCTTTTCTCCATTTTCTCAGCATAAATACTTATTAGAACTCCCCTCAAATATGGGTATAGGATAGATTCACATGTAATTCTCATCATTCCACCCATTTTAGGCCTTCATTGTATGCTGCCCTCCAAGATAACTACAATATAATTGTAAGATATTTGAGGGAAAGAACTAGCCAGTATCTTTCTTGATTGTAACCCCTGACCCCACCCTCCCACCGGCACTTAGAGTAGTGCCAGCCAAGCTCGAGGGAGCATGTGAGGACTTTCTGTCTTCACTCTCGCAGCCATTTGAAAGTATTGTATCTTCTATTCCTCTCGCCCATCTACCCTTCCTGCAGAAGGACAAGTGCAGAGAGATGAAAAGGCATTTCTAGGGCAAGGGAGACAGAAAAAGTGTCAAGAAAACAGTGTCACAGAGGCAATCTACAGTTTCAGGAACATTTCTCTTCTTAGAACGGTTATGAGTTGGGGTCTGTGGACCTTGTAGGAGTCTATGGGTGACCCTCAGGGATCCATAAACCCCCTGAACTTTAAGGCAAAGTTCTGTGTGATACACATTTTTCTATAGAAATTGTTTACAGTTTATAAGAGTTTAAAAAGTTCAGGACACAATAGAAATTTAATCTCTACTTCCTTAAAGAAAACTTGAAGAAGTGTTAAAGAGGTATAATGTCGATCCCAGAGTCTTACCTTTTCTACAAAGTAGAGGATGCCCTCATGGCCACGCTGACGGGGGGGCTTCCAGCTCAGCACCACGTAGCTCTGTGTGGCCTCGATGACAGAGAGGTCTGTGGGGGGCCCGGGAACAATACCCTCTGAAAAACAACAGGGAATAGTGAGGGGCACACACTGGGGAAGCCCAGGGCACTCAAGAGTCACAGAGGGAGGAAGAGCTAATTACTGCTCCACAGTAAAAAGAAGTACCTTGTCTCTAAACTTCCTCCTAAAACTTTCATTCATTCATTCATTTATTCATTCAAAGCCACAATTTTACTTTCTTTGCTTGACAATTTTAATTTCCTTACAGTCCTGAAAAACAGTAGCAATGATACAAGTTATGTTTTCTGCACATCTTACTTTTTTAAAATAAATTTATTTTATTTTTGGCTGCGTTGGGTCTTTGCTGCTGCGTGCAGGCTTTCTCTAGTTGTGGCGAGCGGGGGCTACTCTTCATTGTGGGGCGTGGGCCTCTCAGAGCGGTGGCTTCTCTTGTTGTGGCTGGCAGGCTCTAGAGCACAGGCTCAGTAGTTGTGGTACACGGGCTTAGTTGCTCTGCGGCATGTGGGATCTTCCCAGACCACGGCTCAAACCTGTGTCCCCTGCACTGGCAGGTGGATTCTTATCCACTGTGCCACCAGGGAAGCCCTTCTGCGTATCTTAAATCAGCTTTTTGACAGAATATCTTTTCAAGTATGCTTGGGTGGCAAACAACCTTGGAATATAGAAATAGTATATCCTCTAGGTCAGAGAGTTGTTTCTGACCAGAATAGTAAAGATAATGTCTTTCTCCAAGAAACTTTGAGTAGGTTGGTGAGCAGCTCCCTTGTAAGACTGGGGTTTCCTAAGGGCAAGCTTTCTCAGCTGTGACGCAGATCTCTGCATGGGCAGCGTCCACATGTGTGGCTCCACATCGCCCTGTGGGGCTCAGGGAAGCAGGGGGACCAGTGAGAACACGAAGCTCATGCTGTCCGCTGTGCTGTGGGTAACAGAGCCCTTTCTCTCAGACCCGGGAGTCTCATGCCTTTTGTCAGCATCTATGAAACTGCTATGAAACTTGCTGGCTCGTAAGTAGGGTGATGTTTCAGACCCTCCACAGTTCTTGACATTGGAGTGGCCCTTCCATGTGAAACAAGTAAAGTAATGAGCAAAATATATGAAATGACCATTTATAGACATTGGACATCAGTCATCATAGGACAATGATACCCCATAGCTGGAAAATTAGATGAGCCCTACCACTGTCCCAGCTTACTGTCTGGAGGGAGTTTCAAGGCAGCAGCTCAGGAAGAGAAACCCAGGTGGAGACTGGCAGTCTCCCTGAGTGGAGGAGAAGAAGCTGTAATTCCAGGGAGGGCAAAGTGTGCACAGAGAGAGTCATGGGGAGGAAAAGGCTTCACAGAGAGAAAGGCTTCAGAGACTTGAGGGGGTCCCTTTGGAGTATTCACCTGAGTATTGATCAGCACACGCATACAAGGAAAGCACCTGAGGCCGGGAACACCCACACAAAAGAACTGGAGGGAAAAATTCTCAAAGCTCTCAAAGGACCTGGGAGAGTTCATCTTCCCACCAGCCAGACTGGAAATCTCCTAACTCATGGGGCATCCGGTAGAGCACTCAGAAAAGTACTACCTCTGTAATTCAGCCAAATTACGGCTACACTAAAGGCTGCTCTGATTCCACCAAACAAAAGCAAACCTTGAAAGAATCAAATTGTTTCCCCAGAACAAAGCTCAAGAATATTTATAGACATAAAAAAATATCCAACACCAAACAACATAAATTCAAAATGTCTGGCATGTCATAAAAAAAAAAAAATGGAGGATCTAGGGGAAGATGGCGGAAGAGTAAGACGCGGACATCACCTTCCTCCCCACAGATACACCATAAATACATCTACAAGTGGAACAACTCCTACAGAACACCTACTGAGTGCTGGCAGAAGACCTCAGACCTCCCAAAAGGCAAGAAACTCCCCACGTACCTGGGTAGGGCAAAAGAAAAAAGAATAAACAGAGACAAAAGAATAGGGACGGGACCTGCACCAGTGGGAGGGAGCCGTGAAGGAGGAAAGGTTTCCACACACTAGAAGCCCCTGCGCGGGCGGAGACTACGGGTGGCGGAGGGGGGAAGCTTCGGAGCCACGGAGGAGAATGCAGCAACAGGGATGCAGAGGGCAAAGCGGGGAGATTCTCGCACAGAGGACCGGGGCCGACCGGCACTCACCAGCCCGAGAGGCTTGTCTGCTTACGCACCCGGATGGACGGAACTGGGAGCTGAGGCTTGGGCTTCGGTTGGAGCGCAGGGAGAGGACTGGCGGCGTGAACATAGCCTGAAGGGGTTAGTGCACTACGGCTAGCCGGAAGGGAGTCAGGGAAAAAGTCTGGACCTGCCGAAGAGGCAAGGGACTTTTTCTTCCCTCTTTGTTTCCTGGTGCACAAGGAGAGGGGATTAAGAGCGCTGCTTAAAGGAGCTCCAGAGACAGGCGCGAGCCGCGGCTAAAAGCGCGGACCCCAGAGACGGGCATGAGACGCTAAGGCTGCTGCTGCCGCCACCAAGAAGCCTGTGTGCGAGCACAGGTCACTCTCCACACCCCGCTTCCGGGGAGCCTGTGCAGCCCACCACTGCCAGGGTCCCGGGATCCAGGGTCAACTCCTCCGGGAGAACGCACGGCGCGCCTCAGGCTGGTGCAACGTCACGCTGGCCTCTGCTGCTGCAGGCTCGCCGCGCACTCCGTGCCCCTCCTTCCCCCCGGCCTGAGTGAGCCAGAGCCCCAGAATCAGTGGCTCCTTTAACCCCGTCCTGTCTGAGCGAAGAACAGACGTCCTCCGCCGACGTACAAGCAGAGGCGGGGTCAAATCCAAAGCTGAACCCCGGGAGCTGTGCGAACAAAGAAGAGAAAGGGAAATCTCTCCCAGTAGCCTCAGGAGCAGCGGATTAAATCTCCACAATCAACTTGATGTACCTGCATCTATGGAATACCTGAATAGACAACAAATCATCTCAAATTGAGGAGGTGGACTTTGAGAGCAAGATTTAGGATTTTTTCTCCTTTTCCTCTTTTTGTGAGTGTGTATGTGTATGCTTCTGTGTGAGATTTTGTCTGTATAGCTTTGCTTTCACCATTTGTCCTAGGGTTGTATCCGTCCTTTTTTTGGGTTTTTTTACTTAAAAAAATTTTTTTTCTTAATAATTATTATTTTATTTTAATAACTTTATTTTATTTTACCTTACTTTATTTTATTTTATTTTATCCTCTTTCTTTCTTTCTACTTTTTCTCCCTTTTATTCTGAGCCGTGTGGATGTAAGGCTCTTGGTGCTGCAGACAGGAGTCAGTGCTGTGCCTCTGAGGTGGGAGAGCCAACTTCAGGACACTGGTCCACAAGACATCTCCCAGCTCCACGTAATATCAAACGGCGAAAATCTCCCAGAGATCTCCATCTCAACACCAACACCCAGCTTCACTCAACGACCAGCAAGCTACATTACTGGACACCCTACGCCAAACAACTAGCAAGACAGGAACACAACCCCACCCATTAGCAGAGAGGCTGCCTAAAATCAGAATAAGTCCACAGACATCCCAAAACACACCACCAGACATGGACCTGCCCACCAGAAAGACAAGACCCAGCCTCATCCACCAGAACACAGGCACTAGTCCCCTCCACCAGGAAGCCTACACAACCTACTGAACCAACTTCAGCCACTGGGGAGAGACACCGAAAACAACAGGAACTATGAACCTGCAGCCTGCAAAAAGGAGACCACAAACACAGTAAGATAAGCAAAATGAGAAGACAGAAAAACACACAGCAGATGAAGGAGCAAGATAAAAACCCACCAGAAGTAACAAATGAAGAGGAAATAGGCAGTCTACCTGAAAAAGCATTCAGAATAATGATAGTAAAGATGATCCAAAATCTTGGAAATAGAATAGAGAAAATGCAAGAAACATTTAAAAAGGACCTAGAAGAACTAAAGATGAAACAAGCAATGATGAACAGCACAATAAATGAAATTAAAAATACTCTAGAAGGGATCAATAGCAGAATAATTGAGGCAGAAGAACGGATAAGTGACCTGGAAGATAAAATAGTGGAAATAACTACTGCAGAGCAAAATAAAGAAGAAAGAATGAAAAGAACTGAACACAGTCTCAGAGACCTCTGGGACAACATTAAACACACGAACATTCGAATTATAGGGGTTCCAGAAGAAGAAGAGAAAAAGAAAGGGACTGAGAAAATATTTGAAGAGATTATAGTTGAAAACTTCCCTAATATGGGAAAGAAAAATAATTAATCAAGTCTAGGAAGCACAGAGAGTCCCATACAGGATAAATCCAAAGAGAAACACTCCAAGACACATATTAATCAAACTGATTAATTTTGATTAATCAAATGATTAATCAAAATTAATCATATTTAATTTAATCAAAATTAAATACAAAGAAAACATATTAAAAGCAGCAAAGGAAAAACAACAAATAACACACAAGGGAATCCCCATAAGGTTAACAGCTGATCTTTCAGCAGAAACTCTGCAAGCCAGAAGGGACTGGCAGGACATATTTAAAGTGATGAAGGAGAAAAACCTACAACCAAGGTTACTCTACCAAGCAAGGATCTCATTCAGATTTGATGGAGAAATTAAAACCTTTACAGACAAGCAAAAGCTGAGAGAGTTCAGCACCACCAAACCAGCTTTACAACAAATGCTAAAGGATCTTCTCTAGGCAAGAAACACAAGAAAAGGAAAAGACCTACAATAACAAACCCAAAACAATTAAGAAAATGGTAATAGGAACATACATATCGATAATTACCTTAAATGTAAATGGATTAAATGCTTCCACCAAAAGACACAGACTGGCTGAATGGATACAAAAACAAGACCCATATATATGCTGTCTACAAGAGACCCACTTCAGACATAGAGACACATACAGACTGAAAGTGAGGGGATGGAAAAAGATATTCCATGCAAATGGAAACCAAAAGAAAGCTGGAGTAGCAATTCTCATATCAGACAAAATAGACTTTAAAATAAAGACTATTACAAGAGACAAAGAAGGACACTACATAATGATCAAGGGATCGATCCAAGAAGATATAACAATTGTAAATATTTATGCACCCAACATAGGAGCACCTCAATACATAAGGCAAATACTAACAGCCATAAAAGGGGAAATCGACAGTAACACATTCATAGTAGGGGACTTTAACACCCCACTTTCACCAATGGACAGATCATCCAACATGAAAATAAATAAGGAAACACAAGCTTTAAATGATACATTAAACAAGATGGACTTAATTGACATTTATAGGACATTCCATCCAAAAACAACAGAATACACATTTTTCTCAAGTGCTCATGGAACATCCTCCAGGATAGATCATACCTTGGGTCACAAATCAAGCCTTGGTAAATTTAAGAAAATTGAAATTGTATCAAGTATCTTTTCTGACCACAACGCTATGAGACTAGATATCAATTACAGATCTGTAAAAAATACAAACACATGGAGGCTAAACAATACACTACTTAATAACGAAGTGATCACTGAAGAAATCAAAGAGGAAATCAAAAACTACCTAGATACAAATGACAATGGAGACATGATGACCCAAAACCTATGAGATGCAGCAAAAGCAGTTCTAAGAGGGAAGTTTATAGCAATACAATCCTACCTTAAGAAACAGGAAACATCTCGAATAAACAACCTAACCTTGCACCTAAAGCTATTAGAGAAGGAAGAACAAAAAAAACCCAGAGTTAGCAGAAGGAAAGAAATCAAGATCAGATCAGAAATAAATGAAAAAGAAATGAAGGAAACGATAGCAAAGATCAATAAAACTAAAAGCTGTTTCTTTGAGAAGATAAACAAAATTATAAACCATTAGCTAGACTCATCAAGAAAAAAAAGGGAGAAGACTCAAATCAATAGAATTAGAAATGAAAAAGGAGAAGTAACAACTGACACTGCAGAAATACAAAAGATCATGAGAGATTACTACAAGCAACTCTATGCCAATAAAATGGACAACCTGGAAGAAATGGACAAATTCTTAGAAATGCACAACCTGCCAAGACTGAATCAGGAAGAAATAGGAAATATGAACAGACCAATCACAAGTACTGAAATTGAAACTGTGATTAAAAATCTTCCAACAAACAAAAGCCCAGGACCAGATGGCTTCGCAGGCGAATTCTATCCAACATTTAGAGGAGAACTAACACCTATCCTTCTCAAACTCTTCCAAAATATAGCAGAGGGAGGAACACTTCCAAACTCACTCTACGAGGCCACCATCACCCTGATACCAAAACCAGACAAAGATGTCACAAAGAAAGAAAACTACAGGCCAGTATCACTGATGAACATAGATGCAAAAATCCTCAACAAAATACTAGCAAACAGAATCCAACAGCACGTTAAAAGGATCATACACCATGATCAAGTGGGGTTTATTCCAGGAATGCAAGGATTCTTCAATATATGCAAATCAATCAATGTGATGCACCATATTAACAAACTGAAGGAGAAAAACCATATGGTCATCGCAATAGATGCAGAAAAAGCTTTCGACAAAATTCAACACCCATTTATGATAAAAACCCTGCAGAAAGTAGGGAACTTTCCTCAACGTAATAAAGGCCATATATGACAAACCCACAGCCAACATCGTCCTCAATGGTGAAAAACTGAAAGCATTTCCACTAAGATCAGGAACAAGACAAGGTTGCCCACTCTCACCACTCTTATTCAACATAGTTTTGGAAATTTTAGCCATAGCAATCAGAGAAGAAAAGGAAATAAAAGGAATCCAAATCAGAAAAGAGGTAAAGCTGTCACTGTTTGCAGATGACATGATACTATACATAAAGAATCCTAAAGATGCCACCAGAAAACTACTAGAGCTAATCAATGAATTTGGTAAAGTAGCAGGATACAAAATTCATGCACAGAAATCTCTGGCATTCCTATACACTAATGATGAAAAATCTGAAAGTGAAATCAAGAAAACACTCCCATTTACCATTGCAACAAAAAGAATAAAATATCTAGGAATAAACCTACCTAAGGAGACAAAAGACCTGTATGCAGAAAATTATAAGACACTGATGAAAGAAATTAAAGATGATACAAATAGATGGAGAGATATACCATATTCTTGGATTGGAAGAATCAACATTGTGAAAATGACTCTACTACCCAAAGCAATCTACAGATTCAATGCAATCCCTATCAAACTACCACTGGCATTTTTCACAGAACTAGAAACAAAAAATTTCACAATTTGTATGGAAACACAAAAGACCCCGGATAGCCAAAGCAATCTTGAGAACGAAAAATGGAGCTGGAGGAATCAGGCTCCCTGACTTCAGACTATACTACAAAGCTACAGTAATCAAGACAGTATGGTACTGGCACAAAAACAGAAATATAGATCAATGGAACAGGATAGAAAGCCCAGAGATAAACCCACGCACATATGGTCACCTTATCTTTGATAAAGGAAGCAGGAATGTACAATGGAGAAAGGACAGCCACTTCAATAAGTGGTGCTGGGAAACCTGGACAGGTCCATGTAAAAGTATGAGTTAGATCACTCCCTAACACCATACACAAAAATAAGCTCAAAATGGATTAAAGACCTAAATGTAAGGCCAGAAACTATGAAACTCTTAGAGGAAAACATAGGCAGAACACTCTTATGACATAAACCACAGAAAGATCCTTTTTGATCCACCTCCTAGAGAAATGGAAATAAAAACAAAGATAAACAGGTGGGACCTAATGAAACTTCAAAGCTTTTGCACAGCAAAGGAAACCATAAACAAGACCAAAAGACAACCCTCAGAATGGGAGAAAATATTTGCAAATGAAGCAACTGACAAAGGATTACTCTCCAAAATTTACAAGCAGCTCAATAACAAAAAAACAAACAAGCCAATCCAAAAATGGGCAGAAGACCTAAATAGACATTTCTCCAAAAAAGATACACAGACTGCCAACAAACACATGAAAGAATGCTCAACATCATTAATCATTAGAGAAATGCAAATCAAAACTACAATGAGATATCATCTCACACCAGTCAGAATGGCCATCATCAAAAAATCTAGAAACACGGGCCTTCCCTGGTGGCGCAGTGGTTGAGAGTCCGCCTGCCGATGCAGGGGACACAGGTTCATGCCCCGGTCCGGGAAGATCCCACATGCCACGGAGTGGCTAGGCCTGTGAGCCATGGCAAAAAAAAAAAAAAAAAAAATCTAGAAACAATAAATGCTGGAGAGGGTGTTGAGAAAAGGGAAAACTCTTGCACTGCTGGTGGAAATGTGAATTGGTACAGCCACTATGGAGAACAGTGTGGAGGTTCCTTAAAAAACTACCAATAGAACTACTATATGACCCAGCAATCCCACTACTGGGCATATACCCTGAGAAAACCATAATTCAAAAAGAGTCGTGTACCAAAATGTTCATTGCAGCTCTATTTACAATAGCCAGGAGATGGAAACAACCTAAGTGTCCATCATCGGATGAATGGATGTGGCACATATATACAATGGAATATTACTCAGCCATAAAAAGAAACGAAATTGAGCTATTTGTAATGAGGTGGATGGACCTAGAGTCTGTCATACAGAGTGAAGTAAGTCAGAAAGAGAAAGACAAATACCATATGCTAACACATATATATGGAATTTAAGAGAAAAAAATGTCATGAAGAACCTAGGGGTAAGACAGGAATAAAGCCACAGACCTACTAGAGAATGGACTTGAGGATATGGGGAGGGGGAACGGTAAGCTGTGACAAAGTGAGAGAGTGGCATGGACATATATATACTACCAAACATAAAATAGCTAGCTAGTGGGAAGCAGCCGCATAGCACAGGGAGATCAGCTCGGTGGTTTGTGACCACCTAGAGGGGTGGAATAGGGAGGGTGGGAGGGAGGGAGATGCAAGAGGGAAGAGATATGGGAACATGTTTATATATATAACTGATTCACTTTGTTATAAAGCAGAAACTAACACACCATTGTAAAGCAATTATACTCCAATAAAGATGTTAAAAAAAAAAATGACCAGGGAATTCCTTGGTGGCCCAGTGGTTAGTGTTCTCGCTGTTGAGGCCCTGGGTTCAATCCCTGGTCAGGGAACTAAGATCCCAACAGCCATGAGGCACAGCCAAAAAAAAGAAAACAAATCACCAAGTATGCAAAGAAGCAAGAAAATACAACCCATGATGAGGAGAAAAATCAATCAATGATACAAAACCAGAAATGTCACAAATGATAGAATAGTAGACAAGGACATAAAGTTATTATAAATGTATTCCATATGTTCAAGAGGCTAAAGATTAAAGATGATAATTAAAGACATGGAAAATATTAAAATAATACAAATTAATTTCTAAGATGAAAACTACAAAGTCTTTTACAAAGAATACATTGCCTGGAATTCACAATAGGTTAGAGGCTAAAGAGGAGAAGAATAATGAAAGTAATGACATAGCAGTAGAAAGTAACACAGAAAGAAATGAAACACGGAAAGAAAAAAAGACTGATAGGAAAAATGAGCACAGCATCACTGAGCTTTGGTTTCAAGAGGCATGTAATTGGAGTTCCTGAGGAAGAGAAGAGAGAGGGGAGTACAGAAAAAAATATTTAAAGAAATAATGTGAAAAAAATTTTCCAAATCTGATGAAAACCATAAATACACAGATTCAAGGAACTTGCAAACGCCAAGCACATGATATGAAGGAAACTACACAAATGCACATCATAATCAAATTTCTAAAGCCAGTGATAAAGGGAATATCTTAAAAGCAGACATGGGAAAAAAAATACATTACATACAGAAAAACACAAATAAGAATGACAGGGAAAAAAATGATAGCAGTCATTCTTACAGTGCAGACCTATATTACAATGGACCAACCTCCAAAGAAAGACTGTCAACCTAGAATTCTATAGCTGGTGAAGATATAGTCCAAAAATGAAGACGAAATACAGACTCTCGCAAACATACAAATAATAAAATAATTCGTAACCAGCAGGATTGCACTACAAGAAATATTAAAGGAAATGCCTTAGGTGGAAAGAAAATCACATCAGATGGAAATCCACATCTACACAGAGAAATAAAGAGCAACAGAAATGGTAAAAATGTGAGTGAATACTGAAAACATTTTTCGTACTTTTAAAATTTCTTTGAAAGCTTTGTGACTGTTTGAACCAAAATAATAACATCGTATCATAGAGTTTATAATATATAAACAAATAAAATATATAACAACACCACCATGGCTAGGAGGGGTAAATGGAATGATACTGCTGTAAGTTCTTATACTACATGTGAAGTAGGATAATATTACTTGAAGGTACATTGTCATATGATGTATATTATAAATTCCAAACTACTATAAAAGAAAAAATAATTATAGCTAATAAGATAACGTAGGTAAAATGGAATAATAAAAGATATTTAATCCAAAAGAATGTAGAAAGAGGGAAAAGAAAGCAAACAAATAGATGGAACGGATAGAAAACAACTAGCAAGATGGTAGATTTAAATGCAGCCATATCAATAATCACATGAAGTGTAAATAGCTCAAGCACCCCAATTAAAAGGTAAAGATTACCAGATTGCATAAAAAGGCAAGGCCCAATTATATGCTGCCTACAAGAAACATGATTTAAATACAAAGACACATAGGTTAAAAGTAAAAAGAAGGAAATCATATGTCATGCTAACACTAATCAAAAGAAAGCTGGGGTCATTATATTCATATCAGACAAAACAGATTTCCAAGCAAAAATGTATTACCGTGGATAAAAGGAGTCACTTCCTAATATTAAAGTGGTCAGTGCATAAGAGGATATAACAATAAAAATATTTATGCATCTAATAACAAATCTTCAAAACACATGAAACCAAACCTGATAAAACTACAAGAAGCATTTAAATCCACCATTTAGTTGGAGATGTCACCACTATTTTAACAATAATTGATAGAGGGGCTTCCCTGGTGGTACAGTGGTTAAGAATCTGCCTGCCAAAGCAAGGTACACAGGTTCAAGCCCTGGTCCGGGAAGATCCCACATGCCGCGGAGCAACTAAGCCCGTGCGACACAACTACTGAGCCTGCGCTCTAGAGCCTGCGAGCCACAACTACTGAAGCCCGCATGCCTAGAGACCATGCTCTGCAACAAGAGAAGTCACCGCAATGAGGAACCCACGCACCACAACGAAGAGTAGCCTCCGCTGGCCACAACTAGAGAAAGCCTGCGTAGCAACGAAGACCCGACGCAGCCAAAAATAAATAAATTAAATAAAATAATTAAATAAAATAATTGATAGAATGAGTAGATAGAAAATCATGAAGAATAAAAGACTCAAATGAAATCCCAGCAGGGTTTTTTGTTTTTTTTTTTAAGAAATTGATAAGCTGATTTTAAATTCTACATGGAAATGCAAAGACTTAGAACAGCCAAAACAACTGTGGGGGAAAAAAAAAAGATTAGAGGACTTATACTACCTGATTGCAAAACTGTGAAGCTTTAAAAAAAACATGAAGCTTATAAAAGCTACAGTAATCAAGACAGTGTGGTACTGGTGTAGAGAAAATAAAATTGACCAATAAAGATTCCAGAAATAGATCCACAAATATACAATCAACTGATTTGGACAATGGTGCTAAGGCAATTCAATGGGAAGAAAATAATCTTTTCAACAGATATTGCTGAAATAACTGGAGAGCCATATGCAAAATAATAATAACTTAGACCCTTAATCCACACAATATAGAAATAATTAATTTGAAATGGATCATAGATTGAAATATAAGAGCTAATGCTATAACATGTCTAGAAAAAAAAAAAAGGGAGAATATCTGAATGAACTTGGATTTGGCAAAGATGTCAAATATGATGCAAAAATAGCAAATAAGCACATGAAAAGGTGCTCAACAGTATAAGGGAAGTGCAAATTAAGACCACTATACACCTACTATGAAATACCACCATGGTACAAAACACCACTATGCACCAATGAGAAAGGCTAAAATTAAAAACACTGACCATACCACGAACTGGTTACAGTGTGGAGCAGCTGAAACTCTGGACTACTGCAGATGGGAATGTAAAATGGTACAACCATTTTGGAAAACAGTTGGCAATTTCTTTAAAAATTAAACAAACACCTATCAGATGACCTAATCATTCAAACCCTGGGTATTTATCCAAGAGAAATGAAAGTGTATGTCCACAAAAACACTTAACAAGGAGGTTCATAGAAGGTTTCAATGGTGAAGGTATAAATAAGTTGGAATAAACTGATACATGCATCAATATGGATAAATCTCAGAATAATTATGCTGAGTGAAAGAAACCAGACAAAAATGAGTATGATTCCATTGATCTAAAATTGTGGACAACACAAACGATAGTGACAGAAAGCCGATCAGTGATGGTCTGGAGATGAGGAAGGGGCAGGAGGGAGGTATTACAGAGGGGTATGAGGAAATTTAGGGGTGATGAATATGTTCATTATTTTGATCACGGTGATGGTTTCACAGGTGTTTGCACATGCAAAATTTATCACATTGCTCATTTTACAGACATGCAGTTTAGTGTATGTCATTATACCTCAACAAAGCTCTTAAAAAAAGCGATTCTCTGACAACATAAGTTACTTCATGATCTCCAAATATTTGAGAATGTTCTTTCCAAAACACTTAAATAATATACACTGTAGCCTCACAACAAAAGCCAAACTGCATAGCAGAGCACTGGCAATACTGTCTGGGGAAAACGTGGTTTTTACCTGTCGGTTCCTCCTCAGTGACAATGATCTGTCCAGTCCAGGGTGCTGAAGGGCGACCTGACAGAGATAAATACAAAAATCAGAAACATTCACAAATGCAGTTCAGCTGCACTGAGAAATTGGTAAACTGGCCAGATTAGTCCCAAATGGGTTTGTTACTAGTTTACTTATGTACCTTCTTAGTGAGTCTTACCAAGCATGCACATGGTATTTTGGGGAGAGGGGGCATAGTCTCTGTTCTCAAACAACTCACAATCTGCTAGATTCCACGTTTCCGGAACTGTACTGACACAGGCGAGGTAAACAGCCTGTGTTCATACACTGTTCCCCATGTATCTCCTGAAACACATAGGCTCTCTCACCCTTCTTGAGAGATAGCATTTAATTGGGAGAAACCTTTCAGGAACAATTGTAAGCCAGGCTGTTATTTATGTAATAATGAAGATGAAAGGGGAGAGGGGCGCTGATTCTGCAGTAAAGCTCAACGAAAGAGATTTCTTTCCATTAATTTTGAAAGTGTTATTTACAAAGGAAAGCAGTTTAGATCCCGAGTAAGGAAAATGAGTGAGACAGGCAGTATAAAGTTAAAGAGGAAATTCATTTCTGTGATATCAGAAAGACATCAGAAAGAGAGAATGATTCAACTCCTGCTTCAAGTGAGGGACTTTTCACCAGAGTGTGTGCAAAACCAGAAAGGTAACAAGCAAGATAATTGATTTTCAATCCCAACAAATCTTACTTTCATTGAAAGTTATTAAAGAGGAGTAAATGAAAGTATGAGATGGAATTAGGAAAGAGGGAGAGAAGTTGGACAGTGGGTGAAAAGTGATTGGAGAGTAATCAGGGAGCCTGATTAGAAAAGTCTCCAGAGAGAAGGTGACATTATTTTACTTAGATTTTTATGATGCCACTACATGTACTTAAGGTCAAGAATAACACTGAAAATGTTATAAATGGCATAGACCAGGAGTTCTCAACTAGGGTGATTTTGCCCCCCCCAGGGACATATGATAATGTCTGGAGACAATTTTGATTGTCATGATGGGGGTTGGGGGGGGAGGGGGGGAGAAGGGAGTGGGGGGACCATAGGCATCTAGCGAGTAGAGGCCAGGGATGCTGCTAAACATCCTACAATGCACAGGACAGCCCCCTACAACATAGAATTACCTGGCCTAAAATGTCAATAGGGCCAAGGTTGAGAAATCTGGTATAGACTGAAATGTGAAATTCCAACAATTCTGTTAATGCCACTTTAAGGTCCCTATTATTAAGGATGCTGTATTGGTTCCTATGAAACAAATGCAGAGCATAATTCATGTACCACAATTTTTTTTTTTAAAGAAGATGTTGGGGGTAGTTTATTAATTTATTTTATTTATTTTTGCTGTGTTGGGTCTTCGTTTCTGTGCGAGGGCTTTCGCTAGTTGTGGCAAGTGGGGGCCACTCTTCATCGTGGTGCGCGGGCCTCTCACTACCGTGGCCTCTCTTGTTGCAGAGCACAGGCTCCAGACGCGCAGGCTCAGTAGTTGTGGCTCACGGGCCTAGTTGCTCCGCGGCATGTGGGATCTTCCCAGACCAGGGCTCAAACCCGTGTCCCCTGCATTAGCAGGCAGATTCTCAACCACTGCGCCACCAGGGAAGCCCCATGTACCACAATTTTGACATTGAGACTTGGAGGCTAAATATATGAAAAGATTATTTTTGACTCTAACACAGAAACACGAGTACAGATCAGACACGATGTGTCGTAAATGTGTTTTTCCTTTGATATAAAGAAATTCACAGTGTTGAGTATTAATGCTCTAAGGGATAAATTCAAGATTAAGAAAACTACCTTACAATTTTAAGAAAATGAACCAGAAATAAAAGTATATTTGAACTGTGCTAATAAAATGAAAAAAAAAAAAAAAAAAGCTCTCCAGCCTTTTGGTATTCATATTTCATTTCAAACACAATGCCTGTAACTCAGTCAAATTAGGCAAAGTTTTCTGAATCAAATAAAAATAACATAAAATAAAGCCCTTAGTGAACAGATGAGTCAAAAAACAAATACTTTTTTGTTTTTGTCTTTTTTTCCCCTGGATTTTTCTGATCAGTAAAGGATTTCTTATTCTCTTCTCCCTCTAGTGGAGAGTGGAGAAATCACCTTGCAATAGGATCTATTTCAGGCATATAAAAAAAATTCAAGATGATCCTGAAAAATGAAAAATACTTACTTTTAAGTCTAGCTTTCTCAGCTGGATCCAGAGCAGCCACAGGCTCGGAAACACGAGAGGGGAGGCCTATTCCAGTTTTGTTCACAGCTCGAACTCGGAATATGTAAGAACGACCTTCTATCAATCCAGTGACTGGGAAACGAGCAAACTTCACAGGTGTGTCATTACACTGAGACCAGCTGTCTGTGCCCACCTCACACCTAAGGGAGAGAGAGTGATGGACAAAACAGAAAAAAACAGAGCTGGATGAATCAGACTCCCTGACTCCAGACTATACCACAAAGCTACAGTAATCAAGATAATATGGTACTGGCACAAAAACAGAAATATAGATCAATGGAACAGGATAGAAAGCCCAGAGATAAACCCACGCACCTATGGTCAACTAATCTATGACAAAGGAGGCAAGGATACACAATGGAGAAAAGACAGTCTCTTCAATAAGTGGTGCTGGGAAAACTGGACAGCTACATGTAAAAGAATGAAATTAGAACACTCCCTAACACCATACACAAAAATAAACTCAAAATGGATTAAAGACCTAAATGTAAGACCGGACACTATAAAACTCTTAGAGGAAAACATAGGAAGAACACTCTTTGACATAAATCACAGTAAGATCTTTTTTGATCCAAAAATAAACAAATGGGACCTAATGAAACTTAAAAGCTTTTGCAAAGCAAAGGAAACTACAAACAAGACAAAAAGACAGCCCTCAGAATGGGAGAAAATATTTGCAAATGAATCAACGGACAAAGGGTTAATCTCCAAAATCTATAAACAGCTCATGCAGCTCAATATTAAAAAAACAAACAACCCAATCCAAAAGTGGGCAGAAGACCTAAACAGACATTTCTCCAAAGAAGACATACAGATGGCTAAGAAGCACATGAAAAGCTGCTCAACATCACTAATTATTAGAGAAATGCACATCAAAACTACAATGAGGTATCACCTCACACCAGTTAGAATGGGCATCATCAGAAAATCTACAAACAACAAATGCTGGAGAGGGTGTGGAGAAAAGGGAACCCTCTTGCACTGTTGGTGGGAATGTAAATTGATACAGCCCCTATGGAGAACAGTATGGAGGTTCCTTAAAAAACTAAAAATAGAATTACCATATGACCCAGCAATCCCACTACTGGGCGTATACCCAGAGAAAACCATAATTCAGAAAGACACATGCACTCCAATGTTCACTGTAGCCCTATTTACAATAGCCAGGTCATGGAAGGAACCTAAATGCCCATCGACAGACGAATGAATAAAGAAGATGTGGTACATATATACATTGGAATATTACTCAGCCATAAAAAGGAACGAAATTGGGTCATTTGTAGAGACGTGGATGGATCTAGAGACTGTCATACAGAGTGAAGTAAGTCAGAAAGGGAAAAACAAATACCATATATTAACGCATATATGTGGAACCTAGAAAAATGGTACAGATGAACCAGTTTGCAGGGCATAAATAGAGACACAGATGCAGAGAACAAACATATGGACACCAAAGGGGGAAAATGGCGGGGTGGGTGGTGGTGTTGGGATGAATTGGGAGATTGGGATTGACATATATACACTAATATGTACAAAATAGAGAACTAATAAGAACCTGCTGTATAAAAAAATAAATAAAATAAAATTCAAAAAAAAAGAATCTTACTAGATTTGTAAAAAACGGTGCATTTACATAGAGGGATACTTTTACAAAGGTAGATAGTTATGTTTTTAATTAAAATACAGATGCATATTTTTAAAAAAAGAATATATCTAAAACTTCACAGTTCATCATTATTCAATGATGAAATAACGTGGAAACATTTAGTGTACAGTTATAAATAAAGTATAATCTATTATAAATATTTCTCTGGTTGGTACTGAGCCCAGTAGGCATATACTTACTTACTGCTATAAATATTAAGTTTAATCCACCTTGGTACAAACCTGTCATACTACAGTGGCATAGATTATCTGCCCCTAGTGGTTTACAGTCAGGGTTTATTACTCAAAAATGGAAGAGAATTGGAGCAACTATCTGAAAAGAAACTAAGTCAGACAATAATGTATTTAGGTCAATAATCTAAATTTGTTTCTAAATTGGCCAAGCTCACTGGATAATTCATATGTAAGACCCATTTACTATAAATATAAAGCCTCTAAGTTTTGGAGAATGTAAACAGCAACGATTTGTAGATAAAACAGTTTAATACTACGGATATTTGTTATTTCTTTGTCAGACTTGAATCCTGTGATATAAATGAGATTTTCTTAGTATTCTTAGAGTACTATTCTTTAAATTACTTAATATTCTTAAATTACTGACATACTAATAATATGGACATTAAGCATATTGAATACCAGCTATTTCATCTCTAAAGTGGCCTCTATTAGGTGAACAAATTCATAATATTCTCGCCAAATTAGTGACTTGGGTTGGTAGTACAATTCAAGGATTATCTTTGGAATTTAGGTAAACAGGTAGGTATGTGTATATACACATATATATATACATACACACCAGACAGAGACAGAGACACAAAGAAAAGAGGGAGAGAACAGTAAAGAAAACACTTCACCTAGAAATGGTGGGAGAAATCAAGCATGTGTCTCTATGGCCAAATCACTCTAACTGAAGTTAGACTAAGTACTAACTTATCAATAAAATATCCCAGAATAGGACTCCCTCCATCCACAGCCGGCTGTTTCCAAGAGATGATGATATAATCTTTGTTGGCATCCAAGGACACCACATCCAAGGGAGAGGCTGGGGCTCCTTCAATCTCTGCATCAGCATCTGTGGGGATACAGAAGGATCCTGTTAACCCTCTCAGATGTGCTCTGTCAGCCCCAAAGGCCAAGGTCTTAGTGCAGACATTTCTTACCACACCACCGCAGTGGCTATATCTTTGGTCCCAGTCGAGCAATCTTCAATTTTGTAATTTGCTTACCAAAATAACAATGTGTGCTTTTCACCATCAGTAGAAGGAACATTACGCTAGGAAGGGCTCTGAAAAGGACCCATGACCTCTGCCTCATGGCCCTTGCCTGCCCAAAATGTTCTAAAAGAAAATAAATAAGGACATGTTGAGGACTGCTATCAGAAAAGTCTGATGTAAGTTATGTCAGGAAGTCTGTTCTTAATATAATTATTGTGCAGTGTTACTCGGAAACTATGAATGGCTCCAAAGGGGAACAAACAGCCCCTTCTGTTACCTTCTAGATACATCCACAAGAGAAGAAGGACCAAGAAGCTTTGCCCATCCCTATGCTGGGACCACCATTTTGGAAGAGAAACAAAAACATTCATTTTAATTAAATGTTTGTTCCCAAGCTGAAGATCCTTGTGAAAGTAACTCTGATGAAATAGCCACATCTGAGCTTAGTTTATCTGAGTTTAGTAAAAGTCCGAGACTATACAAGAAACAGAGTTCAGTGACTGTTCATGAACTGGGATCCTCTGACAGTGGTCCCCTCAGCAGTGTATGCACAGATGAATTAGTAACACAGGGGTGTTTTTAGGAGGAAAGGAAGGGGAATGAAAATAACCCCATAGTAGCCTTTTAAGTGAAAATGATTAAGATAAGAGTCACAGTCCCAAGGGGAGGGGAACCACATTTGCCAATTCCACTTGACATCTGGTCAACCCTTTAACAACCGGAATTAGTAGGAGAGGAGGCTGAGACATGTAGGAGCCACTCACCCGGCGAAAACACTCTTGTTGACTGAAAAATAAACACTTTCTTTTCCTATGATCTACACTTCTGTAACTCTTATAAGTTACTGAAACATTTGCTAACAGGGCTGTGCATTATCTGTGAAGATCTTAAATCAGTTTGGTTTTGAACATTCTGTTTCTTGCCCCATGAACCGGCATGAACCCATGAACCTGCAGGATAATATCTCCTGCGTAAGTGCTATAGGAGAGTGTAACCAAATCATCATGCCTAAAACAATGCAGAATTCCTGCATGCCACACAACGGCAAATGGGCATTTTGGTGGGGAGAAACTTTTTTCCTTTTAGGCTTTCAGAGCACTGGATGGTGGGGAGAAGTTCTGCTGATGGTGAAGGTGGAGCAGAGCTAGGATGGAGGTGGAGATGCTGAAGTTAACAGACCTAATAGCTGCTCAGCTGTGAGAGGGACAGCTGGCAACCTCTAGCCATGTCCCTTTTTAGCAAAAAGCCCATAATGTAACAACCAGCAACGTTGGTGTTGATAGATAAATCCATTGTATGTAACAGAGCCTGGCAGACAGCAGACATTTAGGGAGCCATTTCTCAGCATTTCTATAAAATTGCTTGGAATATGCCATTTGCCATGTGGACTTGACAATCTTTCACAACACGGTTCTGTATAGCAGCCGCTGGAAGCCAAATCCAAATACCATGCTGTATTGCTTCACACTTGTGCTCTTGGCTCCCAGCAGCTGCTAGAGCGTCTGGCCCACAGTACCCACTTGGGCAGCGTCAATCCTCTCCTTAGCCTCTGCCCTTCTCCCAACCCTCCAAATAGTCAAACTTTTTGTATCTTTGATTAATTAGGCCGAAGATTAGCCTGCTACTCTTTATATTCTGACCTCTGACACAGGCTGTTTAATAACTTTTATCAAAATGTAAGTAATTTTATTGTTTATCTTTATTATAAAAGTAGTGTCTGCTTGTAACATATATGTAATAAAAAATACATGTTAGAATCCCTCTTAATTCCATAACTCAGAGATTACTAATACTAACGTATTTGCCTAGATTTTTCTAGATTTTTTCCCCTATATTTATAAACTCAAAAGTAATTGTTTTTCACAACAATGTAAATCAACTATACTCCAATTTTTTAAAAAAGTGATTGTTTTTTAAATAAAAGTGGGATTGGACTATATAGTTTCATGTAAACTGGGTTTTTTAAAATATATTTTCATATTAGTAAGTATACATCATTAGTTTTCATTACTGTGCAGTATTTGTGTGTTTATATGGAATATTTACTATACTTTATTTTCAGTTCCCATTGGTGGATATCTAGATTCCTTCCATATTTTCCCCCAAACAAACATTTTTTTCAGCTTTGTCCACTTAAATTCCTAGAACTAGAATCGTTGGGAAATGCGCACAGTTGATACATAGTGGCAAAACACCCTGAGCAAAGCTAAACCGATTTACACTCACCAGCAATGTGTGGGAGTGCTGGCCCCTCCATTCCTTCATCCCAGTGGATATTAAAACCTTGTAAATCTTTTCAGTGTGATAGATTAATTTTATTGATTTGATTACTAGTGAAAACTTTTTCATAATTTATTTTTCATTTGTAATTCTTTTTTCATGACATTTATATCCCATCCTTTATCACTGTATCATCTTTCTTTCCTCCCTGCCATGTGTGTGGGAAGGGGAGGAAAGAATATATAAAAGTCTAGAAGAATATGTGATAAAATGATAACTTCAGGTATCTCTGGATGTTAGACTTACGATGGCTTTTCTTTTTTTCTTATTTATATTATCTAGTTTTTCAGAAAGAACACATATTATGTATGTAATAAAAAACTGGCCAAATATGTACAGCTCTGGAATGTGTTTCTGCAGACATATGGTGCTTTCTACACTGATCATTCTGGTTCAGAAGCTATTTTCTAAGCAGCAAAATACCAGAGCTCTAAAAAATGCATTGAAATGGCCTCATGCAGCTCAAAGTTTAAAATAAAAAACACCATAAAATGTCACTTAAAACACTTTGGCGGTTTCTCAAAAAGTTAAACACAAATTTAACATACGACCCAGCAGTTCCACTTGTAGCTATCTACCCAAGAGAAGTGAAAACCTAGGTCCATGAATAGGAACACAAATGTTCATAGCAGCATTATTCATAACAGTCAGAGAGTGGAAACAATCCAACTGTCCATCAACTGGTGAATGGACACACAAAATGAGGCATATCCATACACTGCAATATTAGTCAGCAATAAAAAGGAACAAAGTACCAACATAAAAACCTCAAAACATAGGCTCAATGAAAAAAGACAAAAGTAAAAGATCACATATTATATCCAGAAATGTTCAGAAAAGACAGTTTATAGAGGCAGGGAGTAGATTAGTGGCTGTCTGGGAGCTAGACTGGGGATGGGAGTGGGGAAGGGGCACAAGAAGCCTCTTTGGGGTGAAGGGGATGTACTAAGCTGGATTGTAGATGGTGGGTGCACAGCTCTGAATATTCTGAAAAGCACTGTCCACTAAGCATGGTTGACTCTTATGGTGTGTAATTATATCTCAATAAAGATTTTTTTAAAAGAATCTAAAATATATCATTTAAAATAAACTTACAGGGGAAATCTTTTTCTAAAAGTTAAATTCACAACTCAATTTCGGAAATTTGTCTTTGCAATTTTGTCTTCCCCATGAGTCTTTTCAATTCTCTCACATCAGTATCTGATACATTTTAGAATCTTCCCTTATTTTGTGGATATGAAAACAGGCTTAATGATAAATTTCAATCCCTTCCCCCTGTCTGTGGTTGGTCATCTGAAGTCTGGCCTCAACCTGCAGAGAGCCACGATTCTGGATGTGGGCACTGAGAAATGTTGCTGAGGAAACCCTGGACTGTGTCAGAGTTCCCAGAAAAAGTCCACAAAGGGAATCCTCAAGGCATAATTTAAGTGTTTCTTGAGTCACCAGAGATACTCTTTGGTTCAGGTCAGACTGAGAGCAGAGGCAGACTCAGTTTGCTTTCAGTTATCATCTGGCCAGGTCTATCCGGGTGCTTTGTTTAAACAAACATACTTGCTGATAACTTCCAGGGTGTCCATTTTTACTGCAACTGACCCAGAGGGCTACCCCTCTTTTCCCCTCACAAGATCCGACTTTTCCCAAATGCTTTTGTGCAGGAGGAAGTCTGCCGCATTTTTCAGCTGGCATAGATATCCGTGCATCTTTATCAGTTGTGAATCCGTGGCAGAATTCAATGATCATTTGTTATTGTTCAGTACTGGTGTGGTATATAGACTGCTGTCTCTCCCTAGTATCCATTCCTCCTGTTTCCTTTTAGTACCAGAACCCCTGAGCTTCTGCAGGCAACATGTTGCCCAGCTTCCCTCCCTGTGGATGTGTGGTAGTGTTCATCATGCAGAAGTGATGTGTGCGTCCCTGCATCTCTGCCCTTCCCACAGGCTGGAACGGCAACACAAGACAGCACCATGGGGGCAGTGGAGCAACAACACAGATGGGAGCCAGGACTCTGAATGACTGAGTTGAGCAGAACCACCTGGACCCCCTTCCTACCTCTGGATTGATGGACATAGGACAGAAATAAACTTTTTTAAAAAATTTCATTTCAGCAGCTTAACCTATTCCCTAATTAAAATCCTGGGTCAGCCATCAGAAGGCCTGTATCCTAGTCCCACTTCTGCTTCTGTGAGGCTTTTGGTAAATCATGTTACGTTCCTGAGCTTTAGTTTTTGCATCTTAAAATTAAGGGGAGGAATTTCCCTGGTGGTGCAGTGGTTAAGAACCCGCCTGCCAATGCAGGGGACATGGGTTTGAGCCCTGGTCCAGGAAGATCCCACATGCTGCGGAGCAAATAAGCCTGTGCACCACAACTGCTGAGGCTGTGTGGCACAACTACTGAAGCCCGCGCGCAGCAACGAAGACCCAATGCAGCCAAAAATAAAAAATAAATAAGTAAATAAATAAATTTATTTTAAAAAAAATTAAGGGGAATCCTAACACTTTTGTGTGCCTTAGACTCCTTTGGCAAAGTGGTAAAGAAAACCTAGAGGGCCCTTCTCAGAACAATGTTTTTAAATGCATAAAATAAAATAAAATACATGAGCTTACCAAAGAAACTAATTATACTGAAGTACAGTTATAATCACAGACCCCTTGGGAGTCTGTGGACCCCAGTTAAGGACACCTACATGACCTCTAAATTTCCACCCTCATCAAAACACCTAGGAGTTTATGGTTCTATTTAATGCACAAGAGATAAAAAATTAGCAAGTCTACTTGTATTGTTTATATGTTTATTTTCTGTATATTGTGACGTTTTGACATCTTAAAAGCCTTTCTGGGTGGTGAGAGATTTTCTGCCCCCATCTCCGGGGGCTAGCCAATTTTAACCCGTCCAGAGCTCACCTCCTCCATCTGGCCCGTGTACCCCAGGAGGAAATATTCCTCTGCCTTAATCATCTCAGCACCAGGGACCAGACAACTAAGCACGACCCCTGTAGCTTAGGGTCTGCTGAAGTTGTTCACACCAGCCAATCCTGAACTGTTTACCCCGCCCTGCCATGCCTTTTCCACGGGAACTCCAATACAGACTGCGGTCTAAGCTCTCCCTCTGCCTCTTCTGCCTCCTGACCAACCAGTAGTGCCTTTGCTTCCCCATGCGGCCCTGGGTGGTTCTCTAGGACCTATGAGTATAATACACTCTTTTCCTGAGCCCCTCCTCTGTCTCCTCGTGTGGACACACCTGACTGACCATCACGTAAAAGAACACAGAGCACTGCCTTTGTGGCCTGGAAGTGTTCATCGTCTTCCAGATGTGCTAGTATCTCATGTAGAAATAACATTCCCACTTGTACATGTCTGACCTGTTAGAGACGTCGTTGAAAAAAGAAAGCCTCCTAAAACCAACAGTTATAGTTTGTCTTAAGGATTCAGTTGTAGCATCTTGTTTCCTAGTTCATTAAAACTAAAGCTATAAAGAAAAGGCCTAGAATGAAGTAATAAATTTGCTCTCCAAAACAGATATTCAAGAGTGAGTCCCCATCACTCTTTTATTGTAGCTTCTTCAAACTGAGACGGCTTTTTGCATCACTAGGATCTAGCCTCTCTACTCGGACACCTACAGAGCACTGCTCTGGAGGCTCATTGAAGATGAGGGAAGTACTGACATGAGAGTACTGACAGTAACATAGTCTGGAAACTGGTCACCTTCCATTCCAACTGGTGCCTTCAGGGTTAAATTTTTACATTGGCTCTTTCATCTTTACCAAAAATATGTTTGGATAGATTGACATGGCCTCGGTGTTTTAAATATTCTCAGATGTTCTGCTTTTTGCTAGGTCTTACCTCGAACAAAGACGTAAGCGCTGTATTGTTCATAATATTCTCCCATTCGTACATGGATTGTATAGAGACCTTCATCTTCCTTGTTGAGATGAGAAAATGTTAGTGTTGCCCGATCGCCACTCCAGTGTGTTTGCACCCATTTTGATGGAGAAACAGGAGCCCCTGGGGAACAAAAGTAAGCAAATTAACTGATTTCTTTCTCTATTACTCTCTTCTTCCTCCTTCCCCTCCACTCTTCCCTCCCCCCAATTCTCTCTCTCTCTCTCTCTCTCTCTCTCTATTCCTCTTCTTCTATATTGAAAGCTATCTGAATATTAGAGGACGTCTGTAGGGCTTTGAGTCATTCTGCCATGTTTATATTGGTTAAAATGTTAGAGCAGAAGTGAGGGGACCAGGGCCAGATACATAATCTGCAGGTCCCAGTGCAAAATGAAATTACAAGACCCCTTGCTCAAAAAGCAGAGGAAAAAAACACAGTCAAGGTACTAAAATATAAGGCTTTGTCCTCTAAAAATAGTTTATTACTTATAAAACATATTAGGGTAATACAAATTGCAAAAACTAATATTTTCATGCCATAATTTTACATACAAAAATAATACTTTATTAATGTGATACGCTGATTGATAATACGATATTTTTTACTTACTTTTCTGCAAATTCAGTTATTTTTAGTAACTTCATTCTAAATTGATATAACTGAAAGCAACATCAGTCACTCTTTGCAAATGCAAGATCATAAATTAGTTTTGATTTTTTTTATTTTAAGAAGGATCTTTCTGCTGATGAAACTATTAATGCAGCTGTTAAGAGTATTACATAGTCATAGTAATATACAGCTTTATACGTTATAGTATTATATGGTTATGGTGCTATAAAGTTAACATTGGGTTAATCTTATGATAAACTATTTCAAAATATAAATTTTAGTACTCTAGAGCTGACGATTCTTTTTTTTTTTTTAAACATCTTTATTGGAGTATAATTGCTTTACAATGGTGTGTTAGTTTCTGCTTTATAACAAAGTGAATCAGAGCTGACAATTCTTGAGGAACAATTTTTTCTAAAAAGATTTAACTCTTTATACAAATAGTTTCATGTAAGTCTGAATTTAATTTTAAATGTAAATTTACATAATTGCATCCTAATGTTTTCTCTTACAAGTCCTGTAACTTGTGGTCATACAAAAAACTGAAAATGACTTCATGATTTGTATATAATTCAAATGCCTGTTTATGCATTCTCTCACTGTATCTTTGATTATGAGGAAATTTTAATTTAAAAATTATCTTTCTTGTTAATAACTGCTTCATCTAAAGTTTCGTATGAAAATAGTATTCTTTTTCATTGAATGTGACAATCTTTAAACTTAATTTTTATTTCCAAGCCTGTGAATGTTTGCTTTGCAATGTTGTGGCAGTTTTCATAACCAGAGAGTCTAAACTCTGAAGAATACTAACTGCCTTATGTGCCTTACTGCAATGTCTATGTACATGCTTTTATTTTATAATAACTTACGGACAAAGTTTACTGCGTGATTGCTGGCAGTTCCTGTCACGGTGCTCAGGCGAGGAAGCTCATATCTGTGCAGATCCCACAAATATGCATTCTGGGGGCGGACGGGCAATCTCGGCTCCCACGGTGGGCGCCCACACTGCCCCACGTGGGACCCCTCCTCTCCTCTAGGGCCACGCCATCCAGCAATGTTGCTGCTGCTGCTGCCGTGACTGGTTTCACTCTGGACCCAGGTCCTGGTCTCAGCCATGGTCTTGGGATGGCCCAGACTGCCCGGTGCCCACACATGCACTGAAGTTCAGGCCAACTGCATGGTGAGCATGCTGACCACCACCCACCGTGCCTGGGGACCAGTGCGCCTGCTCCATAGTCCCATTGGACTTCACTGGACTCCGCTTTATTTTACCAAATAAAATTAACTTAGAAAATGAATATACATCCACCTTGCAAAATGAGAATACAATTTTTTGTAATCCTTTCCCTATGTTACTTGGTGATAAGAAATTATAATCTCCACAAATATATTGCGAAAGTTCTGCTACTCTGATATATGTGTAAAAGCTTTTGTAACATCCAAAAGGTTATGTCCTCTAACGTTCAGATTCTGCCAGCTCTGATAAAGAGAACTGCAGTCTTATGGACATTCATGCTCTGGGGCCAAGCCTGGGCTGTGACCTTCTGCAAATAATAACCTAGTGAGAATTCATTAGTAAGGCTCACCATTTCGGTACCACTGGATCTCCGGCTGGAAATGTTTAATTTCAGGAGTGATAACTACACGGCAGCCTAGACTCATCGTCTCGCCTTCTCTCCCGAAAGACACATCAAACTTGTCATCAAAGTGGATCTCAAACTTGGACGCATAACCGTAAGGGGTCACAGCAACTGGGCACAACAAAAACAAACATCAGTAATTTACTTTTTGTCATCAAAGAGACACAAGCATTTTAATAAGCACAGGCAGAAAGCAATCACAACAAACCTATCAAGTGACTTATCTGGGCAAAAATTAAGTCTTATAAAAGAAGTATGTAGCATATTCACATATATCATTATATTGAAATGGAAATTCTGTGTATGGAAATTCTTGCTTCATTGGTCAGATAAGCTAAATGCTTATTTTTACTATTATAAGTAATAGAATTGAAAAGGTCAGGTTTAACGCCTTACATAAAATGTAAATGAACACCACATTTAGCTTCGACTTAAATATAGCTGCAATATATGCACATTAAAATGTTAGATTCTGAGTTCATTTAAACTTTACTGCTTGTACTCTTGGAACAAATAGCCATATCGATTTCTCATAAAAATAGAGTTTTTTAGTAAGTGGCTTCAGATTCTTTGATGATCTGGGTTAAAAAAATACAAGAAATATCAATGGGAGAAAACAAAGTTTAAAATACCATTCTTAGAAATATCTTATTTATAGATTGAGTCAATACCTGCACCATAAACTCTCCTAGGTTTTAATTTCTCTTTTCTCAAAGGAAAGGGCCTGGGAAAATAATGACTATTTTTTGATGGCTTCCTGCATGCCAGGAACTTCACATTTGACATGTCATCTAATCCTTGCAAAAACTCCATGGCATAGTTACTAGTTTTTCCTCTCTTTCAGGTGGGGATATAGAAGTTCACAAATATATATAGCTAACGCAAAGGTTTCAAAGGCATCATGTGTGAAACTGAAATTCAAATGTATAAACTGCCCAACTCTAAAACTTAGGCCCTTTTTCTCCTATTTCAATTCTCTTCCTAAGACCTCTTCGAATTAATTTGAAAATGCAAGCTAACATTTATTGAGTTCACCTTGTGCCAAGTATTGTTCCAAGTGTTTAATATCTATCAACTCAATTAAGCCTCATAATAACCCTATCAGGTAAGTACCATTATTATTCCCATGTTATCGATGAGAAAACAGCAGCACAAGGAGACTAAATAACTGCCCATATGCACCCTGCAGACCCAGGATTTACACTGGCAGGCTGTTTCCAGAGCCTGTGCTCTCAACCAATACATGGGGTTGGCTTGACTTTGTGTGTCCCCAGGCAACCACTCACCAACAGGGAAATGACTTCTCTTTGAAGCGTGTGCCCCATCTGCCCCATTTTTATATGATGATGTCCCACTGAGATCAAAACACAAAACAACTTGAACAGATCTTGTTTATTGGGAAGTTGGGCTGGTTCCAAAGCTGCCTCAGGGAGTAGAGATAAGGGTTATAGGGAGGGCCTGGTTTAGGTCAGGGGTTGGCATATCTGTGAGCCAACTCTGGGTTGCCTCCTGTTTTGTACCATGAAGAATGGTTTTTAACTTTTTTAATGGCTGAAAAAAATCAAAAGAAGGATAATATTTTGTGACATGGGAGAAGTCATAGGAAATTCAAATTTCAGTGTTCATAAATAAGGTTTTATCTGGATACAGCCATGCTCATTCATCTATCTATTGCCGATGGCTGCTTTTGTGTAACAGTGATAGAGTGGAATAGTTGTGACACAGACCCACACAGCCTAAACTATTTACAATCTAGTCCTTTACAGAAAATGTTTGCCAATCCCTGATTTAGAATATGGTTGGTATTAGAAAGACCAGGTTACAAGTCGCTATTCTACCATTATGCGTGGTCTTGACCCATGATTTAATCTCTCTAAATTGTTTCCTCATCTGCATAGCACAGATAAAAAGGCACCCAGTTCATAAGCTTTGGAGAGCATTAAATGAATCAATGCATATAAAAAATGTCCTAGGGGACTTCCCCGGAGGTTCAGTAGTTAAGACTCTGAGCTTCCACTGTAGGGGGCATGGGTTCGATCCCTGGTCAGGGAATTAAGATCCCACATGCCGCACGGAGCAACCAAAAAAAACAAAACAAAACTGCAAATCACCAGTAAAGCTGGCGGTGCTGTCTCCCAGCTCAAAAAAAAAAAAAAAATGTCCTAGTACGGAGTCTGGCACAACTGATCAATACATATTAACTACTAGAGCAGAACCAAGGGCAGGGAGCTTTATCCATGATATTTACCAGCATATTCCAACCACCTAAACTGGTACCTGGCACATGGTAGATGTTCAATAAATACTAGTTGAATTAATGAATAAGAGCCCTCCGTTCTCTATGTTGGGAACAACTGCACTCAGTTCAGGAGCCAGAGGAGGCTCTGAAAGATTAAGAAGTCAGAGAGGTTAGATTGAGCTGGGCTTTCAGACTTTGGCTTGATGGAGAAGAGGGGAATGGAAAAAACATGGATGATGATATAGAAGTGGGACTGAACAGGATACGTGTGGAGGATTGTAGAACGACTAATAGGCCAATCTTGGGGACATTGGGGATAAGTCATAGTTTCAAATTTCCCAGTTATTCTATCTCAATATAAATCAAATGATAGAGAAGGACATGATTTGGGATGTGTTCCTTCTTCACTCTCACCCATCATCCCCTCTTGCCCAGGTGATTGATACCAATGATTACAATTTAGAATGTTAAAATTAGGAGCCATTCCATGAAGTCGATGGAGTAGGTCATCTATAGACATCAAACTAATTAGTTAGGTGAAAAATTGAACCATGGGAAAGTATTTTCATCAAACATTTTTAAAACTACCACTTATTTTTTAATGTTTGGAAAATAAGAAGTTGGGGCTTGACTACTGTTTTCAGTCTGAACAGTGTAAGCATCCAATTACTTGAACAACAATAAGGATTTTACTTTTATTGCCACCCATGAAAAGAAGTTCTGATATAGATGAAATGATTGAAGTTCACAAATTTACAAATTACTATGGATCAGAATATTGTTAATAATTTGTTATTAAACCACATTTAGACCTCATTAAATTGCATTTCATAAATTAATGTATTTATTCATTCATCATCAAATACTACTCTACATCAGGTGCTGGGGTTTAAAGATAAAAGGTCCAGCCTTGCCTTCAAGTGTCTCATGGGTCAGTGGGAGAGAACAGTTAACAGTGTCCAGTGAGATAGATGCTCTTATGAAGGTGCCACAGCTTCACTGGGGGCACCGAACCCTGAGTGGGTGGGGCCTGGGGTGGCAGTGGGGTCAGACATGGATTTCTCAAGGAGTTGATACTGAACTAGATATTTAAAAATGAGTAAAACTGCTCTGATATAGTCCAGACTGTGTGTGTGTGTGTGTGCGTCTGTGTGTGTGTGTGTGTGTGTGTGTGTGGTTAAATCAATCTGCACAGATTTGTGTAATGATCTTTCTCAATTTAAACACAGAAAGACTTAAAAGCATTTTAAATGCTTTTAAGACTTAAAACCATTTTTAGCCTGTCACATCTGGGCATTTATAAAACCAGAACAAAGCAATTATATGCAGAAAGAGAATATAGTAACCAAAGAATCTGAAAAAATAAAACCAATCACAGGTAGTATTACACACATACTAGCATATATTATAATATAGACTATGTATTTATTTCAGCATTATGGAACAGCTTATTATGCAGTATTGTACAGAGATGACACAGCAAATATGCTTTTAAACTTACAGCTGAGGGGCAAGGTGGAGGCCCCCGCATGGAAGCGGGTCTCATCAAACTCTCCCTTATATCCTAGAAGAGAAAGCAGAAAAGCATGCCAACTGTTCCTTGACTTTATTTTTTAGCAGTGAGAATAATTTTTTTTTAAATACACTTTGAATAAAACAAGTTCAGCAAACCTACTCTTTACCACAACCGAAGCATATGCTGAAAGCTCTCCTTTAACATTCATCGCCGAGGCCCGGTACTGAGCGGTGTCTTCAAAATCACATCTGAAAGAACAGATGGAAATGAGTGCCCAGTGCAGTGACACTCCTGGTACAGTCGCCACTCAGCATCCGTGAGAGATTGGTTCCAGGACCCCCATGGATACTAAAATCCGTGGATGCTCAAGTCCCTGAAGTAAAATGGTGTAAAATAGTCGGCCCTCAGTATCTGCGGGTTCCGCCTCCTCAGACACGGAAGGCCGATGTAATTGCTAGCTGTTTCATCAAGGATCTCTGCTAACAAGCCACAGGGCAAATCACTGACTCCCTCAGGGTGGGTTTCAGTCTGGGGGGCTACAGGGTGATGAAAAGACAAAGAAATAGCCTCTCCTTATAGACGCCCACAGACTCCCTGAGCCACAAAACGGATCCCGGTTAGTCTAATGTGCTCTAGCCTCAAAGTACAAATAAGTTGTTTAACTTTCAATTCTGCTAAGGTTCAGGCCCACAGAACAACACAAGAAGTGCCATTTGGAAGTTCCTCTAAGTTATAATGCAGAAATTGGGATGCTGTTAATGGAGTAGAGAGAGAAGGATCTCACACAGAGATGAACAGGCTAAGATTTCAAAGAAGGCTGTTCTGTGTCTTATCACTGCCAGTGTTCGTGTTCTTCATTGTTCCTCTGGGTTTAGTTTCATTTGCAATATCTTAATTCTTGTTGAAATCTACAGACATCAATAGAACCCCAGGAGGGTCAATACAGTTGCCTTTCCCATAGCTATTTAATTATAAAGCAACCACATAGCTCACTGCCACCTCAGTAGAATCTCCGACTGGCAGAATGGATGTAACTTTAGGAAGGGGTCAATGCTTAGCAAAAGCCCCAGAGTCCCAGGGTTCTTTCTGCTTGAATCTGCTTGAAGCCCAGCATCACCTGTGTCAACTGCTCTGACCTGAGAAGGCTATGAATCTCTTGAGATCAGAATGACGTAATTTATTTTTACTTTGACATCTCAGCATGTCATGGTTTTATTTGAACCGAAAATGCTGGCAGCTTGTTTAACTTTTCCATCCACATAACTAGGCTTGGATTTCAAGACCACATTAGGAGACATGATAAACCTTTGAAAACTTGGAAATTTTGATGTGGATTCTGCTTTCAAATTTTGCTTCTGATTTTGCTTTATAAACATCCCAATGTCAGGCTCTGCGTCCATCTACAGGCTGACAGGGTGGGCACATAGTTTCCCACAGTTCCTGGTGAGCTGAAGGAAAGAACAATTTCTCTAAGTACAGCTTACTTTCAATGTCACCCACCCCAAACTTCATTGGCCTTTACTGATTAAAGGCAAAAGTGTATAGTGATGGCATAGATTTGGAACTCTGAAAGGATAACTGAATATAAATGCCTATTTATGTAACTTATTTTCTTACTAATGTCTAAGAAAATCTCTCCAGTATATAAAAGGATAAATAGATACAAATGAATTTTTCCTCGTCGTCTTTGACTAAATTCAAGTAAGATCACTTTGGGAGGTAACGTGGGCTTGGTAAGAGTGTCATGCTTATCGCTCTTTGGTGTGCACCAAGAAGCAACGTATGGGACTGTCCCCCATCCTGATCGCGCTGCATTGGGAGGAAAAGGGGACAGTCGTTAACTGGAGCGCAAATTGCCACCCTAAGCAATTGCTGGGCAACACACACAGACCCTGATGTCTCTTACGCGTTTATCTCCAGAGTGTGCATTCCATATCGGCTTTCGATAATATACTTTCCAGGGTTTGCATGGACGTCTATTGGCACCTGGTTTTTATACCTATGAGACAATGGAAACAAGGTGAAGTAAGTTGAGGTGTAAATAGATTCATGATTAAAAGCAACACACACACAACTGTTGTTCTTGAAGGAACACCCGTAAACACAGCACTGAGGTCGGTAGTGGGGTCTGTTCAATAAATGCAAATAAAACACATTATAAATATTATAAAACTTCTTTTTCTTAACATTAAAACAATGGAATTTTATTTTGATGAAAAATGAGTTTACAATCATTTAGTAAATGAAGAGCAAACACTTCATTTTCCTATCCCATAACTCGAAAAAAATCATTAGTGAATAAATATCTGTGAACAGATTAAGGGTAAGGCAGACTGGATAATAAACCACCTGAAGTTCACACTCCCTGCATGTGACTCACTTGAAAAGGATGAAAACGGCACTGGAGATAACTGATAAGATATGGCCATGGAATCTCATCCTAATCATTCAAATAAGCCCAATGATACTCAGTTTTTGCTCATCATGGGCAGCAAGCTATACACATTTTACTGAAAGAATACTTTGATAGAAGCACTTATTTAGATTATATTGTGCATCACAATTATTAAAATGGCTTGAACAGTTCCACTTAACCACCATATATAAAGTGCAACTACATAATATTCTACATTTTACCTGGGGTGTGATGAATATCAATCTAGACTGAAAGTACCCTAGCTGCCAATTTCCACCACTTCTGAAAAGATCTAGATGTGTGAAAAAGGACTGTTCCCCCATACAAAGAACCAATTTCACAAACCTACTGGTAAACCAATACATTTATATAACTGGAACCTCAAGATGCTAGAGTTGTAGTCATTTAAAAAAACATTCAGGGCTTCCCTGGTGGCTCAGTGGTTGAGTCCGCCTGCCGATGCAGGGGACGCGGGTTCGTGCCCCGGTCCGGGAAGATCCCACATGCCGCGGAGCGGCTGGGCCCGTGAGCCATGGCCGCTGAGCCTGCGCGTCCGGAGCCTGTGCTCCGCAGCGGGAGAGGCCACAACAGTGAGGGGCCCGCGTACCGCAAAAAAAACAACCAACCAAACAAGCAAACAAAAAAACCATTCAGCCATCCAGCCATTTTAAAAACCATGGTCTTTAAAAAAGTTTACACTGCAATATCCTAAACACTGTTCTGTGCATCTCACAATGAAGAGAGCGGCCTCGCAGTGCAGGATGAGAAGAGCGCAGCGTCACTGTGAAGAGCAGCACGCTATGGTTTCCAGGAACATCACCATCACAGCATCGGATTCTGTGCGTCAGGATCGAGGTCATTGCTGCTAGAAGGGGGATGGATAGGGAAACTATCGAGCTCATCCACTTGAGGAGTTGGGTGCATGACCACCAGCTGGTCCTGGGGAATGTCAGCTGCAGCTGCTGCAACGTTGGTGATAGATTTACTTTTTACACACTGAAAGTCTACACACTGGCTCTTTCCTTCTTCCTTCTCCCAAGACATTCGAATAAAGGGTCTTTGGACATAGTTGTAAATCACTTCTGGGCAGCCCCCAGGCCTTTTCTTTTACTTTTTTCTTTGTAGGTTTTATTTTATTATTTTATTTTCTTTTATTCCCAATCCAATCTTCTTAAGACCCCTCTCCGTCAAAACTGATTTGGCCACAACTCTGTTTTCAATGTACTTGAAAAATCTCTATAATTTTGTGCTATAAATAATTTGTGAATATTATTCTCCCATCTGTGGTGGATACTCTTCATCCCAATCAACCACATCATCACCTGTAAGCACCACTATGTGGCATTCACGTTCCCCACTCTGGGCACTAGCTACCATGAGAGGCAGAGTCATTTCTTCCAGGTAAAATTCGAACTGTCTATGGGCACCATCATTTGATAACTCATGCATTAGGGCACTGAGATCTCTACATTTAATAGTACTATATTCAAAAGAGATACAAAGAGAGTCGCATGGTTCTCTCAGTTCAGGAATAGATATGCCATCGGGACAATGGATTATTCCTGTTTTATAGTAATCCAGAATAGCTCGAAACACAGTAGAGCCAATCCCCTCTGCCACCTCATACTCTCCCTTCTCGCTGGGACATGTAGAGTTATGTTCTCTGCCAGACCCAAACATCCTGCCCAGCACTGCGTATGGCTGAACAGTAAAAATGGATGGGTCTACAAAAATTTAGTGTTATCCACTATTAGTGTCACTCGTTCTGACGTTCTTACATTCCGACCTCCTTCTTTTGCATTTTCATACACAAACACCATTTCCCCAGATTTCTTACAGCTACCATCTGAACTTGACTGACTACTGTTTCTGCTGCTGTTCCCAGCACTGCTCCTGGAACCATTTGGAGATGCTTTTTGAGGATGAGGACTGCTTGGACGAGAGGAACTGTGATCTTTTTCACGTTCAACATGATGCTGTCGTGTTGAAGTAACATTTCTAATACAAGGAGTGAGCTGAGATTCTGTTCTTTCGCAAGACGAATCTTGTGATCCACTTGATCTTCGTCTATCTCTTGATCTCTCGTTGAGAGAGATCAAGTCACCATGTAGACTCATTTTGGTGTGGGCAACAACTCCTTTGGCAACATGTGGGGGAGTACTTGAATGTTTATAAAGTTTACGATGTCTACTATTCAATTTCCGATCCCAGTTCTCTGGATCACTGGAGTTACTGTCAAAAGGATGAGGCCATCCTGCCATCCCACTTCAAGCTTCCTCACATTGCTGCTCTGAGAGCACACATGTAGCACCCATAACCTGTAGTCCCCCTTGAGTGTCCAGGCGCAGGCCGGGGCCAGCGACACCTCCGCTTCCTCCCCAACTGGATCCCTCCGGAGGTGTCTGTGGCCGCGGATGCTCTGGCGGCTGTGGCTACAAGAGCCTCCCCAACAGGTTGCAGGCTGGCTCCTAGGCTGCTTCTCGCCTAAAACTTCTTGATGAATGTGCTTTCCTCTCCTCCATTACAAAAATTATGTTCAAGAAGTTGGCCATTCACAGCAATGTGGTTGAATCTTGCGTGTGTAATGTTGAGTGAAAAGAGCCAGACACAAAAGAGTATCATGATTGCTTTTACGTAAAATACAAAACCAGAAAAGACTAATTAATGCTGCTAGAAGTCAGGAGAGTGATCCCCCCGGAGCGGGGCAGGGGGGATTAAGGAGACATCCTGGGTACTGAAATTGTTTGGTTTCTTGATTTAGGTGCTGGTTACCTGCATGTATGCAGTCTACAAAAATTCATCAGAGTTCTACATTTATATGTGATACGCACTTTTTAATGTGCATATGATACTTCAATAGAAGATCTAAAAAAAAAGAAAACAAAAACTTGCCTATTGTTGACACAACAGAGAGGAAGGCTTTGAGTGGTTTTTTTGTTGGCTGTCTGTGTAGGATGAAAGCAAAACATTCTTCCCACTAACATTCTTGCATGTTGTTCAAAACCTTGTCATTGCATTGAAAGCTCATTATATTTGTTTTACTCTTTTGTGAGCAAGCATAGCTCTCCTCTTGGAAGAACTTAAAATATCAATCATGAAAGAAAACTACTGACAAATAGGAGCTGAAAGATTCCCTTTCTCTGACTGGCCATCCTTGGTGAAGCCCCTTGAGAGGCTGGCGCTCCATGGAGGGGCCCCTCCTGAGACACTGTCTCCTGAGTCTGCAAGGGGCACCTTCTTCACCACGTCCTCAGGTTCTCAGTAGCTAGTGGCTATGGTGCTTGACCAGGCTTTTCTGCTTAAGCCATTTTCTGTCCCAAAGAGGAGCTGGACTTCATTTGATTCCCTTTAGGACACCCCACTTCACTTGTGCAGACATCGCAAATAACGCTAATAACAATAACGGACACAGAGTTTTTACTGTGAGCCAGGCAAGTGCTTTAAATTCAATCCTCACAACAACCGCACGAGATGGTACTACTTTTAACATAGTAAAGTAGTAGCATTTTCCAGATGAAGAAACCCAGGCATGGAGAGGTTAAGTGTCTTGCCCCGGCTCTCACGGCTAGAACAGCAGATCTGGGGTTTGCACCCAGGCAGTCTGGCTCCTGACAACATGGGATGCTTCCACTTTCCAGCTGTTCTCTATTTAGCTGCATTTTATTTCTTCAGATTTCTGGACATGGTTATAAGGAGGTTTTGGAGCAGGGAAAGTTGTGGAAAGGGAGAGAAAGAAAGGAAATAATCTTCAGCCAGTCCCTACCTCTTCCCAGCTTGTACACTCATACACTCATACACACACACACACACACACACACACACACACGTGCACCCTATGTCCCTAAAATGCATCATTTTTTATACTTTAAAAAATGTACCATTCTCCTTCTCCACCTAGCAAAATCCCAACTCGTCCCTCAAGGCTCTGATCAAATGTCACTTCTTCAATAATCTCTCCCTTGAAATCCCATACAATATCATTCCTGCCTGTCCGCATTGGTGTTACTTGGTTCAAATGGAAATATATAACATTTATCAAATTATGGTTGGACAAGTGTCACTTCTACTAAGGTGTGCGTGCCTTGAAGCTGGGGATTGTGTCTGATCCCTACTTACTTCTATTGCCACTCTCAAGGAAGTAGACATCACAGGCAAATATTAGGCACTCAGTGTTTGCTAAATTGGATTGAAAAGAGTTATTGGGTAACACCATAGATTTAACTGTGCTTCCTGATTTGGGGCCGAAGGAACGGAGTTCTGATAAATCCATCCTTCATGATATGGATAATTTAAAATAAGTGCATGTGAAGAAGGTGTGTTGAGGCTCTTTGTGTCCCGGTTCCCTAGGATGTGAAACGGGAGGGCGGACTGGCTTAGGAATCTCAGCTGTGTAGCAGGTGTAGGGGCACAGCCTTCTGCCCCACCCTTGGGAGCCATCCCTAGCTGTTTCTGACAGCCCAGAAGCAGCCTCAGTTAGCTGTCTCCCCACAGGGCTCCAGGCAGACAGGACTGTTTGATCAGAGATGGCGTGTAAAAAGAAATCTGCGGCTGCTCCTAATCTGGAACATTCCTTGCTTTGATGAATGACAGGGTAGAACATGTTAATCAGCATGTCCTCCTGACTGAATTGGTTTAGGTCATTTCACACTTGACTCAGAAGCTCCCTCTTGCTCAGTTTTCTCCTTTGCTGTGGTGTTTTCAGTATTTCCTTCTAATATAAGAAGAGAAATATGACACCCAGTTCTGTGTGGCAGGTGCTACTTGACCAAACAACTGAGTGACACTCTATTTGGCTTCTGACCAAAAACGTTGTTCATATTTCTATAAAGTTTGAATTAAAACAGCATTTGCAGCTCCCAGGCTTTCTTCACTTTCCTTGTCCTTCTGTCCAATCCGACTTAGCACCTCAATGCCTTCCCCCCCCTCCCCCCACCCCCCGCTAAACAGCCATGGCTTCTCTGTCTCTGTCTCTCTGTCTCTGTCTCTGTCTCTCTCTCTCACACACACACACACACACACACACACACACACTTTGAGAAGCTTCCATTCTCTCCACTGGAACTCCAATGTCAGTGTAAGAAGCATCTGTTTTAAAGCTGCAGACATGGATTAAATGAGGAAGTGATTCAATTCTATTCTCCAAGGAATTCACCTAGCTAGGCGCTCAGGTTCAGAGTCATTTGCGATTGGCTGTCTTCACCATCAAGTCAGGGGAGAAAAGTAGGATTTGAGGCCTGCTCTGTATATGCTTCGCAGTTTGTTACTTCTGGAAAATGAAATTCCAAACTGGTCAGTCACCGGCTAATTTTGGAGAGTTATCTACACCCTGGGGTTATTTGTCAGAGGGTTTCTGAAATTCCTGTGAACATTTAGCTGTACACCATTTTCCTTATCATTTTCATGTAGAGTCTATGAACTAGTTAATGAGCTTCTGTTACAAGTATTTCTAGAATAATACTCTTCATGTATGTGTATAAAATACACACTTAATTCCTCCAAACAAATGTCTGTTTGGATATTGGGCTGACTTTGATAAGAAGGGATTACAGTGAAAGCTCTTTGGCAGTGTAAAGCATGGTCAAACAAAAGGGCTTCACTCTAACTTTTCTCTATCAGCAAATAATGCCTGCCAAAATGATCCTTTCATGTTGAATACCCCTACGAGTGCGGTTGCTACTTAGAATGCAACCCTACTGTTTTGAATAAATAGCTGTTACTTTAAAAACCAATTAGCTGAGAGAGAGCTATTCCATTAGCATAGAATTTGGACTTAAATAAATAAGAAAAATCTAAAATAAAATCCCAAACCCTTATACCTGGGAAGTAATTATAAATAATTTTTAACTATTTTAAAAGCAGGCTGTTTTCCTAAGATAATATGATAGTAATTGCTAAATTTAAATACATTGTGAATAACTCTAATCTTGTAAACAAATTCAATACATGATTCTATCATGGAATTTGTGAATTCACATAATTTGCAAAAATAGATTAAGGCTTTTCCAAATCTCTGAACTCTTCCTAAGATACATTTCTCGTACTATTTTATTCCCAGGTTTTGAACTCTTATCATGCCTAATGACAAATATCTTTGTCTATTTGACAATGACTTCAGGGATAATCTGAAGAATTTCAAATATGTATTTTTAAGTGTCTTGCGTGAGGATCTAGCCCAGTAACCACATACACATCTGAAAACTTGGGTATTGAGTGAGCATTAGACTAATACTAACCCTCACTAACACATTGCTCCAGGGAGTTTGTGTGCGTCTCCCTGCAGATTACAATCCAGGCTTCCGTTGAAAAAACTGATTTAGACTTTGGGCTCGAAATGCAATTAAATCTGGCTCTTTTTTTAAAAAAAGAAGTGTAAAATTAATGCAATTCTCTCCTTCTCTTAAAGAGAACTTTTCTCCCTCATTTCACATAGTTTTTACAATTTGGCTGGGCAATACAGGCATATGGTTCAAGGACCAGAAAATATCAGGGTGCCCGGGAAACATTCTCCTTCCTCAAACCTGTCTGCCTTCTGCCCAGCTCCTCCCCACAGCTAACTGTTCTCCTTAGATTCTTACATAGCCTTCCAGAGCTTCCTTATGCAAGTAATATGGATACAAACATAAATGTTTTTCCTCCCCTTTTAAACCAATATATAGCCTATTAAACAAGTTATTATATAAATATAGCCTATTAAGTAAAACAGCTTTGGCTTTTCACCACATATAGATTTCTCCTTCTCTGTTGACAAGCCCTCCTTCGGGATGGCCTGCTTCACTGTGGTGGTGCAGCAGCGTCATCTACAGCTAACTTTTCTACTGGACGCAAAGCCCACAGGCTTCCTTCTGCTTGGAAAGTGAGCTCAGCGCCTCCACACCGGGCCCTGATGAATGATGGGCGCGCCTGTCAGTGAGCGCTCCCTGGCTACCCTCTGGATTCCATCCAAACGGATTTAGTCAGTACGCGGGGTTGGCCAAAGAGCAGCTGCTGTGTGTTGATATCATTTGTTAGACCTCAGGGGCTTCCATGACCTGAGGGTGCCCAGTGGAAACTTGGAACTGAACCCTCTTTGGAAAGGAGTCTGAGGGAGCCAGGCCCCAGGCACACATGCCTTTGAGAGCTAAAGGCTTCAAGCAGAGGCATCACAACTGCCCGCAGCAGCATCACACACTTATTTCTGTACTTTCCCTTCTTCTACTCAGTAAGGTCATTCTCAATTATTTCTTTCATACTCATACTCAGTGTCAGGCCCAGGAAGCTGCAGCTGGGTACCAAAGAGGCATAAATGCCAGCAAATTAGTCACCACCAACCGTGGTTCTTGCTAGGTCGTGGATTCCCTGGTCATTGAGGGGAAGGATGCTCACTGAAGATCGCACACTCTGGACCAGCAGCTTGCAAAGTAAATTAGAGCTTCATTTCATGATTATTTTTAAAGAGGCAACGTACCCAGCAAGCTATAATTAATCCTACATGGAAGTTTACTCTCAGAGATGGATTTACCTTGAAACCAGTGAAGCTCAAGTTTCAGGGTCTCTCACCAGCATGCGTCCCCATAAGGCTCTGTGCCTAATGCATATGACTTAACTTTATATTCTTTTTTGTAAAAGTGCTCCTCAAATTGTATAACTCTTATGCCCCACAAAACCTGGATCTGACCTTAGTTATTGCCACAGCCAATTTTTCAGTTATCTGCTAGCTGATTGTCCAAATTTCAGCTTTATGCAGGGGCAAATCTTGCTTGCTAAATAAGGTGAACTATTTTCTTAGTGGTCCACTGGTTCTTTTGTTTTCATATTTACTTCTCAGTTGACTTGCAAGGCAACAGGACTTTCTGTGAAATGGTCTGATCCGTCCCTACTGGGAGAATTCTTGATACAGAATGGATTTGACTTCTCCAAGCACAAAAGGGGTCACGAGAACTAGAGAAGGTTTGTTCCAGTCAACGGACAGCCTCCCAAACAGCCTCCCAATCGTTCCTGAGACAAATCTTGCCTCTGTGCCTTTGTTTTTGATTCAAATGAACCCCTAGGCCATAAAATTCATACGTTAAGGAAATAAATACTTCAAAGCTAAAGGTGAAAGATTTGACGGATCAATCATACTTCTTCTCAGCCCCATTAGTGAAGATAACTAAAAACTGACAGTATGGGCTTCCCTGGTGGCACAGTGGTTGAGAATCCACCTGCCAATGAAGGGGACACGGGTTCGAGCCCTGGTCCGGGAAGATCCCACATGCCACAGAGCAACTAAGCCCGTGCGCCACAACTACTGAGCCTGCACTCTACAGCCCGCGAGCCACAACTACTGATCCCGTGTGCCACAACTACTGAAGCCCACGTGCCTAGAACCCGAGCTCTGCAACAAGAGAAGCCACCGCAATGAGAAGGCCGTGCACTGCAACGAAGAGTAGCCCCTGCTCGCCACAACTAGAGAAAGCCCGCATGCAGCAACGAAGACCCAACGCAGCCAAAAAAAAACCCCAAAAACTGACAGTATTTCTATTTTCCAATTTGACTGGAGTTTTACGGGTTGACAATTTAGTCATCTCATATTTTTTCTGTGGCGTTTTAATCTTTTTTGTTTGTTTTTATTTTTTTAACATCAACATATTTACTCATTTGCTTATTTTTGTTTGTTTTTAAATCACTCCTTTTTCAGCCCACAAAGCACTATGTAAGGAGTTTAATCTCTAACAGAATTAGAGCTCTGCCTTTGTAGAACCCTATTACTCTGGCTTAGTAACACCATCAGTGGTACATGGCATGTTTGTATTCTAGTTGCTGAGTATTTAACGGAATAAATAAATGCTTAAGAAATTAATATTTACCTCCTAGAGATTACTTTGTATTCTTTTGAAAATCATCTTTAACTCTGATGTTTAAAAATCAGGAAAACAGAGATAGGACACTGTGTAATACATATATCTACTTAAGGACTCCAATGATTCGTTTATTGGTAGTACATTTTAATTCATGAAAGATGAGAATTTTTTTTACTCATCAAGTAATTTTTTTTTAAACATCTTTACTGGAGTATAATTGCTTTACAATGGTGTGTTAGTTTCTGCTTTATAACAAAGTGAATCTCAAGTAATATTTCTTGGAGCTAAAAATTTGTTATTCTTTATGTATTTCTATAGGAAAGTTTGGATTTTTTCTGTGGTGGGAAATAATCAGTTTTTTAAGAGGAAATGTCCCTTTGATAGGCCAATTTGTGCAACTCTATAGGTAGAGAGAAAGGTGGGCAAAGATGGACTGATTCCTAACTTACTATAGTATACTCTTATACTTTTAAAGCTTGGAAATTGATTTTTTAAACTTCATTTTCATCTAAATATGTTCCTACATTTCTCATCTTTGTTTACTATAAATTATTTGCCTTGGTAATATAGAGCTGGCTTTGGTTTCATTCTTTGGTTTTCAAACTCAAGAACCCTGGAAAGAGTTTACATACAAGAAAAACTGTAAGTAAATCCAATATTACCACAGGCAGATTGATATCACAGGTGAATTTTTAAAAAACACAACTCACCACCTGCTCCTTAAGAATAACCTTAGCTAGCAGTTTATCTTGTCAGCCACCTCCATTATGCTAGCCAGGTGTCCAAAGAACATTAGAAATAACAGAAAAGAGAGGAAGAGACAGGCACTCTTTGGGTGACAGTGCTATTCTATGAAGTGTTTATACTGTGACATAGGGCATATTTACCACCACTCCCGAGGAAAAGGGAACTGCATGCAAAATACCCCTGTCGGAGAAGAAGACGGAAAACGCCTTTTAAAACTGGCTCACAATCCTCTTCAGACTTCTGCTCTCTGTGGCAGACATTCATGCCGTATGATGGGAGAGTTCTGAATTTAGGGATCACAAAGTCATTGACAATTGCAATAGGATATATAATGGACGGAAAAAAGGGGAGCTTATTCGTTATGGAACAAAAATTTCTTCAGGCCCCATAGTCGTAACAGCTCCCTCTATTTTTTGGCTTTAGAAAACACATTAAGACCTCAGCTCATGTGAGGAGTAGAGATGGAGCCCTCTGGGTCTTAATTACTTTTAAAAAGGCAGTATCGCTTCTCATCACAAAATGATACCAAATAAATATGCTGACTAAATTTTAACACTTTATATAAGATAAAGATCCATTTGTATAGTAGGATTATAAAGTATCATAATAAATCGTAATGGATGCAAGACTCTTCTTTCCTTCCATACATGTATTCTTTCTTCACTATTTAAAAAATCTATTCAAATTTGTAGATGCTTTCACTGACTCTTGCATATTCACAATGTCACATGTTTTCACAAGAGGTAAAATTAACTTTGAGTAATCGATTCTATGAGAAATTTTCATAACGATAGCATACCATGTGAGACGAGGTTCTGGCCAGCCGGCTACAGAGCAGTGTAATTTTACATTTTCTTTCTCCCAAACAGTGTGGGAACGAGGTTTAATGACAAATTCAGGAGCATGGAGAAGATTATCTTCATTCAACTTTTTATGATACGCCTCAGTTTCTTCTAACTGAAAAAAAAAATCAACATATTATGAAATCAAAGTAACATGTGCTACAAAAATGTAATGTAGAAATCAAAATGATCATTTTTTTTCATTTGGAGCCTTACTTTTGCATTCATTTCAAACGAATTCCCCTCACCCCTTTTGAAAACAAACACATCACTTAATTTTTAACATTGTAAGCCTGAGCAACATATTTTACTTCTCTAAGGTGGATTTCTTAAGGTTCTTCAAGAACTTTAATTTCTATAGAACCTAAAATTTCACAGAATTTAAATATTAAGTGTGTCTTTCTTTGACCTATACATTTTGATGTCTTTTTCCTTTTGTTTCTCCGCAAGACCACGTATTTCTTCATTTGAAGCTAATTAATCTATATTAACACACATATACACAATGTTACATGCATTTCTACTTTTTAAAATTAATATTTATTGGAGTACAGTTGATTTACAATGTTGTGTTAGTTTCTGCTGTGCAGCAAAGTGAATCAGTTATACATATACATATATCCACTCTTTTTTAGATTCTATTCCCATATAGGCCATTACAGAGTATTGAGCAGAGTTCCCTGTGCTATACAGTAGGTCCTACTAGTTATCTACTTTATATATAGTGGTAGCATTTCTACTTTTGTAAGTTATATTAAATTGTCTTTTTTTTACCGTTTTTTTCAGTGACAGGTGTTCTGCCTTTTCTCGAATTGCAACTTTCCTCGACTTCTCAAAACCTTCCTCCTGGCGAAGCATGGATGTGGACTGTTTGGATACTGTGGACTGCTTGGCTGCCGTGACTCCTTCCTCTCTAGCAAGGAGATTCCTCTGGGCTATGTAAGCAGCAGCTTCTTTAATTCTTTCTTCTTCCGTGTCTGTAATTCCACTGACATGCACTTGGCTAAAATATAATAACAGCGAAATATGGATATTGCGGATGGCAGTGATGAGATAGCCCAATTTTACCAAGTTCAAAGTGCCTGACCTCAGATGCTGTACACTGTGCCCAAAGAAAACCTGACATAGAAAGACCTGGTAAATAGGAGCTAACTCTTCACACATGGCAGTGATCTTCACCTTAACCAACAATGATAACCACAATAATACTACCTATTCCGGCTGTGGTGCCTTGACAAGTGGTTTTTACATACATTGTCTCATTTTTCCCCACAACAACCCTTTGAAGTAGACTGTACCCTCTCTACTTTAGATATACGGCAAAAAGACACGGAGAAGTTAGATAACTTGCCCAACATCATTTCTTTGGTTTCCTTAGTGTGTTTAAATATGATTTAGTCTATAAAAAAAGATTAAGTTACTACTTCCTTCCAGAAAAGACGATATTGTGAAATGACAGACAGTTGTGTGGCTGTGATTCTGATTTTCGACTATGTGCTTGATCTGGATTTTGTAACTCAGATGATGTAATGCATTGCCCAGAGGTGCTGCACGCAGAAATAAGTTGTAAATTTACGTGAGATCCTTAAGCCTAGTGGGTTTCCTTTCCATGATAATAAAGGTTGTGTGTGTGTATATACATATTTAATATGACAGCCTTACTTTGTGCTTACACACAGCCCTGTTGTAAAGAAATGATCAAACTCACACCTGAAGTGTCGATGCTGACAAAAGTGACTTGTTTTTACTCATAATTGATGATGATGATGGCAAGTGAGTGGCTACATCCCAAAGTGCTGTGCCTAATATAGTAGTTTATGATAGAATTTGTGCTGTGATTTAGTAATATTGTTTAAAATATTTGGATTATTTTAAAGCTCCTTCAATACCTTTGTTGTCAATCCTATTACATGTTTCAGTGAGGAGTATGTTGATTATATTGAAGATTCTCTTGAAATTGAGTCTCCTGAGACCTCTTAAGGCAGAATTGCACATTTGTTTTTCTTATAAGAAAAATTACTTCAAACTTCAAGCAAACACTGCCATTGTGTCTACAAGTCCCTGGCACCTGAATCTATATAGTTTGCTGACGAGTAGGACACAACATTTGCACAAGCTTGGAATTTCTCATGGAATATTACTAAAACATCTGGTAGACAAATTAGTCCACCTTGCGTTTTACTCAACTTAGTGAGTAAATTTTAATTTCTTTTCCCTTCTCTCTATCTCTCCAAATATTAATAAGTAGTCTCTACCAAGGAAGTTATCTGCTATAATTTAGGGGGAGAAAAAGGAAGATGGAACATTTTTAGCTTAGTGTCCTGACATAATTACCTCTAACTTTTCTTTTTGAATGAGATAGGAAGTGAATGAATTAATAAGTGAATACAAAACAAACATCATGAGAATCTACTTGGAATTCTCTATAGAGGCTAATATACAATATAGAGATTTGAAATGAGGTTTGTAATATGATTCAATATGTATAGTAATGGATTATATTCAATGCTAGTCCGGCCCTAAGTTGAGACAACTCTAAGTGAAGTTCACATACCCTTTAACAGTGGATGTGCTAACATAGCTCTAGAGGGCAGAATGGAGTCATGGTTTCCCTGCCTTTTCCATTTGCAAATAAGGTAAACCTTGGGGAAAAAAACTGTAATTATTTCACAGGAAAACTCAAGTACACTTAAAAATATATTTTTGACCCAGGACAGCAGGCACATTTGCCTTTAAGTAAATATAAGTGCATGTCAGTTGTAACCCTGCTATAATTTGGGTACAAGAGCAAGAATACGATACTAACATCAAAAACACACTACTGCAAATTTAAAATAAATTTAAAACCTTTCCAGGGCTTCCCTGGTGGTGCAGTGGTTGAGAGTCCTCCTGCCGATGCAGGGGACACGGGTTCGTGCTCCAGTCCAGGAAGATCCCACATGCCGCGGAGCGGCTGGGCCCGTGAGCCATGGCCGCTGAGCCTGCGCGTCCAGAGCCTGTGCTCCGCGGCGGGAGAGGCCACAACAGTGAGAGGCCCGCGTGCAGCAAAAAAAAAAAAAAAACCTTTCCAATACTCTATATCTGATGATTTCAATTTAAAACCTGTTGCTGACATAAAGTTAGTTCTACTTATCAGACTATAAGAAGTGGAATTTTCAGGCTTCCCTGGTGGCGCAGTGGTTGAGAATCCCCCTGCCGATGCAGGGGACATGGGTTCGTGCCCCGGTCTGGGAAGATCCCACATGCCGCGGAGTGGCTGGGCCCGTGAGCCATGGCCGCTGAGCCTGCGCGTCCGGAGCCTGTGCTCCGCAACGGGAGAGGCCACAACAGTAAGAGGCCCGTGTACCGCAATAAAAAAAAATTTTTAAAAAAACTTTAAAAAAAAAAAAAAGAAGTGGAATTTTCAAGTGCCATCCAGAAGAAACCGTATTCTCCAGAAATATACGACGATTGCATTTGCCAATCCTAGGGGGACTCTCAGCTCATCCACTACCAGCCATGTGACTTTCAGCAAGTCACTGAGCTTAGATTTCCTTGTCCAAAAATTGACATATTAATATCTCTCCAGGGCTGGATGGAGGACTTAGCAAGATAGTTTATATAATGCACCTAGAGTGATTCCCAGCAAGCAATAGGTACTCAGCAAATGTTCATTATTTTCCCATCCTCTTAGATTGTTAATACTGTCAATACCATTATGCAGTGTTATTTTCATAGTAACAGAATATAGGAGATGGCTCCATATAAAAAATGAAGGTCAGCTAGAAATAAAACCTAGAAGATAAAATTTTTATTCACATTTTCTTTTATCACAGTTTATTTTGTAAATTATCATTTATTTTTTTAATATTTATTTTATTTATTTATTTTTGGCTGTGTTGGGTCTTCGTTGCTGTGTGTGGGCTTTCTCTAGTTGCCGTGAGTGGGGGCTACTCTTTGTTGTGGTGCATGGATTTCTTACTGCGGTAGCTTCTCTTGTTGCAGAGCACAGGCTTTGGCACGTAGGCTTCAGTAGTTGCAGGTCACGGGCTCAGTAGTTGTGGCCCACGGGCTCTAGAGCACAGGCTCAGTACTTGTGGCACACGGGCTTAGTTGCTCTGAAGCACATGGGATCTTCCCGGACCAGGGATCGAACCCATGTCCCCTGCATTGGCAGGCAGATTCTCAACCACTGCACCACCAGGGAAGCCCTAAATTATCATTTCTTGAGACTGGCCTGGAGGGGACAAAATGGTTTGGTGGGGAAAAGGCAGGGAGAAGATGGTGAGTGAGCAGCTTCACTTCATGCCCACACAGGTGGAGAGGCATGCCATGTAGGTTAATGCTAAGCTGACATGACTTTTAAATGATTTTTTAAAAAACAGAGTAGGAAAAAAGAAGAAAATAAAATATCTCACTTCTCTAACCTAGCCATCTCCTAAAAGGAATATGAGTGTCATTAAACCAACTGTGATGAGGTTGATTCTGGGCAAGCATACTTAACAATATAAGTATGTTTGTCTGGAAAGTTCACTTAAAAAAATCAGATATAAAAAAAAAAGTCAAAGAGGGCTTCCCTGGCGGCGCAGTGGTTGAGAGTCTGCCAGCTGATGTAGGGGATGTGGGTTCGTGACCCATCCGGGAAGATCCCACATGCCACAGAATGGCTGGGTCCGTGAGCCATGGCCGCTGAGCCTGTGTGTCTGGAGCCTGTGCTCCGCAACGGGAGGTGCCACGACAGTGAGAGGCCCGCGTACCGCAAAAAAAAAAAAAGTCAGAGGTATAAAATGAAAAGCTAAAAGTAGAATATTGTTTACCCCCTTACCTTCCTAAGTAGGTTCAGGGCAATTATGACATTAGCCTCCAAAACAATTCAGAAAGGAACCATCAGAAAGCAGTGGAAAGAAAAAATGGAGGGAAACAGAAGTAGGTCACCCAAAATTACACCCGCATTATTGCCTAGTGATTTTCCTGAGAGCACTTGCCTGGAGAAGACGACCTCATTCTGAACCATCTTAGCTCTGTGAATAATTCTCCATTCAAAGGAAAATAAACAGGGAAGACTCAGAAAGTTCCTGTTAAACTTTAAGTTGGTGTCTTGGACAAGTCTCCTTTCAAGATTCCTTTGTATATATTATCATTCAAAAAAATGTTTATATTATAAACAAATTTGGCATTACACAGACTGGTGATTTAGTGATTATTTTGTTTGAACTTTACCTCATGTAAATCTATTTTACATTTAACAAACATAAGCCAGGCATTATTATGGTGCAATTCTTTTAGTCTACGTTATCTAAGACCTTTTTTTCTTCATAATGAATAATAATTAAAACCACACTGGCAACCAATCTACCTAAACATATCATCTGATTTTTTTCTTTTAGTTCACCCAATATTTTATAGTTTTAACCTTTCTTTCTACTCTAAACATAGTGACTATATAGAGAGTCGAAAAACTAGCATCCAATACTCAGCTTCTAATTTCAACTAGTTACATAATTAGAAATAAGTTGCTGATCATCCTCTTTTGTCATATAGCCATCCTATGTGATGGCAAACAGTTTTACAATGAACACATCTCCCTCCGTGCATGGTTCTGAGGTTCCACAGACCTTTCTCAACCAGTACATAGTAAGTGCTCAATAAATGACAGCTGCTATTGTTATTACTACCTGACAACATTTACTCTCCACTTTCTAATAATCAGATCCAGGGAGAAAATCCATACATACCGTCCTGAGAAAATGGGCACCATGTAGTCACTTGGCAGATTTTCTTTCTTCTCTCCAGAGAGAAGGCTTTTCTTGGCTCTCTTTGTTTGGGGGCTCAACTTGGATGAATAATCTTCTAACATCAGACTGGAATCTGTAAGTCTGAAAAAAAACACCCTAATGTTAGTCTATAATTTTAAAAAATGCTTATAAAAGGAAGTTTTAAGTTTGAGGACGTTTTACAGAAACCTAGACGGCTAATGTTATAATCATCTTTTATCTTTAGAGCTAGCGTGAGAATGACCTCACATAATGCACTCTATCTAGACACAAGAGAAAAATAAGTCTATAGCAATTTTTAAAAATTGCAGTATAACTGCTTTACAATGCTGTGTTAGTTTCTGCCGCACAGTGAAGTGAATCAGCCATATGCATACACACATCCCCTCCCTCTTGGACCTCCCCCCGCCATCCCACCATCCCACCCAGGAAGCCCATCACAGAGCACCGAGCTGAGCTCCCTGTGCTATACAGCAGGTTCCCACTAGCTATCTGTTTTACACATGGTAGTGTATTTATGTCAAATTTCATGGCTTTTTCCCCCTTAAAATTTCAAGGGAAAGTGGCAGTGCTTTGGTAATAGTTCCAAATACCCTTTGCTGTTAAGTTAATGTTGGAAAATTAGGTGCTCTACATAAACGGTTTGGATACGTTGTGTATCCAAATGCTTTCAGGGGATTGATACAAAAGCAGATTTTCTGTATTGGGAGCCCAGGCAATTCTGATGCAGGGCCTCTAGGTTCAACTTGAGGCCTTTATGCAGTATAGACAGACTCCGTCTGAAAGGACACTGGGTTCATCAAACAATAGAGTTAATATACTTTCTGTGAACACACAGCGTCGAGTGACTCGGAAAATTACAGGTTTGATAAAGAACACTTTTCTAGTGCTGTTGCACACAAAAATCCACCCACCCATGCACACTGGTGCGAGTGTACACTTGGAGGTAGTTATTGTTCTAATAAACCAAAAAATGTGTCAGCAGAGTGGAAAACATGACAGTAGAGATTGCACCTAGAGAAAAGAATTGATGAAATTAAAAGGACAACCTTAATCTATATAGTTCTTGAATGAAATGAAGTGCATCTTCTTTCAAATGTATAGAATTTGGCATAAATTTCAAAAGTTCATGGACTCTGAACAATCCATGGGCTCAGGCTAAAAGCCTCTCGTCTACATTGTAATGAAAGATAGTCACAATAGGAAGCCGTACAGGAACTCTCTGTACTATCCTTGTCATTTTTCTACAGACCTGAACTGATTCTAAAATTAAAAGTTAATATTAAAAAGGTCCCTGGTGTAGAGAAAATTTGAAGAGAAAGTGAAGCATGTGAGTGGTGTGGCATGGAAAAAGCCAGCTGCCCAGTTAAAACAGCAAAACCTTCCAAAGTGTCCAAACCTTGATCGTTTCCAGTCTTTAAAAAGCATTAGCAAAAGCAAAGAGATTACCTAAATCAAAAGAAGACAGCACATATACAGAGTACAAAATGGATACATAATAATGCAAATAATCTTATCCCCTGCTAAGCAAGTAACACAGATCTGCAGGGCTTCTAGGAAGTACAAGGGGTGCAAACGTAGCCTGAGAGTATAGGGTGGGCTACTGTCTTTAATTCCTGGAGTGGAGTTGTAGCACAGAAATGGCAAACCTTTTCCTCTCCCATTAACTACCCCCTCCCCCAGGGTGAATATCTAGCTCTTATTCTATGATCAGCATTAATGCCAAAGGTTAGAACCTTGAAATCAAACTTGTGGATTGGTTACCAATTGGAAGGCTTAGTGAAATTTGTTCCTGGCTGGCTGTTCCAGGCAGCAGCAAAATGATTGCATTCTATACCCCTAGCAGGTTACAAAGTACAGGCTGTGCTAATACAGGTCTAAGTTTAAAGTGGTATTTTCCTTCACTCCTTTAATTCCATTACTATACAAAATAAAATTAATTATAGAGTCTGTTTCATTTTTTTCTATTTACAGAACATTTGCATTTTCTAATTTTTCTCCTGTTTTTCTGTTTTTGCTCTTTTTTTACTTTCATTCTACTATCTGCAGTCATATTCTCATGAGCTCATATTTTCAATGTTTATTTGTATCAAAACAGCTGTGATTTGTCATTCTTTTTCTTGTACTGTCGTTCCTTTTTTTCTGTCATTTTCCCTTTAAGATAAACCTTTAAAATGATTCACTTATTACATAGAATGTGCCAGAATGTGATTATTCCATTCTCACAAGTAAATCACGGCAGGTGATTTTTAATAGTTAAACTTTATGGTAAAGATTCATGGTACTATCATCAGTTTTCACATAATATTTCATTTGGAACAAAAAGCTTCAAAAAAAGCATTATGATTTTATATATTATACAGTGTTATTTAGAAAATCATATATACTATTATTTAGAAAATCCAAAGTATTTAGAAAATATCAAACACTTGTTATGCTCTCTAAAGTTTCTTCAAGCTTCTGAATCCTAACAAAAAAAGAGTGTGTGAAGGATTAGATGTTAAAATACTGTGCCAACAGACTATTTGGTAATGCTAAGTCATTTATCGAAGTTAACAAACAAAACTAAATCAGAGAAACAAAGTTTTAAGGAACTGACTATGCGATAATCAGTGTCACTAATTATTTGAAGGAAAGCCATGTCTATTTTGTTATGACCCGGGAACACTGAAGTCTAACATCTTACTCTATTGAATTTTAAAGTCAAATAATGTTTTTAGAGAAGTTCAATAGAATATGTAAAATTTTAATTTCTTTTTTTTAATTTAAATTTCTTTGAAGTTACATCAAAGAGCTAAATAAGGGCTTGCTAACCTCTTGGGCTTTTAGTTGTATCTAAATTTTGAAAATAATACTCTGTCTTATAAGTCAGTTTCTGAGTAGACACTTAACTTGACATGTATGGATCAATGTGGGTCTTTTAACTATTAAAACTATATTTAACGGGACTTCCGTGGTGGTGCAGTGGTTAAGAATGGTTAAGAATCCGCCTGTCAATGCAGGGGACATGGCCTCAACCCCTGGTCCAGGAAGATCCCACATGCTGCAGAGCAACTAAACCCGTGCGCCACAACTACTGAGCCTGTGCTCTAGAGCCGGCGCGCCACAACTACTGAGCCCACGTGCTGCAACCGCTGAAGCCCATGCACTCGGTGGCTCCACAACAAGATAAGCCACTGCATTGAGAACCCCGTGCATTGCAACGAAGAGTAGCCCCCGCTCACAGCAACTAGAGAAATCCTACGTGTGGCAACGAAGACCCAATGCACCCAAAAATAAATAAAAAAATTTTAAAAACGCTAAATTTAATGTTCTTTATGTCTTGAATCTTTCTGAACTCCAATTTATGAAGGCAGGGAAACTAAGCTATAGGTAAGGATTGATTTGTGTGTGCATGGGTGCACCCATGTGTCTGTAACTGTGTCTAAGTACATCTACCTGTACTCTGCTAGTAATTGTGGTATGTCCTCTTAATATGCCTAAAGTTAGCAGAATTTAAAGAAATATCATGGTGTGTATGACATCATCACACCTATGACCAGCAGCACCACAGAGAAGGGATGTAGCCCAGGTACAGACAGCTCCTTCTGGAAATGTTCCAGGGACTCAGAAATAGACTTGCACCTCCATCCAGTTCAAATACTGAACAGCAACAACAACAAAAAAAACAACATAACCTTCTGCTCTTACAACTTCATAATTATTCTTAACAGGAATAGCAAGAACAAAACTAATTATAGAATCACAGAACTGGAAGAGATCTCAGGGATATTTATACCACACTCAGTTTATAGATGTGGAAGACCTGGAATATCTTTGTAACTTGCCCAGGTTCATACAGCAAGTTGGTAGGTGAGCTAGGACTAGCATCCACCTAGGTTAGTGCTCTTTCCACTACAGCAGTAGTCTCTAACTTTTGTGACTGAGTCCTCTCAATCCAAAAATATTGGGGGCATGCCACCTGTTTATTTATAAATTCTACACATATACTGCTGTATAAATATGCTCACTTTATGAAATATTCCATCAACAGAAAAATTTTATGGGCCAAATTTGACTTTTAAAAAAAATACAGAAGTGCTCATATTTCTTCCTACACTTCCATGGCTTGCCTTCATGGATTCGCCACTTTGGAAACCACAACACCATGTCACACTGCCCATAATGACTCTGATGTTGATTTGCTATTCCTGAATTTATTCACATCAATTGATTTATTCACATCACAGTCCAATTAAAAATAAAGCATTAAAAAACTCATTAAACTTTACATGAAGTAAAATGCTAGTTCTTTAAAGTTATGTTGTCCTAGTTCCCCAGGATGAGTAACTTTATTCACACTTATGTTAAGTATGGATCTACTTAATGGCTATATAACTTTCTAAAAAAATTATGACAACCTATCAGCATGTTTCAGAAAAAATGATCGGTTGTAGACACCCATCCCTATATGCCTACGGTTATATTGTATTATTGGTTTCCCTCTCTATCTTTCCCGTTGCCTATGACTATTCAAGGAGGGGGATGGCCTAAGTTACCTTTGTATACTCAGTACTGTGTGCACTGCCTGATAGTGTTCAATAAACTTACTGAATGAAGTGAAATCAAGATTCATCCTCCTGTAATCATACACTATCTCAGTGATTCTCAACCCTGACTTGCCATCAGAATCAGCTGAGGAGCTAATAAAAATGGCCACTGCAGAGGTGGGACTTCTAGTATGGTGGAGTGAGTAGTTCAGCAGTTTCTCTCCCCAAAAAGCCATGATAAAATTGGATACAATTGTCAAAACCAACCCATTCAGGGCTCTGAAAATCAACCAAAGGCATACACTACACTGACAAGTGGTTATTCATAAAAAGATACTGAACTTCAGGTATGAATAAGTGGGAGTCTGTGTGACATTCTTGCCTAGTCTTTCACCACCCCCTAGCTCCCAGCTCAATCCATAAGGTAGTTCTACCAAGGTGGGAAAAGGTGAGAAAATCATAATGTTCACTGCCAGAGGGGTTGACTTGATTTGGAACAGAGCATGATAAACCTTCACAACCAGCAACATTGTAACATGAGCCATCTAAGTGGCAAACAAACAAGGGAAGACCAGCAGCTCAATCAATCTCAGGACGCAATCACGGTTGGAGCAAGCAGAAGACTGGCAGGTCAGCCTGAAATTTAACAGGAAGATTTGAAAAATAAGACCACCATGGAGGGACTTCCCTGGTGGTGCAGTGGTTAAGAATCCACCTGCCAATGCAGGGGACATGGGTTCAAGCCCTTTTCCGGGAATCCCACATGCCGCGGAGCTACTAAACCCATGTGCCACAACTACTGAGCCTGTGCTCTAGAGCCCACATGCCACAACCACTGAGCCCGTGTGCTACAACTACTGAAGCCCGCGTGCCTAGAGCCTGTGCTCCACAGCAAAGACAAGCCACCGCAATGAGAAGCCCACGCACCACAACAAAGAGTAGCCCCCGCTCGCGGCAACCAGAGAAAGCCAGCGCACAGCAACGAAGACCAACACAGCCAAAAACAAAAAAAGACCACCATGGGGGCCTTCATAAGCTCTCCATGTGCCTGAATAGAAAAAAACTGGAGAGGGATCAGGTTATCCACACATCATTGGTTAACTGTAAACCTGTGTACATGTGCAGAGGAGAAACAAGAGAGTCTAGAGGTAAGCAAATCCAGGGCATACATACTTTAAAATTACCTGAATTTCAAATGTGCTCCCCAACACATACACAGATCTATTGCCAGAAGATGGAACCTTTACTGTCTTGAGATGTTTGAGCACAGTGTCTGACCATTCATTGATTGGCCATTAATCTATGCAAATACAAGGTGATCCCTATGAATTCAGGCTTAAAAATGAGAATGACAATTTTTTAAAAAAACTAAAACAGAGACAACAGCAGTAACACAGTGCTAGGTAAACAGATTCTATAAATGTGTTTAGGCAAGTAATTAAACAAAAACAAAACAGAGCAACAACACATTTAGGGAGAAATTCAGAATCCAGAATTACTACAGTATATTATCTAACAGGTCCCATTTTCTTTTTTTTTTTTTTTTGGCTGTGCTGGGTCTTTGTTGCTGTGTGTGGGTTTTCTCTAGTTGTGGCGAGCGAGGGCTACTCTTTGTTTCGGTACATGGGCTTCTCATTGCGGAGGCTTTTCTTGTTGCGGAGCCCAGGCTCTAGGCACGTGGGCTTCAGTAGTTGTGGCTCGTGGGCTCTAGAGCGCAGGCTCAGTAGTTGTGGCACACAGGCTTAGTTGTTCCGTGGCATGTGGGATCTTCCTGGGCCAGGGATTGAACCTGTGCCCCCTGCGTTGGCAGGCAGATTCTTAACCACTGTGCCACCAGGGAAGCCCCCAACATGTTCCATTTTCAATTACAACAAAAATTATGAAACATGACAAGAAATAGGAAAGTGTGACACACACCAGCAGAAAAAATCAGTAAATAAAAATTGTCTCCAGGTGCACCCTGATGTTGGATTTAGCAAACAAAGACTTCAAAGCAGTAATAAGAAATAAGTTCAAAGGCCAATAAAGGAAAACATGTTTAAAGAATTAAAGGAAAGTATTATAATAATGACCCAAAAAGAGAGAATGTCAACAAAGAGATAGGAATTATAAAATAGAAGCAAATGAATATTTTGGAGTTTAAAAGTACAATAACTTAAATGAAAAATTTATTAAAGGGACTCAACAGATTTTATATAGAAGAATTTAAAAATCAGTGAATCTGAAGATAGAAATAATCTAATAAAAAAAAACAGAAAAAGGATGAAGAAAAAATCTTAAAGCCTCAGAGGTCTGTTAGACAACATCAAACATACCAATATATGAGTCATGGTAGTACTGGAAAGAGGAGAGAGAGAGAAAAGGTAGGAAAATATATTTGAAGAAATAATGGACTAAAATTCCCCAAACTTGATGAAGATATTAATCTATGGATCCAAGATACTCAACAAACCCAAGTATGATACTCACAAAGAGATACACATGTAGATATATCATATATAGTCAAGCTGTTGAAAGCCAAAGTCAGAGAGAAAACTTCAAAGCACCAAGAGTAAAATGATTCATCACATACAAGAGAACAATGTATTAATGATTGACTTCACATCAGAAACGATACAACCCACAGGCATTCGTATGACATATTTAAGTGCTGGGGGAAAAAATAAATCAAGAATTCTATATTCAGCAAAACTATTACTCAAAACTGAAAGCAAAGACATTGCCAGACAAAGACCAAGAGAATCCATTGCTAGCAGACCTGTCTTATAAGAAATGCTAAAGCAAATCCCTCAGGTTTAAAGGAAATGACACCAGACAGTAATCTGAATCCACACCAAAAAATAAAGAGCACCAGGAAGTAAATAACTAGATAAATATATAAGCATACATATATTTCTATTTTCTTAAATTCTTTGAAAGACATAATATTACATAAAACAATACTTATCACACTGCACTGTTGGGTTTATAACATATATAGTTGTAAGGCATACGATAATAGTACAAAGGATAAGGGAGGAAATGGAACTATATTGGAGCAAAGTTTCTAAATTTTACTGGTACGAAGTTAATATAAATCTGAAGTAGATTGTGATTAGTTAATATGTATATTATAATTTCTAAAGCAATCCCTTAAGAAAATAATAAAAAATAGAGTCAAGAAAGAAAGGAATTAAACGGTACACTAAAAATATCTATTTAACACAAAACAAGGCAGTAAAGGAGAAACAAATGAACAAAAGAGATATGAGATATGCAGAAAAAAATTTAAAAACTGGTAAACATAAGTCCAACCATAGTAGTAATTTTATTAAATGTGAGTGGATTAAAAACTCCAAGGAACAGCAGAGATTGTCAGAATGAATTTTTAAAAATCCAACTATATGCTGCTACAAGAGCCACATTCTAAATTCAAAGACACATATTGTTAAAGTAAAAGGATGAAAAAGATATACCATGCAAATAATAACCATAAGGAACTGGAGTGGCTATATTAATATCGAACAAAATATACTTTTAACTAAGAAATATTACTAGAGACAAAGAGGGACATTTCATAATCATAGGAAGGTCAATTCCTCAAAAAAATATAACAATTATAAATGTACATGGATCTACCAACAGAGCCCTAAAATATATGAAGCAAAAAATGACAGAATTGAAAGAAAAAATAGAAAATTGAAAATAGCTGGAGATTTCAATACTCCACTTTCAATAACTGATAGAACAACTAGACAAAAATCAGCAAGGACATAGGAGACTTGAATAACACTCTCAATCAAGTTGATACAACTGATCTTTCTAGAATACTTTACCCAATGACAACAAAATACATATTCTTTTAAACATTCTCCAGGAGAATTTATATGCTAACTCACAAAACAATCTCAATCCATTTAAATGAATTTAAACCATATAAAATATATTCTCTGATAACAGAAAAATTAAGTAAAAATCTACAACAGTAAGAAATTTAGAAAATCCTCATATATCAGGAAACTAACAACATACTTCTAAATTACTCACAAGGGAAAAGAAATCACAAGGGAAATTAGAAAGTATTTTGAACTACATGAAAACAAAAACACAACATATCAAAATTTATGGGATAAAGCTAAAGCAGTTATTAGAGGTAAGTTTATAGCTTTAAGTGTCTATATTAGAAAAGAAGAAAAGTCTCAAATTAATAACTTAAGCTTTCATTGTAAGTTAGAAAAAAATTAAATATGAAGCAAGTAGAAGGTAGATATAATAAGATCAGGGAGGAAATCAATAAAATAGAAAACAGAACAACAATAGATAAAATCAGTGAAACAAAAGTTGGTTCATTGAAAAGATCAAGAAAATTGACAAACCTTTCACTAGATTAACCATGAAGAAAGAGAGAAGACACAAATTATCAAGAACAAGAATAAAAGAGGAGACCACTACCAACCCCACATAACTTAAAAGGCTCACAAGGAAGTATGATAAATGCACTTATGCCAAAAATTTAGACAACTTAAATGAAATGGAAAAATTCCCATAAAGATTCAAACGACAAAAACTAACTCAAGAAGAAATTAAAAATCAGAACAGATCATTAACAAGTAAAGAAACTGAATTAGTAACTTAAAATCTTTGCACAATGAACCGCCCAGGCCCATGTAGTTTCACAGATGAATTCCATGGAATATGTAAAGAAGAAACAAACAAATCATTTCCATGTATTTTCAAAAACAGAAGAGAAGGGAACACTTCCCAACTTATTCTATAAGGCCAGTATTACCTGATATCAAAGCCAAACAAAAACATTATAATAAACAAACAAAAAAAAAAAACACAGACCAATAGCCTTCAAGAACACAGGTACAAAAATCCTTCACAAAATATTAGTAAACTGAATCCAGCAACATATAGCCAAGTGGTATTTATTCCAGGAATGCAAGGTCGATTTAACATTTGAAAATCAATCAGTGTAATATACCATATTAACAGAATAAAAAACAAAAAAATTATCACCTCAATAGACGCAAAAGAAGTATTTGACAAAATTCAGCATTACTTCATGTTAAAAACTCTCAACAAAAGAGGAATAGAAGGGAAGTTCCTCAGTCTGATAAAGACCATCTATGAAAAATCTAGAGCTAGTATCATATCTAATAGGAAAAATTAAATCCTTTCTTCCTAAGACAGTAAGGGAACAAGGGTGTGATATTTGCTCTTGCCACTTCTCTTCAACATTGTACTGAAGTTCACATTATACTGAAGAATAGCCAAGACAATTATTAAAAATAAAATTGAAAAAATTGGATAGCAAGTCTACCTTTAGTTATGGATGATATAATCCTATATGTAAAAAATGCTAAGGAATACACACACACACACACGCACACACACACAAATGCTACTACTAATAAATGAGTTCAGCAAGGTAACAGGATACAGAATCAAAACACAAAAATCAATTATACTTCTGTTTACTAGCAATGAACAATACAAAAATAAAATTAAGATAACTCCATTCACAATACTATCAAAAAGAATAAAATATTTAGGAATAACTTTAACATAGAAGTATAACACTTCTACATTGAAAATTACAAAACATTATGATAAGTGAAACAAAATCTAAATAAATAAATATCACATGTTCATGGATTGAAAGAGTCAACATTGTTAAAACACACATTTTTCAAAATTGATTTACAGTTTCAACATAATTCTTATATTGCCAGCAGACTTTTCTCTTTGTAGACATTAACAAGGTGATCTTAAAATTTATATGGGAATATGAAGGAATTACATAGGCAAGATTTTTTATTTTATTTTTTTGTAGAAGAGGAACTAAGTTTGAGAACTTACATCTACCAATTTCAAAACTCTTTATAAAGCAATAATAATTAAGAAAGTGTGGTGCTGGCATAAGGACAGGCATACAGATCCATGCAACAGAATTGAGAGTCCATATATAAACCTTTTTACTTATGGTCAGTTAATTTTTGATAAAGGTGCTAAGGAATTTAAGGGGGAAAGGATAGTCTTTTCAACAAATGGTGCTGGGACAATTGTATATCCATAAGTGAAGGGATGGATTTAGAACTTTACTCAACATCACATACAAAAAATTAATTCAAGCAGCCGCATAGCACAGGGAGATCAGCTCGGTGCTTTGTGACCACCTAGAGGGGTGGGATAGGGAAGGTGGGAGGGAGGGAGATGCAAGAGGGAAGAGATATGGAAACATATGTATATGTATAACTGATTCACTTTGTTATAAAGCAGAAACTAACACACCATTGCAAAGCAATTATACTCCAATAAAGATGTAAAAAAATTTAATTCAAAATGGATTATTTCTAAATGTAAAGTAAAATTATAAAACTCAGAAGATAAGATAAATTCTTTATGATACTGAGTTAGAGTTCCTAGATATGACATGAAAAGCATGATTAAAAAAGGAAAAAAAGTGATGAACTGAATTTCATCAAATGTAAAAGTTCTGGTCTTTGAAGGACACTGTTAAAAGAATGAAAAGACAAGTCACAGAATGAGAGAAAATATTTGCAAACATTAATAAAGGAATTGTATATAAAATATTTAAATAACTCTAATGATTCAATAATAAGCAGAAAAAAATCCAATTTAAAAATGGGCAAAAGATTTGAGCAGGCATTTCACCAAAGAAGATACACAAATGGCTACCGTGCACATTAAAAAGATGGTCAACATCATTAGCCATTAAGTAAGCACAAGTTAAAACCACAATGAGATCCCACTACACACCCAAAAGAATGGCTATAAAAAATAAGACAGAAAATAACTAACGTGGATAAACTGGAATCCTTGTACCTTAGTATGTGAATGTAAAACGGTATAGCTGCTTTGGAAAAGAGTAGTTTCTTGTAATGTTAACCATAAACTTAGCACACAACCCAGCTGATATTTTAGAATGTGCAAGAGAAGGTTCACTTCAAACAGAAAGCCTTAACTTTCTGTAATAATTTCATTTATTCAACAGAAAACTTATTTAGTATCCACTGTGTGCACAGTAGCGTGCTTGAAGCTGGGGTGGGAGGGGGATATGAAGATAAATTAGGTAAATTAATGACTCTTGTTAGGACTTCTCTGGTGGTGCAATGGTTAAGAATCTGCTTGCCAATGCAGGGGACATGGGTTCGAGCCCCGGTCCGGGAAGATCCCACATGTCACAGAGCAACTAAGCCTGTGTGCCACAACTACTGAGCCTGTGCTCTAGAGCCTGTGAGCCACAACTACTGAAGCCCGCATGCCTATAGCCCATGCTCCGCAACAAGAGAAGCCACCACAATGAGAAGCCTGCGCACCACAGCAAAGCATAGCTCCCGCTCTCCCGCAACTAGAGAAAGCCCGCGCGCAGCAACGAAGACCCAATGCAGCCAAAAATAAATAATAAAATAAAATAAGACTCTTGTTTTCTGAGAGCTTTACCATCTAGTAGGGGAGTAAATGCTACCAGGCCTGATGTGTTGAATTACGTCAATCATGGAAGAAAGGATGGAAGGACAGAAGGAAGGCAGGCAGATAAGCAGAAAGATTAGAGCAAATAAAAGCTGAATTCACAGGCTTGGAGGCAATTTCTGTCTGGGGTTATCAGGGAATCCTTTGTGGAAGAGCTGGACATTAAAAGATGGGTAAGTCATCTCAGGATGACACAGAGATATGTGCAAAAGCTTGAAAATAGAAGTTCCATTTTCATTGCTGACTTATCTATGTGTTGCCATTATACTTTACCGAGTCGCCACAAAGGAACTGAACTCATTTTTATTATTCTAACAATTTTCCTTTAAAACCGCCTCTTCATATATATTTACAACCTAGCACTGCTGCATATAAACAAAATGCTCAGCTGTTTCCCAGAAGGGAGGAAAAGGTGGTGGTTTTACTGAAATATGGGTCAGCTTCTAGAAAACTGTCCTTCTTGGCTGTCTTTGGTCATTTGGTCAGCCCCTCCTCCTCAGGGCTTCTGGGATCTGAGGGTCCATCTCTTTCATCTTCAGAACCCTCTGGAGGGTCAGGAACAAGCACTTGGAGTTTACAGTCTCTTTTCTCATTTCTATCTTTCTATCAGCTGCATTTTTCCCTGTTGCAAAACTTGAAAGACTGTATTTTCCCTGGGTTTTGTGAAAGGTTGTTTTGGGTCTACTTTTGATATACAGCAGCTTCGTCCTACGCTCCTCCTTTGGTATGGGTATCATGTCAGCCTCAACACTTTCTACTGACCTTTTGATTCTCCTGTTTCTCAGTCTAAACACTTAAGGAACTTTCAGGAGAACATCAAAGTTAGTGGATAAGCAGGAGGCTTTGAGTCCTTTTTTCACTAATATACTTTCCAGAAAAGGTCTCTTATAAGATACAAGCACGAATTTAGTTTGATCAACATCATCCTTGAAATTTACTGACATGCAGTATCATAATAAATAACAGTCCCTTGGCCATTCTTTCTGTCTTTGCATTATTTACCTTATAGTTATCCTGTTTTCCTCTCTATTTCAGTCTCTCAACATAAAAATATCTTTTTTATTTTTATTTATTTATATTTAATTTATTTATTTTTGGCTTTTTTGGGTCTTCGTTGCTGCGTGCGGGCTTTCTCTAGTTACAGAGAACGGGGGCTTCTCTTCATTACAGTGTGCAGGCTTCTCATTGTGGTGGCTTCTCTTGTTGCAGAGCATGGACTCTAGGCACGCAGGCTTCAGTAGTTGTGGCTTGCGGGCTCTAGAGCGCAGGCTCAGGAGTTGTGGCGCACGGGCTTAGTTGCTCTGTGGCATGTGGGATCTTCCTAGACCAGGGCTTGAACCTGTGTCCCCTGCACTGGCAGGCGGATTCTTAACCACTGTGCCACCAGGGAAGCCAAAATACCTCATTTTTAGTTTTTAAAAAATTTTAGTTACTTAAATAGTAATATAACCACAATTTTTCTTCTATTTATGGCCTTATTGTTTCCATTATTTAAATTTCCGCTGACAAGTAACATTTTACTCTCCTTTTTAGTAATTTGCCACAGCTAATGTATAGATAGCCATGATCTAAAAACAAATACCAGGGGGGTCTGAACCACTTCTCAACATGAATGTTAGAATAGTCATGCTCTAGAAAAAGCTAGTGGGTTAAACACTGAGAGACAAATCTTTATGGTTATCACATACACCCTTCAGTTTCTATCCATTCCTGGCTATTTTAGAAAGTAATTTAACCCGACTGAGTGAGTATGGCCCATTTTTAAGCAGAAGTGAAAGAGTCCACTCTATATTTCCTAGATATATTATGCAGGACACTTGACCATAACATCAGGAGATGCCTTATAGAGTCTAGGTCTGTGGACTGAAAATTGTCCAGGGTTAGTAAAAGTTAGCCTTATTAATTTATTTATGAGGCAGCCCAGAAACCCACATTCCACCCCACTCTGAGGATGGTCGCTAGGGTTGACTAGACTTTGCATGAAGGTTACTTTCCTCATTTGAGGTGCTCCTGCCATCTCCTGTTTCATCTAGAAAGGCTGCTGTGGAAAAGGTCAAGCGTGCAGCAAGGGCTCCTTGGGCTCCCACAGCTCGGAGAGCTCTGTGGGGAAGCTCAGTTACACTCACTGCTCGGCCAGCAGTGGACAGAGTTAACATGTTACCTCTGAGCGATGGGAGGTAACTGCATGGCCCTTCCTCCACCTCTAGCTACTCATTCTATTCCCACTCTATGAGGGGACATGTCTTCCTTCTCACAGCCTGATTCACCTGCCTATGGAAGATTAATGCCATTCTGGGGGTATCTTGTATCATCTAAACTTTAATTTGACCTGCAAAAGAGCCTGATGAATAGTATTTTCAATGTAGAAACAAAGCAAATGAAGCAGAGAATGAATCACGTCTTTCTGGGCCTCAGTGTATGTTATCTGTGGAAGGAGGGGCTTGAATTAGATGAGCTTGTGGTCTCTTCCTGCCATTCCCCAATTCTATGGATCTACAAATTGCCAATTGTAGGAAACTGGTATCACCAGGAATGATACTCCCAGTCCTCTCTCCGCAAACAAGTTGCAGGTTTACAGCAATGTGTGTCGGAGATTGATGAGTGGTGAAGTCTCTCTTTGGACGCAGCGTTTATTTGGGGGATTCAGAACACAACTCAGTAGTTGCCTTTTAAAGAAGGAGCTGGCAATAAACCTGTCCATTTCTGGGCAGAATAAAAAAGAATAACTGGTTTCTGCTTTCATTAGATGTTTCCCCTGATCTTCTCCTGTCATATAGGAAGTAATATGACTCATCATTTTCTTAGTACTTAAATTCTGGAAGACAAATCCCAGAATGTTCTATTTGCTACCCAGAAACTTATGTTGCCTTTTCCTTATATATAATAGTTAAACCTTTCTTTAGAGAAGAGGATATATCTTAATTCTTCTTACCCTATTCTATTTTTTATTGCTTCCATAACATTTATTACCTTTTAGCATGATTTAAATTCATTGTCCTTTTTATTGTATTTATTGTTTATGACCTATCTCTCCATGCTCCAAGAGGGCAGGAATCTTTGTCAGATTTATTCAGTAATTTATCCCAAGCACCTAGAGCAGTGCTTAGCACACAGGAGGCACTCAGTAAATATTTACTGAATGAATGAACAATACCTAAACCTCACTAAACGGTCCCTATGTGCCTGCTATTATACTACACACCTTACATGATTATCTCTTTTAGGGCTGCCAACATGAACAACAATCATTTTCCTCATTTTACAGATGAAGAAACTGAGAGTTTACAGGCATATCCAAAGTCGCAAGTGTAATTGCATGTAAGTAAAGGCTTGTTTGACCCCAAAGACTATCCACTTGCCATTATGTTACAACACCTAGAAATGGAGATATAGAAAATGGACACTAATCCGATACCCATAGCTGAGGTCAAGACACACAAATGTCCACAAGGCAGCAGACTTCTTTGGTAGCATCTTTTGAAACCACACTGGGGTGGGAAAGGGAGCAAGTCTTCAGGTCCCCCTCAGTCCCTGCTGTAATCAGATCCATCAATAAAAGACAGGGGTTTGTGTTTTGTGGTCTCTGTTTTTAGCATTGGTATCTTCTGTGAGAATTACAACTGGTTTGAACATTAGCACGTTCTTTGCAAAGTCTAGAAGTTTCAAAAGAGGTTATGATCTGGGTAACAACCAAGGGTCAATCAATGTGACAATGTGACATGAGTGTAGGTAAGGGGCACAATTTAAGGTTAGGCACGGTGCCCAGGGCAAGTCACTCATGTTTCAGTTTTCTTATCCCCAAACTGGTGTCTTCCAGAGCCCTTGTGAGTCTCAGGTCTGATTCTAAGTGACAGTTAAAGAGTGTGTAACGTTCCAGGTTTGGCATTCATAGTGCCCCTGGGATTTTCTAGCTATTGTTTCTACCTATTGTTCCCTGCTCTAAATCTTGGTTTCTCCAGGAGAAGCAGGGGAAAGAAAAGGAAGCATAATGCAAAACTACACATTGATGCTTCAAGAAAAATATGGTAGCCATGTAGTCAAGGGGAGTTACTGGGAACTTGTAGAAAGGGTGGGGGACTTGGGGTAGGTTGGGGCGCTCAAGTCACTCTTCCACTATTTGTTAGTGTAAGGAAGAAAAGTCATTTAATCTCTTTGGTCTCCAATTCTCTCATTTTTTTAAAAAAAATATTTTCTTATTCTTTGTACATTTTTTTGTGCTATTTTTAAAATTTGTTTATTTATTTATTTATTTGGCTGCGTTGGGTCTTTGTTGCTGCGCGCAGGCTTTCTCTAGTTGTGGCAAGCAGGGGCTACTCTTCGTTGCAGTACACGGGCTTGTCATTGTGGTGGCTTCTCTTGATGAGGAGCACAGGCTCTAGGCACGCAGGCTTCAGTAGTTGTGGCTCGTGGGCTCAGTGGTTGTGGCTCATGGGCTCTAGAGCACAGGCTCAGTAGTTGTGGCACACGGGCTTAGTTGTTCCGCAGCATGTGGGATCTTCCCAGACCAGGGCTCGAACCCGTGTCCCCTGCATTGGCAGGCAGAGATTCTTAACCACTGCACCACCAGGGAAGTCCCTCCAATTCCCTCATTTTAAAAATGAGGATAATAATTTCTACTTCTCAGAGTTACTGTAAAGTGGTATAGAGAATGCTATGCTGAACGGTATCATATGGGCTGGATTTTAATCTGTTTAGAATCAGACAATCTGCTGCCTACCATTACCACAGAGGGTTGAGGGGCCCATCACCCAAGAACTGTGCTGTGTTGTTCTCTGGTTTCTGGAAGTTATTCATTTCTACTTATCAAGTATAACAAAATATTTCTTTTTTACTTCCATCTTACTCAAAAGAAAGGATGGCACCCTGATTTCCATATACCACATTCCCTGTAAACATCTTCCTTATTTCATCCTAATTCCTTAGAAAGGGATCCTCAGGTCACACACTGGGCTGTCTGATATTTATATGTGACTTTTTAGTGCAGTGGTTGTGACCTTTGTTGAACCACAGAGTTCTCTGAGAATCTGATAAAAGCTAGAGTCCTTCTCAGCAAAAAAAAAAAAAAAAAAAATTTCATCTGCGCCTAATTTTGCATATAATTTGAGATCATCCAAAACTCTGTTGAAACCTATTCATGGACAGAGGCTAAAAACCCTTGCCTAATGGTTGTGAAGTGGTCATGAGTACCATTTCTCCTTTCATCTCTAATAGTATTTGTGAATTACTAACATAAAACAATAGTCTTGTATCATTTTGTTTTCCTGAATTACTTTCTTTAATTTAGTTTTTTTTTTTCACACTGTGACTAAGAACTAAAGCATTTAGAATAAGCCTTCCAGAATTTATTTTATAACCCTTGGCTCAGAATGCAATTGGTAAACCAATCTGAGCTAAAAACCACACTGACTCTGAACAAGCCATTGTTCTTAAGTCTTAACTGAGGTCAGCCAAGTCCTGAGCATGTATAAATCTCCATAGTTTCCACTTTACTACTGGACATCTAACTACAAAGCAGAGGCTAAAAATAGATCAAGCCTAGTGTTCATATACACTCCACAGAATTGCATTTCCAACCCCACATGAGTTTTAAATAACAACACTCTTCGCAACCAAAGAGGGACTTCATTTAGCAGGGGAAATATTGATCCACTTTGAAAAAGTTAAAATACAACCTGAAGGAATTATGAAGATTTTGAAATGTTCAAAGAATATCATTTGCTCCTGTTAGCTCTGGGTCTAAAATAAGAAAAACTAAAATATACCTCAGATTAGGTTAGCTTTCTTTTCTTTTACATTGCATTACACAAAGGAGAAAATATTGACATCCTCTTCCCTTTCTTGTTTCTAAGTCTACATTTCTACTAAGTGGAGTTGTTCAAACATAGCAAGCCATTAATAAATACCTACTTACCTACATAAATACTTATAGAGCAAGAAGGAAGATGTGAGGTCGAGTATAGAAAAATAATTACAGTTCTACTGCCTACAGAAAGTTTATTATCTGAGGCTCTTTATAGTTAAAATGGCTGTCTTCCAAAGATAATATAGAGCAAATGTTTTCTGGATAAAATATAAAGATTCTCAAAATTTCAATTACTAATGTTAGATATAATTTATCAGATTGTAAATAAATATGAATATTGCATCTGTGGTTAAAAAAAGAATTTGTATAAAATTAAAATAATTTTAACAAAATTTAGCAATAGAGTTTAAGAAGTAAAACTCTTTGAATTACAGATTCATAAAACTCTGTAGCCTCTACAGTATTGGGGGAATGAAATAAGTACACAAGGAGTTACCTTAACAACTGTATGGTAATAAAAATACCCACTTTCTACATTTTCTATAGACTTGGCACAGACAGACCAGGAAAATGGATATTTAAAACATAATCCTCTCTATTACAGGACAGCTGTTTCCTAAATGAGGTTCTTAAACATATGTACAGGACATTCTTCAGGAGAACACAATGATACTGTCACATAGCATGGTGCTCATTCCTATTTCCTTTGGAAGGTAGGTATTTGAAACAAGAGCTAAAAGAAGTGAGTTCACCTCCTCACTGACAATATTTCCATATGTGCAGCTAATCTGAGGTCCTTATGAATATCCCCTGGCACACATGACCCATGAAAGTGAGATTGCAAAACAATCCTGTTCCATTTTAAGTGGAATTTCAGAACGTTGCCATCACACATTCCAGGTAAACTCCAGAGACTCTGGTACTGAACATGCAGAAGCTCCCAGGAGGTCAATGTCAGTGCCCAGGAATCACAGCCGTGGATCAGGTACTGCTTAAACCCACAGGGATTCAGGCGTTTCTGCCTTCAGAAACTGTCCTTACATACAAGCCACCATATTATTTCCTCAGTAACTTTTTTAATTCCCAGAAATAAACACCTTTTCCAGTTGCCCTAACAGGTATTTTGTGGACTTAAATTTTGTAAGACAAAATTACATCTGTTTAGAACAAATAATGCAACCTATGCCAGATGGAGGAGGTTTGAGGCAGCAGGTGATTACTGATCACATAGCCCAGGAATTTTTATGTTTTGAAGTTCAGCAATTCTTTCTGTGGACTATAGATAGATGTCTAATAAAATCACATGAATCTTGCAAGTGTGTTTTAATCCCCATGACACATTTTGCTCTGGATATGGAGAAAATAAAAATTGGCTTGGACTGAGAAATTATCTGTCCAGCATTTATCAGGCTGGAACAACAAACACAGAGAAACCAAGCTCAAGGTTCACAGGAAATGTGTCTCCCGGGGACGCTGCTGCAGTAGAGGGTTGTGATAACTTTCTCTTTGAGTGACTACAGGCTCACCGAGAAACTTTCTTCTCTAATATCAAACATTATCAGTAGGCTTGCTGTTTGAAATTTTATCAGGAAGAATGAGGTATTGCCTTCTTGTGTGGAGGAGTTGCTGTTGACAGAGAAGCAGCCTCAGTTCCCAGCCTAGGTGCTGAGCTCCACATAAAAGGTTTCTAGATACAACAGTCCTCATTTATCTCAACTTGACTGTTTCCAAAGCAGCAGGACACTGGATTCATTTTTCAGACCAGACCTACATCTAAACTCCACGCTTCCTAGAATCCTACTGAAACTCTCTTTTCCTCTGGTGTGTGGATTCCCTCATTGCAATGGGTTAAATCTAATTTTGTCAGAGTACCAGTTTGCTCCTGGTATTCTTAGGCTGACTGAGATAGGGCCATGTTTTTATAAAATGCCCTGGCTAAAGAAAATATTTGCTGCTTGAATAATAGCTCGGAATTTTAACCTTGGCTTTCATATATTGAAAGAATAGAACACATCTCTGCTGTAGTTTGGGATCCTGTGGTCTGTGAATTTCAAATTCTATTCTCATCTATGACTTCCCTGGTGGCACAGTGGTTAAGAATCCGCCTGCCAATGCAGGAGACACGGGTTTGATCCCTGGTCAGGGAGGATCCCACATGCCACGGAGCAACTAAGCCCGTGAGCCACAGCTACTGAAGCCTGAGCACCTAGAGCCCGTGCTCTGAAACAAGAGAAGCCACCACAATGAGAAGCCTGTGCACCACAACGAAGAATAGCCCCTGCTCGCTGCAGCTAGAGAAAGCCTGTGCGCAGCAATGAAGACCCAACACAGCCAAAAATAAATAAATAAAATAAATAAATTAAAAAGAAATAAATAAAATTGGAAGTTAAGACTCTGCATGAGCATTTCTTTAAAAAAAAAAATTCTATTCTCATCTAAGTTGAAATGTTCTCAGGACGAGGAAACCTGCTGTGAGTATTGAAATGAGGTTTCCTGGCTCTGCTGCTGCTGAATATTGAACACGACTTGCGGCAAAACATCTCTGCTTCTAGCAATATCACAGATGGCAATTCAAGCAAGACATCCCAGGGTGGCTGTGAAGCTTTTTGTGAAACTCAGAGAAGGAAGGTAAAGGGAAATCGTAGACATAAGTCCCAGGCCTCCCAAAACATGGCCTTGCTCCATACCTGGTTTAAAGGTAGGACTGCCAGTAAGAAGATAAGAAAATGTGACATGGGGAAGTTATTCAGAGAATGTGGCTTTGCCCTAAATTTGTAAGGCTGCTTTGGACATACCCGTGGGAGAAGCCATAGTCGTAGGCTGAGGCAGCCTTCTGACTGACAGCAGATGAGAGGGCAAACTCGGAGGCCCGGGAAGCCTGCTGCTGGTAGGACGTGGCAGATGCCTGGCTGATGGCCTCGGACTTCTGGCGGTGGGCAGCGGAGGAGCGGCTGCTGTAGGCAGTGGAGCCGTGGGTGTAGATGGCCGAGCTTTTCTTCTCCTGCTGGTACTGGCTCATGGTGGTGCGAAGGTTTTTGTTGTGGTAGCTGCGATCATAGTGCTCGTGAAGTTTCTGATAAAAAGGCAGAGACATCATGTGCCCCCAGGGAACCAGGCAATCTACAAGAAAGCAACAGTTTGGGGGTGAACTATTAAGGAACAAACCCAACAGAACAAGTCATCTAAACCAACATGTAAAAATTAATACTCTTTTATCTGTTCCAAAGAGTAAGTGGAAACTGATGTGAAGGTTAGTTTAGCTGGTTACTCAATAAACTCCTTGCTTCATAGCCCAGATGTACCCCCTCCTATCATTGTACTGTCTTCTCCTTTTTTTAAATACCCAGGAGATCTTTACAAAGTTTCCCTATTGTGCTTTTTCCTTAGACCTTTCATAGCATATATTTCTAATTTTTTGGCATTTAATTCTGACAGGGGCTTCATCTGAGAGAATATGTAATGATGGAGAGTCTGCGTCCAGCCAACGTGGTTTTCATTCAACAAATAATTACTGAGAACCTATTTTGAGCCTGGTACTATTCCAGCACAGGAAATACAGAGATGAACAAAACAAACAAAATCCCTGCTCTGATAAGCCTATATACAACCTTATGATCTATTGCAAGAGACAGACAAATAGAGAAAATAAAGTGTAAAGTATATTAGAACCTGCTAAATGCTATAGAGAAAAATAAAACAGGAAAGTGGGATGGGATGCAATTTAAACAGCATCATTAGGGATGATGATGACTGAGCACGAAAGTGACATCTGAGCATGAGAATATCTGGGGGGAAGTATTCTGGTTGGAAGACCATTGCAAAGCCACTGGGGTGTGAGCCTGCCTGTTGTACTCCAGGAATGGCAAATAGGCCAGTGAGGTTGCATGGAGTGAGGGAGGTGCAGGGAGAGGTATAGGAGATGATGTCAGAGAGGTGGAGGGTGGGGAGGGCAGATAGTGTAGTGTCCTGTAGGTGACTGTAAGGACTTTCGATTCTATTCTGAAAGGGCTAAGGAGTCACTGGAAGGTTCTGAGCTGAGAATCACTCTTGCTGAGTCTGAGAATAGACTGTTGAGAGACAAGAGTGAAAGCCAGGAGACCAATTAGAAGGCTGTTATGGGCTGAGTTGTATCCCCCCCCAAATTCATATATAAACGTCCTAAACTTCAGTACTTCAGAATGTGACTGTATTTGGAGATAAGATCTTTACAGAAGAAGTGAGGTTAAACTGAGGTCATTAGGATAGGTTCTAATCCAATATGACATGATTGGCATCCCTATAAGGAGAGGAAATTAGGACACAGATATGTACATATACAGAGGGAAGACTGTGTGAAGACACAAGAAGATGACCATCTACAAGCCAGGAGAGAGGCCTCAGAAAAACCAGCCCAGCTGACACCTTGATCTCAGATTTCTAATCTCCAGAATCATGAGAAGATAAGTTTCTGTTGTTTAAGCCACCCAGTCTATGGTACTTCGTTATGGCAGCCCTAGCAAATTAATATAAAGGCCACTGCAATAGCCCAGGCCAGAGATTATAGTGGTAGCAGTGGAAGTGTGAGAAGTGATCAGACTCTGCATGCTTTGCAGGCAGAAGCAATAGCATTTGCTGAAAGTTCTGGATTAGGGTGTGAAAGAAAGAGAGGAATGAGAGATGGCTCCAAGGATTTTGCTTGAGTAATTGGAAGACTAAAACTGCTATTAACTGAGATGAGCCAGGAGTGTAAGAAAAGAGCAGTTCAGAATGGAAGAACAGGAGACTGGTTTGAGACATTCTACATTTGAGATACCTGCTAGACACCCAAGTGGAGAGATTAAGTGATTAATCTTAAACTTAATTAAGAGATTAAGTTGGATATTTGACTCTGGAATACAGGGTAAAGGTTCAGGATGGAGACCTACATTTAGGACTCACCAGCATTTAGATGCTATTCAATGCTGAAAAGAAAATAGATGAGAATGAAAGTCCTAGGACTGAACCCTGGAGGATGCTTATACTGTCATATAACAAGCTCTCTTGAATTTCACAAATACTTCAAAAAGGTATAGTGTCAAGGCAGAAAAATTCCATTAAGAATATGAAGGCTTCTAGTCTTCCTACATAAGGCAGCAAGAAAGTCAATCATCAGTGTAGCAGTTTGCATTGTGAACATGACCTAACAGTCCTACTGAAAGTCAAAAATAGGTTTGCTTAGCATAGAGAGGAGAGACTTCAGACTGCATTATCTTTCTTGAAAAATCTGTCCACTGACAGAAGCGTATCAGCCATATTGACAACCCTGGATGAAGTAGTGGTTTTATGGAAGCCCCCTCTTACATTTTTTTAAAATTAATTAATTAATTTATTTTTGGCTGCATTGGGTCTTCGGTGCGGTGCGCGGGCTTCTCATCGAGGCGGCTTCTCTTGCTGCAGAGCACTGGCTCTGTAGCAAGAGAACTGGCTCTAGGCGCGCAGGCTTCCCTGTGCCACCAGGGAAGCCCCCCTCTTCCATTTTTAATGCTTTTGTGCATGTCCTAAATTTTTTACAAGTGAAATTAGTTGTAATAAATTTTTCAAATCTTTTAAAAAAATTCTAAATGAGGACTGAATCCTTCTAAACTTGCCACATTTTCTGTCAAGTTTAAATCTACTTTTTAGGACTTCCCTGGTGGCGCAGTGGTTAAGAATCCGCCTGCCAATGCAGGGGACACGGGGTCGATCCCTGGTCCAGGAAGATCCCACATGCCACACAGCAACTAAGCCCGTGTGCCACAACTACTGAGCCTGCGCTCTAGAGCCCCTGAGACGCAACTACTGAGCCCACGTGCCATAACTACTGAAGCCTGTGCGCCTAGAGCCAGTGCTCTGCAGCAAGAGAAGCCACAGCAATGAGAAGTCCGTGCACCACAACAAAGAGTAGCCTCTGCTCGATGCAACTAGAGAAAGCTCGCGCACAGCAACGAAGACGCAATGCAGCCAAAAATAAATAAATAAATAAATTCAAAAAATAAATCTACTTTTTAGAAAGCCTTTTAAAGTACAAGACAAGCTTGCTCTTCAATTCAGTTCCATTAAAAACAATGAGATAAATATAAAAACAGTTTCTAAGATGAACTGAAAAGCTGTTTCCCTTTTATTATTACTTTATGTTTCCTTGTCATTAGTCCTGCGGATTTCCAGGCCAAACCTCAGACTTAATAAATGAGGATCTTTGGTGAGAGCGGGAGCAGAAGACTGAATTCTACACAATTTCTCAAAGTGTTTCCAATGTACACTGAAGTTTGAGAAATGCTTGGCTTAGAAGATAGGAGTGATTTTAAGGACAGGTAGAGAATAATATTTCAATGGATTTTAAATGACTAGTGTAGAGAAGTTTTCAATTTTTTGTATTTTTATTTCAACACCTAATAAAAATTTTCACCTCTTAAAAATTTTTTTTTAAAAATCTACTTTTTTTAAACATCTTTATTGGAGTATAATTGCTTTACAATGGTGTGCTAGTTGCTGCTGTATCACAAAGTGAATCAGCTATACATTTACATATACCCCCATATCTCCTCCCTCTTGTGTCTCCCTCCCACCCTCCCTATCCCACCCCTCTAGGTGGTCACAGAGCACTGAGCTGATCTCCCTGTGCTATGCGGCTGCTTCCCACTAGCTATCTGTTTTACATTTGGTAGTGTATATATGTCCATGCCACTCTCTCACTTTGTCCCAGCTTACCCTTCCCCGGCCGTGTCCTCAAGTCCATTCTCTATGTCTGCATCTTTATTCCTGTCCTGCCCCTAGGTTCTTCCGAACCATATTTTAAATCTTTTTATTTAAACTAAAGAGTCAGCATGTATTCCCTAGAGAAGAAAATCCAGCAAACTTCATTCCAGAAATATTTATGTTAGGACTCATGGAAGATATCAGTCTACATGGCATTTCTCAAGAGGAAGAAAATAGCTACCAGCAAGCAACTTTGCTTCAACCCTTAAATAGATTGCTATTTTCTGTTCTAAAATATACAGGATGATGATCAGGTGTAATGAATTATTATTAGATACATTTTTATAAAACAAAAGGGTTGAATATATAAATATAGAAGTATATGATCAGGCATTTATAAAGATGTTTGATAAGCTTCTGTAATGATACATACTACACTGCAACACAGCAAATGTTATTTGAATGATGTCCAAATAAATAATGAATGACCTTCCTGTGTATTATGTTATAAGCTAAATTCAGAACCCAAATAACTTGAAATGCTGTTATTTTCACAAAATAAAATCTTTAAATGTCTTGCCTCAATTCTATTTTCCATTCGCTTTATTTCTATTTTCCCCAAATATGTTTATTTTTAATAATACTTAATATTCCAAGTACAGAGATAATATATTACAAGTAAACAGGCTTTGGCCTTATGTCAACTCAGCTGGTTGTCATAGCTCTGACCTCTGGAACAAAGGTACAACTACCTTCTCCTCATCAAGTAAGTGAGGATTATCCCCAACACATGACAGCTAGAGTGTATTGGGAGGAAAGATGGTTTGATTGTCTTCCATTCCTTTAAGACCTGTGTTTTTTCCTGAAAATAATTTGGGAATTTAGGAAGAGACAGTAACTCCATAGTTGTAACTGTGACATGATATTTTGTACAGGCATTAGAGGCTGAAAGCTGATAAAAATTCTTCACAGAAAATACTAACTTTAGGATCATGATGTGGGGCTCTTTGTTGCCTCTGAAATATTGCTTAACCATTTTCCGATTAGAAATACCCAATGTACCCTTACATTCATCCACGTGGCTCTGTCAGAGCAAAATCACTGAATTAGAGACTAGTGACTTCAGAGCTAGTTTACTCCTTTTGATCTAATATGTAATCAAGGAGTATTGTAGGCGTATGGAGGATAGAAAACACATGATTTCCTGTTACCTTACCCATTCCAGGTTTCAACCAAACCACTGAACTGTAACTTGGAAAGAGTACTTGACTCACGCTTACAGTTCTATCTGAGACAGCTATTATCTTTTTATAGTTCCAGGAACAGTAGCTTAATTTTAAAAGAATCCACTGATCTGAGAGAAGAGCTGTGCCAGCACAAACTGGCACCCTGCCGCTCGTTTTCCTTCCCTGGAGCTCCACTTTCCTATTTCTCTGCTATTCTGACATCTCTTTGAGAAAACTGCTGAGCTCAGAAGACAGAAAGAAACCACACACACTGCAGTGCTGTTGAGCACATAAAATATCAAGTGCATTCTTCTGCCTCAAGGTCACACTTACCAGTTTCCAAAGGAGTGATGGTGGTGGAAATGTTCCGACGTGACTGTGGAGCTGGATGAGAGAATGAAAAACCCACGTAGGTTGAATCCAAGAAAATGTTAAGAGGCAGGGCTAAAGACAGGACCCTGGGGGCCAGTTCAAAAATAATGCATGTGGTCAGGCTGTAGAATGTCAGAGCCACACAGCCAGCCTTTTATGGCCAAGAGGGCAGATAAATATAGCACCAAATGGGGAGGGTAGTCCTAAACCAAGAGGAAGAAGGAGGCCCTGGCAGGTAGCTGCCTCAGTAATTAATTACATTAATGCCAGTCAATGGCTCTGGCCTGATTAAACCAAATGTAGGATTTTTATTTGGCTATGAGAGCTATTTTCAATATAATTTTATCACAGGATATTTAAAAGCATAATGGAAAGAGTGGTTTGTGTTGAGAGCTAAAAATAGGTGCAGTAATCTGATTCCCAAAATGGACTTCATGGAATTTTAATGCCAAGATACGATTCTGGATGTGCTGTTCATAACCCATGTACAATACATTTAAAAGACACAAGGTGAAAAAAGAACACGAGGCTAACTAGAGACAAGCAAGTAAAAAATGGGTCACACATGGTGGAAATTTTGGCTTGACGATCACCGTTTCTCTCATTTCAGGAAAATTTACAAAGTAGGTTATAGCTTCAAGTTTGAATCTTTGATTCCCTATTCATTAACTAAAGCCTTTACAAAGCAACAAGTTTTATCTTTCCTAAAGTCAGAATAGGGTCAGTCTATTTAACAAGAGATTCTCTTTCTTTGTTTTTAGAATATGTCACAAATTCAGAGGTGGTATAACCTGGTGGCAAGAGCCTGCACTTTGGACTCAGACCAGACCTTGATTCTAGGCCACCGATCGTATTTAATAGCCAGGTAACTCTAAGCAGAGTATTTCTCCTTAAGTTTCATTTTCTTTCTCTATAAAATGGGGATAATAACATCCAAATTAGGGGACTGCTATGGAGATCAATGTGATAATGCAGAGAAAGCACTTAACCTAGTGATTGCCACAAATGAAGACTCAGTAAATGTCAACTATTGTTAACGATAGTAATAATTTAAAAGCTCATTGTTTAGATTATGTGTACGGAGAAGGTTATGTCCTGATGTGATAGTACATCAACTAAATACAGATCCACTTGTATCTACCAAAATATTGAACAGACCCAATATCGTAGCCTACTTTATAATTCCTTTCTTGATGATAACTACAGTTAAGACTGTTGAGAACCTATCAAGTGCCAGACACTCTGATAGGCACTTTATACACATTATCTCATTTAATTCTCATATTGCCCTATAAGGTAGGTATCATTGCCTTCTATAGCTGAGGAAACTGAGGCTTCGAGAGGTGAAGTCATTTACCAAAGAGCACACAGCTAGGAAATGACATAAATGCAATTCATTCAGAGATATTTGGATTCCAAAGCCCATGCACTTTTTGTCACAGATTGCCTTATCCTCCCTCCAATGATACTTTGTCTATAAAAAACTAGATATTTTCAAATGGTCTTTCGAGTGCATTACAGGTCCCCACTCATAACTTAGGGTCAGCTTTTGAGCTACCCAATCAATGTATGTAAAAGAATGTATTCCACTTAGTACTGATCAAATTCAACCCAGCATTTGTTTATCTAAATGCACCTCTAGTCAGTGTGCATATGTACATTTTTGCTGTCAGGAATCCATGGGAGAATTTTCCAAGCTTTACGTTCCCAAGTATCCATTTGTTCTCTAAACATCCAATACAGAATGGCAGTGGTTCTTCCGAGTTTTATCCATCAGCCATTGGAATGGTTCTCAGTGAGTCATTTCTCTAGAGAGCATGGTAAGTTGCTTCAAATCTCCTTGAAATAGAAAGAGGAGAAATAAGCAAAAATAAGAGATATAAATCATCATAATATGAGCTAATATTTAATAAGCATTTGCTATATGCCAAGTATTAATAATGCTAACTACTTTACAGTATTTTATTTGACCATGATACACACATAAAAACATTTCATGGATTATGAAATTAATTTAAGATTTAGAGAGATTAGTATTCTTAAAGTCACACAACTAGAATGTGACAGAAAATTCAAACCTGGGTCTGTTCTACACAGAGCCCAGCCTCCTTTATATCATACTGTACTGCCTTATAACCATTTAACTCGTGTGTGTGTGTGTGTGTGTGTGTATGTGTGCAGATAGATACATACATACATAGTCAGATAGATAGATAGAGTGTGCCATATGCCAGTAATGTCCACTAGAAGTAAGAGCTCTTACCAAAGAAGAGTCTTAGTTATATTTCCCATGTAACAGACAACTATTAGGTCAAGATTTACTGGCTACAAATATCAACACATTAAAATAGTTACTGAACTTTGATCCCTGTTAAGAACGCAAAATGAGAGAAGTCCACACACATTTGTGGAAAAACTAAAATATCATTTATTCATTGACGCTCAGGATCCCAGTGAAAGCCAAACAGTCTATTTCAAACAAATGTACAGTAAGATTTGGCAAAAGAAGTAGAAGCTAGACCCAAGCAAGTCTCCTAAGTGATCTTTCTGCTGTAGCATCATCTGGATTCAGCCTTTTCTAACAACATATTTATCCAAAATATAAATATCCAGATAATAAACTACCTACTGTGTTATACTGCATAATAAAACTAAAGATGAAAAAATTAGTTGGGCTTTGACAAATCAATAATTGTGATTTAATCAAATTGCCTTATAGATGTATAATCAATTAATCTGACTTAATCATGATGCCCTTACACATGTGTAATTATTCTGAAAACTTAATGGAATGCTAATCTACTGTTAATTTCAAATTTCCCAGAAAACCACCTAATGCAAAATACTTTTTAAAAAGTGTATAACTATATAAGTCTGGAAATTTCAAAAATATTTGCTTCCAGAATTACAATTACTTCTTTTCATTTATTTATTTATTTTTGGCTGTGTTGGGTCTTCGTTTCTGTGCAAGGGCTTTCTCTAGTTGCGGCAAGCGGGGGCCACTCTTCATCGCGGTGCGCAGGTCTCTCACTATCGCGGCCTCTCTTGCTGCGCAGCACAGGCTCCAGACGCGCAGTCTCAGTAGTTGTGGCGCACGGGCTTCTTTGCTCCGCGGCATGTGGGATCTTCCCAGACCAGGGCTCAAACCCGTGTCCCCCTGCATTGGCAGGCAGATTCTCAACCACTGCGCCACCAGGGAAGCCCAAGAATTACAATTAGTTTTTTAAGAAAGCAATTTTAAAGTAGATACATCTTCTCTTCATACTAACTGTAAGGGTATTAATATTTTTATGTGTGAAATGATGAGCTTAACTAACTGTAGTGTATGCTAAAAGCCAAAATAAATGTATAAATTATAGTTAGCCACCTAACAATTTTTGTTTTACAGAAGTGGAAACAGTAGCAAATCATTTTTCTATACATGAGGGAATAAACAAAGATATATTCTTTAGAAATAAGGTAAACCAAAGCAAACAAAAATTAAATTCCAACTCAAATCAAGAAAGTTTAAGTTGCTGGGGAATTTAGTTAACAAATAAAACCCATGTATCAATAATACAGAAAAAGAAAGACCTGTACTTAGTCAGTTTAATTCATAAAGCATTTATTGAAAACCCACTAATGTGTCAGGCCCTGTGTTACACCCTAGGGTCCAGTGGTGACTCACTCACGTCCTCAAAGTAGCCACTGTGTAGTTGGGTAGACAAAGATTACTTAAGAATAACTGTGGTACAGGGCTTCCCTGGTGGCACAGTGTTTAAGAATCCGCCTGCCAATGCAGGCGACACGGGTTCAAGCCCTGGTCTGGGAAGATCCCACATGCCGCAGAGCAACTGGGCCCGTGAGCCACAACTACTGAAGCCCGTGCGCCTAGAGCCTGTGCTCTGCAACAAGAGAAGCCAGGACAATGAGAAGCCCACACACCACAATGAAGACCCAACACAGCCAAAAATAAAAACAGACAAATTAATTAATTTAAAAAAAAAAAGAATAACTGTGGTACAATGTGATAGGTGAGATGATGAACACAGCACATAAGAAAGAATGTGACTGGTTGTTTTATATGTCCAAAGCAAAACCAAAAGAATCCTTCTCCTTTAAAAGATAGGAATTAAAGGAGCAAATCTAATATATCACTCATTGCTCACCTATTATTCAAAGCACATGCTAGGTACAGGGAAGCAAAATGACTGACATGGGCCCTGTGGTCAAGAATTTCTAAATTCTAAGAATTTTCTCCAATACAAATGCTTTCAACAGAAGGCAAAGCTCAGCCAGATTATTCGGTGAGCTCTTTTAAGTTGTAAATTAATTGTATCCTTCCTATCTCAGAGTTGCCTAATTAAAAAATATATATGTATATACATATTGGCGTTTGGCATCTAGTCCTGTTGTTCACTGAGTGACTTTGAAAAGTCATCTCCCCTCTCTGAAGCTCCATTTTCTCATCTATAAAATAAAGAGTTCAACCAGATAATCTCTAAGGTGTTTTCTAGCCTGAATAACTGTGCTATGAATCCAAAAAGCAGCTGTTTTCTCTTGCCTGGTTTGTAAGCTGATTAGCAACATCCTATGTGGAGCAATTTTGAGGGGAATAAAATAAATCCTCCTTACTCCAAGAATTCTGCTTCTACCTGCTAGCTCATGTCTGAAATGCTCTCTCCTGAGAGTGTCGTTTTATGAATTTAAATCCCTATTATACTAGAAATTATCCAGAAAGATGTTTCAGCATGTAATCAGTTAAGTCTTTGCGTGACGGGCTAGAGTCTCAGATTTGTTATGAGTAGAGTGGTGGGAAAGGAGGCAGAGGGGAGAGGTGATCATTGAAAAGCCGATTCTGAAAAAGGACAATCCTGTGATGTGCAGCACTGGCCGCGGAGCTGGTGGGATAAGGCCCTACCCCCTGCTCAGATCCCTACCTACCACCCTGTCCCCCAGACTAGACTCCAGGCCACCAGGAAGCAGATGCATAATTCCACAGTGGCCTTGGCTTTCTGTAGCATGCTGCACTTGTGGCTGCAGAAATGGAATTAATTTCTGTTCTTTACTGGTTGCTCTATCTCCCTCTCCTCTTCTTTTTTTTTTTTGCGGTACGTGGGCCTCTCACTGTTGTGGCTTCTCCCGTTGCTGAGCACAGGCTCCGGACGCGCAGGCTCAGCGGCCATGGCTCACGGGCCCAGCCGCTCTGCAGCATGTGGGATCTTCCCGGACCAGGGCATGAACCCGAGTCCCCTGCATCGGCAGGCGGACTCTCAACCACTGCGCCACCGGGGAAGCCCCCTCTCCTCTTCTTAATTCCCTCCCCCATCACAAAAATCTTCACCTTACTTATCCAAACCCTCTTCCTCTGTTTGTATTTTTTAAATATTTAGTGTCAAGAACTGTGAAGGCATATAATGGATATTATTCAGCCTTAAAAAGGAATGAGATCCTGATTCATGCTTACAACATGGATGAGTGTTGAAGACATCATGCTAAACGAAATAAGTCAGACACAAAAGGACAAATATTGTATGATTCCACTTACACGAGGTACCTAGGGTAGTTAAATTTATAGAGACAAAGTAGAGTAGTGGTTACCACGGGCTTGGGGAAATGGGAATAAGGAGTTAAGTGTTTAATGGGTAGAGTTTCCATAAGGGATGATGTAAAAGTTGTGGAGATGCATAGTGCTGATGGTTGCACAACAATGTAAATGTGTTGAATGCCACTGAACTGTGCACTTAAAAATGGTTAACATGGTAAATTTTGTTATGTAGATTTTATCATACACACAAAAAAAGTATGAAGACTAAGCTTTTTTACCCTGCTTACAAGCTAACAAGTTAACCTACAGTTTCATTGATGCTGACAAGACATGGGACGCCTGGGTCAGAGTCAAAGGACTCTGCTACTCACAGCAATAGCAGAAGCCAAAGCATCAGCATATTCTTCACCAGTGTGACAACCCCACCCGCCCCGTTCCCCCAGGGCAACATGAAGAGGCCCAGGTGACACCAGCACACACACTGGATTGCATTATGAGAGTGGAACTTTGAGCTTAGGGAACCTGAATATTTTATAAGGAGCAGTAAGCATGCCTGCTCTTTGCTCCAGAGGCAGCCATTCTCTTTATTATACTGGAGAGGGGGTGTGCCTGCCTTTGCCCTGGAGGGAGATACTTTCTCTATCTTCAAACATCCCTGAAAAGATAGCCTGGAACAAAGGGAAGCCAGAGGCTTGCTTGCAAGATGTGCAGAAACATGACAGACCCATGGAGAATTGTCTCCCAACAACCAACACAGGATATTTTTACAAAAACAATAACTTTTTTTCTTTTTTTTTTAGAAGTGAGAACCAGACTAAAGAGTAACAGACGTGAATCTCCAGTTTCAATTTATTTTTAATTTCTTTTTAACAGTTTTATAGAAGAAAAAGTTATTGTACATACCATAAAATTCATCCATTTTGACAGTAAAGATCAGTGAATTTTAGTAAATTTATACGGTTGTGCAACCACCACCAAAATCCAGTTTTAAAACACTTCCATCACTGGAAAACTTCCCTCATGCCAGTTTGCAGTCAGCCCTTGGTCACTTCCACAACCCAGGCAACCACTGACCTGATTTCTGTCCCTACAGTTTAGCCTTTTCTAGAAATTTCATACAAATGGAATCATATAATATGTAGCCTTTTGTGTCTGTTTTCTTTTTAACCTAGCAAGATGTTTTTGAGATTCATCCATGTTGTTGCATGATTCAGCAGATTGCTTCTTTTTACTGCTGAGAAGTACTTCATTAAAAGACACACCATGTTTTGCTTATCTGTTCATCAACGAATCAACTTTGCATTGTGTCCAGTTTGGGGCTAGTATGAATAATGTCACCTTGAATTTTTAAATCTATTTTTCCTTATATAGTTAACCAAAGTTGGTGTGATAGATAACAGAAGTATCAAAACACTGACCAAAAAGTATTGCTATCTAACACTTATATAGTACTTACTATTTGCCAGGTGGTATTAAAAATGCTTTATATGTATTAACTTCTTTATTCCTGACAACAATTTATAAAGTAGATACTATTATTATAATACCTTTTTCATTAATGAGAAAAACTGAGTATAGAGAAGTTCAGTAACTTGTTCCAGGACAAACAACTAAAATGTGTTAAAGCAAGGATTCAAATTCAGATAACCCAGATCCAGAGTTCATATGTTAACCAGTACATAATATTCCCTTATAATTAAAACAAACCAATTCTGACAAAATTCTATAGCTTCCTCCTTCTTTTAATATTGCAGATACCATTTTAATATTTGATGCAGGCACATGTCTCCAAGTATTAATTAATTATGTTCTGTGTTCCCTTATTCTCTCTTTCATACCATAAGAGTCCCCTTTCCTCCCCTAGTCTACACTGAAGCAGAAACAAAGATGCAAAAACACAACAAAACACAGTTTCAGACTAGTAGTTTCAGACACAAGCTTACAGAGCTAGCTTTTCCTATCCTGCTCACTAGATAAGACAGCCTAGAAAAAAGGAGAGGGAAAAGGCAGGGTAGTTACTAGAACAGGAAAGCAAAGATCAAAAGAAGGGCTGGGGTGATCCTCAACCTGGAAGGAAATGGACCTTTGATGAAAAGAGCAAGGGAGCAGAGAGAAAGACAGGGAATAATTTTCTTCAAAAATGAACTCAACTTTGGAGACACTAAGTGAAGGAAGCCAGTCACAATGGACAAATGCTGTTGTATGATTCCACCTATATAAGGTACTGGGGTCAAATTCAAGGTAGAACAGTAGTTGCCAGAGACTTGGATGGTGGAGTGGAGGAAATGGGGGGTTACTGTTTAATGGCTAGAAAGTTTCAGTTGAGCAAGATGAAAAAGTTCTGGAGACGGTGGTGGTGATGGCTGCACAACAGCGTGAATGTACTTATGCCACTGAACTGTGCACTTGAAACTGGTTAAGGTGATAAATTTTATGCTAGGCATATTTCACCATAATTTTAAAAAATGGATTCTTCTGATTCGTCACTGTTCAGCATGGACAGTCCACCATTCAGCAGTCCTGGACACTGATAACCCCATTCCCCTCAACAGAGATGCAATACTTGGCCACCTGGTGGGGGGAGAAGAGCATGAAGGGAGACCTGTGCCCCTCCCACGGGAGAACTCAACGGTCCCGGTTGGGACTCTCTCAATGAGGGCAGCAATGGACACAACATTATCACACTTGGTTCTCATCAGTGTGTACACACTACGTCCTACTTTGTCTAACAATTGATGAATGCATTGTACTATTTCACCATAATTTGTTACCTAGTCTCTAGGTGTTGGCCACATGGATATTTCCAGTTATTCGCTAAGACTAGAAGTTAGAACCAAGAATTAGGAGCATCTTCATTTTCACCTCAGCTCTTTTACCACATCTATGTGTGTGTTCCCTTCAGAGGCAGCCTTTTAACCCCTCTGGTTCTGTTCTGTCATAGTTCTCCTAATGGAGTGGGATTGGAAGAGTGGTTCTCCATCCTGGCTACACATCAGAATCACCTGAGGAGTTTTTAAACCGTCCTCAGGCTCAGGCCATATTCTAGGACAATTAACTCTGAATCTCCGGGCATGGGAGAATGAGTGTTTCTAAAAGCTCCTAAATGATTCTAATATGCAGCCCTAGAGGAAAAATAATCTCCTAGGTCTATTTCGGTTCTAAAATGATGAAATCCTCTGAATTAAAAAGGGAGTTATAAATATTTTATACAAATAAAGTTTTCCTTTCAGTTACCTCCTTGGGAAGTATTTCCCCAGAAAGGAACTACAAATTGAAGGAAATGTTTCGTGAGAGTGCTATTTGGAATATTAGGCTAATCTATAATGCCACCTACCAAATATGAATGCACTCTTTCTTCATTGCTCCATCAACACTGGAATGTACAATTTTATTTCAGCAAGTTTAACAGATGTGAAATATATCTCATAGCTATTTTTAAATGCATTTTTAAAATTCATGGTGAGGCCAGACATTTCCTTCAACATAAGCTATTTGGTTTTCCTCTTGTATGAGCTTCTTTTGACCTTTGACATGGAGATTGATTATTTTTCTTGAGATCATTATTAATCTGTTAATATAATAATAAATAAAAATTTTAAATACGATAAAATAGCTACCATTAAACCTCCTGTGTACTAGATACTATATCATGCTTTACACATAGTATTTTATTTCTTACAAAAACCCTACAAAGCAGTTATCATCCCCAAGTTATAAATGAGAAAACTAAGTTTCAGAGAATAACATTAGACAAGTTACCCAAGGTCACATAGCCAGCAAATAGTAGAGCTGGGATTTGAACCCAGTTCCATCTGGCTTTAATGCTCCATTCTCCTTCCTGGACAGGAAAGCACTTAATGCCTGCTCTGCTCACAGCATCTGCTGATATTCTGCACCATGTGATTCCTACTCTATGACCACAGGTGATGGATCATTTCAGACCCAAAGGTTACTGATGTAGATCCTGGCAGCAACCTATGATATATAGCCTGGGCCAAAAAGGTGAGTCAAGCCAATCACATTCCTAGCTTACAAATTTGATTTTGGAAATACTGAGTGTCAATACACTTACTAGAAGGACCAAAAGTCAAAAAAGCCTGAACCAAAAGATGCCAGGGGTATATCTGGGGTCAGAGAAGCCATGGCAAGCTGAAATTATGAGGGACCAGAAACTAAAATTAGCGGAGAAAGGCAGTTGGTAGAGAGAAAACACAGTAGATGCTCTTAAAGAAGCAGCAGGTCACTCAGAGAACAATCATTCGGCCCATGAGAGAAAAACAAGAGTCAATCCCTCAAGTTACTGAATCCAAAAAAATGGTTCTGAAGAACCTAGGGGCAGGACAGGAATAAAGACGCAGATGTAGAGAATGGACTTGGGGACACAGGGAGGGGGAAGGGTAAGCTGGGACAAAGTGAGAGAGTGGCATGAACATATATACACTACCAAATGTAAAATAGCTAGCTAGTGGGAAGCAGCTGCATAGCACAGGGAGATCAGCTTTGTGTCCACCTAGAGGGGTAGGATAGGGAGGGTGGGAGGGAGACGCAAGAGGGAGATGTGGGGATATATGTTTATGTATAGCTGATTCACTTTGTAATACAGCAGAAACTAACACACCATTGTAAAGCAATTATACTCCAATAAAGATGTTTTTAAAAAGCATCTAAATAGAGAGAATTACTATAAGAATTAATATAGTAACATAAAAGACTTTATTCATTGTTATCCCCTGCCTTGGACAATAATTTTTATTGGCTTATATATCCAAACAAGAGCTAACCTGTCTGTGGCTAATCTGGTCACTTCAACTACCTATGTCCCAGGAGATTTTTCATTCTGGACCTAGCAGGCCATACAGAAGTTTGATAACATTCATCTGGTTGAGTTTCAACACAGGACTACTTTCATCATTTAACCACTTCCTAAATCTCCCTTACTTTTTTCTATACCTTTGCCCCAGAGTTCTTAAATAAGGTTTACAGTTTTAACGTAGGTTTACTGCATACACATGACATGTCTGGCACTGTGCAAGGTACTGGGAATACAAACAGAAGAAGGTGCTCTTGGGAAGTATGTCTACCTTCTTATCATAGTTCTTTCTTTGTCCAGCAGTAAATAATGAATTGCGTAGCACACAGTAAGACACCGAAGAATACTGACTTTGGGAAAGCCCCTTCAAACTTGACCTCTGGCTCGTCGACCTGTCAGGGATTCCTGGGTAGTGCTGCCAGACCAGTGCTTTAATGCTTTACTGAATCAGCACTTGAGGGGCAACGCAAAAGGAGGTGCTCTGTGTTAAATGTTGACACGTTATATGAAATGGAATCTGCCCATAGAAATAACTTTCATTTACCATTATTTCTCCAGGAGAAAGAAGAACTCATAATCAAAAGTTACAGTACACTTACAGATGGCTGGCAAATCAGTTATTTTCCCAAGGCACTAACTTCAGTGGAATTAGGAAGACTGCACAAGACCTTAGAGTCTCTTTTCCTGGGAAGAACAAAAAAAATAAGTCAACGTTTGGGGTAACTATTCCCACTCCAAATTATTAACACAGTCATTCTTATCAATGATTAGCGTACGTCAACAATAAATACTCCTGCCTTTTCTATTCCCCAGAATATGACCTTGGGCAGGTTATTAACCTCTCTAAGCTTCAAGCTCCTCATCTGTAAAATGGAAATGACGGTAACTACCCTGCAGGGCAATGACTGAGAGTTAGTAAAACACGTAGCCGAGTGCCTAGCTCTGTAAATATAATAACAATAACAATTCATTAGTTTGTTAAAAGTGTACACTGAAAAACTTCTACCTAGCTAGTGTAAAACTAATATAGGATATGTTTACAAGTGAGTTGGAAAGCAAGTCAAACAGACATGAAAAAGCAGAGAACAATCAAAAATGATCTAATATTTTTGAGCGCAATAGGACGTTAAACGTGAGGTTCATGATAATCTCAGAATTTTGGCAGACATCCCAGAGGCTGAAAATATTAGTTGTCAGAATATCTATTCAGGACATGTTCCAAGACTGTGAAATCAATTTTGTGACTCTTAGTTAATGTTCCTCCTCAGGAATTATAAGAGGCAAGATCAGTCTCTAGACCTGAGAGTTTCTAGAGAGACCAGCATCCAGAATTCTTTGGAGAGAGGTGTCAGGATTTTGCTCATCCATTCCACACACATTGTGTAGGGAGTGAGTGATTCTTCTCACAGCACTTCGAATACACCTTCAGCAGGTAACGTTGCTGGAGGAAAGCATACTGCCGGTCTAATTATTGTTCCATGGTAGGCCATTTGTCTTTTCTCTCTGGAAGTTTTTACTATTTTCCTTTACCCTTGATGTTCTGAAGTTTCACTGCGATGGGACTCGGCATAGATTTATTTCTATTTTTCCTGCTTCATATTCAGTGCACTTTCAACGCGAATAAAGATTTTTTGACTCTCTTTCAATACTGGGAAACTCTTAGTCGTTGTCTCTTTTAATACTGTTTCCCATCATTCCCATTTTTATCTTGTTCTGGATTTCCCATTAAATATACAATGGATTGTCAAAATATATCCTCCCTGACTCTTGACGGCTCTTTTATACTTTTATCTTCTTGTCTCTTTGTGCTGTTTTAGTGAATGCCTCTGTACTGTCTTCTAATCCACAACCTCAAAACATCCAAAACTGTAACTGTCATTTCCTACCGTCACCATACCCCACACTCCAAACTACTTCTCCCCCATGTTCCTCATTTCAGTGATTGTCAGTGTCATCTGTCAGAAATCCCGATTCTTCCTTCTCCCAGGCTATTCCTCTGAACTATCAGAGCAATTTTAAAATAACACAATTCTGCTCATATTAACCCCATACTTAAGACAGATCAGTGGTATCCTACTGACCTTCAGAAAATGACTTAGAGGCCATTTGGGATACAGTCTCTGCTTACTCCTTTAGCCTCATAGTTCTACCATTTTTCCCTTATATTCTACTATCCAGCTCTTCATTCAGTCAATATGTATTTTTACTTACTGAGTGCCTGTAATGTGCTAATAATAATCACTGTTCTAGGTCTTGGGGATACTTCAGTAAACAAAGAAGCCTAAAAACCCTGTCTTCATGGAACTTAATAGGGAATATGTTCTGGTTTACATTTTAAAGGATTACTCTTTGGCAGTGTGGAAGTACCACATAGGGGGACGTGGAAGTAAGGAGACAAGTTAGAAGGCTATTGCAAAAATCCAGGCTTGAGAGAGGTTACCTTGCACTAAAATGGTAGTAAAGTTGGTGAGACTAAGTCATATTCCAATATATTTTGAAGGACTTAACCAATAGGTATGTGCTAATAACTGTTCTAGACCCTGGAGATACTTTGACTGAAAGACTGGATGAAGGTCATGAAAGAAAAAGCGGTGGCATAGATGAGTCAAAGGTTTTTGACCTGAGCAACTTAAAGGATTGAAATGCCATTAACCAAGCTGGAGAAGACAACAGGAAGAGCAGGTTTTGGAGTGTGACGGTTTAGATGCCTGGCAGACCTCCTCTTGGAAATGTCAAGTGAATATTTAGATACATGAGTCTGGAGGGCAGGGCAGAGGTTTTGGCCAGAGATACACACTTGGGAGTGATCAGTGTCTAAGTAGTATTTAAAGCCATGAAAGTAGATAAGATCATCTAGGGAAGGAGTGTCGACAGAAAAGAAAAGAAAAACAAAAAAAAAGAAAAGAAAAGAAAGCCAAGCACTGAGTTCTGGGCTACACTGAGGGATTAGGGAAATTAGGAGGTATTGGCAAAAGACATTGAAGAGTAGCCATAAGGAAGGAGGAAAACCAGGAGAGTGAGGCATCCTGGAAGCAAAGAAGAAAGTATTTCAAAGGTGAGGGAGTGATCACTCGGGCAATTGGCCATGATGACATGGAGGTCATTGGTGACCTTGATCAGCACTTGTTGGTGGAGTGGCTGGGAAAATAAGCCTTATTATAGTGAGTTTAACAGAGAACTAGAGCCAGTGAGTATAGGTGACTCTTCTGAGGACTTTTATAAAGGGGAACAAAGAAATAGGACAATAGCTGGAGGAGGAAAGTGCATCAGAAAGAGGGGTTTTTTTGGTGTTTGTTTATACTATAGCAGTTTTCTATTGCTGCTATAACAAATTACCACAAACCTAGTGGTTTAAAACAACACAACTTAATTTTCTTACAGTTGTGTAGATTAGAAGGCCAACTTGGGTCTCACTAGGCTAAAATCAGGCTGTCAGCAAGACTATGTTCCTTTTTAAAGACTCTAGGGGAGAATCTGTTTCCTCGTCTTTTCTAGCTTCTGGAGTTCATCCACATTCCTTGGCTCCTGGCCCCCTTCCTCCATCTTTAAAGCCAGCAATGTTACATCACTCTGAACATTCTTCCATGGTCACATCTCCCTCTGATTGTCATATTCTGCCTCCTTCTTCTACTTTTAAACCCTTGTGATTACACTCTGCCCATCGTGATAACACAGCATAAACTCCCTATTTTAAGGTCAGCTCATTAGCAACCTTAATTTCATTCTTAATTCCTCTGTTATGTAACCTAACATAGTCACAGGTTCTGGAATTAGGATGTGGGGAGCCTGCCATACATGCGATACATTACAGCTTACTTGTTGATGGGAATAACCCAATAAAGAGAGAGAGAACCTGATGACGCTGGGGAGGGCAGAATTGTTGGAGTGACATGAGTGAGCAAAGGGAGGAACTGGTTTTCCATAGGAGCAAGGAGGGTTCCTCTCAATTTAACAAAAGAGGAGTGAGAAGACAACAAATGGGGACAGATGCTGGCTGGTGGGTAAATGTGGGTGGTGTGGGAGCTTGCGGGAGTCATTTTTTTTCTCAGTGACTCAGAAGCAAGGTCATGGACTGAGAGCAAGGATTGGGGGAAGGTGTTGAAGGTGTGAGAGGACAGAAGTTATAAAACTGACATCGAAGAGATTAGGAGCATGAAAGAAATAGAGAAATGTCACGAGTACCTAGGTAGCATCAAGGGCCCACTTGACGTCTGTTGTCATTATTTAAAGTGTGCTCATTCAGCTTGTTTCCTCCAGCCAGGTAGACAAAACATGGGTACATTAATTAGCTAGGTTAGGTTAACTGCTCGACAAACTCCAAATCTCAGTGCCTTAACCAACCAAATTCGATTTCTCACTAAGAAATGTACATGGACTATCTCACCTAATCCATACAATGGTTGAACAACATGAACACCATTATTATGCTCTTTTCCAGATGAAGAAACTAAAGAATTAATTGTAGCAAGCCTAAACCATAATTTTTGTTTTAGGTATTAGTTTTATTTGGGGGTATTTTTAAAAAAATTTTTGCCTCATAAGATTAATTCAGAAAATGTAATTTGGTCACTATACTCATTCATTAACAAAATATTATTAGAATCAACTATGTTAGGCTATGTATTTCAAATTATGAACCATAATATTATATTAGGAATCTTTGTCTTTTAGTAGTTGGAGCAGCATTTCTTCAGTTAATTACCAGAGCCCAGTAACTTATTTTCTAGGTAATTCTTATTTCTTATTTTGGTTTGGTTTATTCATATTCTCTCTTCTTGTATCTTGTTTAGTATTTTAATTTTCCTAAGCATTTATCTATCTTAGTTTTTCAGATTTACTAGTATGGAAGTAATAACTTTCCTCAAATATTCTTAATTCAACTTCACATTATTTTTTTAATATCATTCCTGAATTTAGAAATAATTGTGATTTTTTTTAAATGCAATTCTTTATGTAGAATTTTCTATACCCTTTTAATATACTACTTGTAGTTTTGGCGCTTTTAAGCTATTAACTTTAAAGTTAATACAGATTAACTCAAACACCTTTACTTCATTTAAAAGAAAGAAGTTCCTCCTACTGTTTTACTGAATTAATGCTAATTGTTACATTCTATTTCATGTACAGAGAATTAGAATTCCACTTATGTAGGTAAAACCAGAACGTAAGCCATGTCTCTTAACATTCAAAAGTTTCTTACATGCAATAAAAATTGCAAGTGATCATTACAAAATTATTGACTTAGGTAGTAAACACCAAGGGTCAATTCAGCTATGCTTCTTTGTTGTTTGGGTATGGAGTTCCCCTCCTTGGACCAAAGAAGAGAGCGCAGCATAGTAAAATTAAATGTGGGCTTTGGGTCAGGACACTTACTAGCTATGTGCACTTGAACAAGTAACCAGTTACTGAATATTTATTGGCACCCATGGATAATTAGGCACTTTATTAGGAGTTAGGGATTCGTGAACAAGAAACACTGGCCTCTGTCCTTCTATCTTACCCCTGGACAAGCAGAGACATGAGTTATAACCCTGGTTCTTTTATTGTCTTTTGGTAACATGTGCAAGTCACTAAAGTATTTAAGCCTCGGTTTCCTAATCTGTGAAACAGAGGTGATAATACTTACCTCACAGGGTCATTGTAAGAATTAAATGATAAAAATGCTTATGTACTAATTAAATGCTTATGTACTAATAAAAATGCTTATGGAGCTTCCCTGGTGGCGCAGTGGTTGAGAGTCTGCCTGCCGATGCAGGGGACGCGGGTTCGTGCCCCGGTCCGGGAAGATCCCACATGCAGCAGAGCGGCTGGGCCTGTAAGCCATGGCCGCTGAGCCTGCGCGTCCAGAGCCTGTGCTCCGCAACGGGAGAGGCCGCAACAGTGAGAGGCCCACGTACCGCAAAAAAAAAAAAAAAAAAAGCTTATGTACTAATTAAATGATAAAAATGCTTATGTACTAATACCTAGTACATAAGAGGTATATAGTAACTGTGTGTTCCTTTTCTTTCTCTCTGTGCTTTTTTCTTTCTTTAGATCTGATCTCGGGGTGGGGGGGTGGAAAAGATCCTTACCTTGAGGCAGGAGCAATCGTGCCCTTTCAGTGTAATTACAGCACCCCCAAATAATTGCATACTATATAGTCTGAGTTCCTGAAACATGGTTTTTCCCAGCCTTGGCACTACTGACATTTTTGGCAGAATAATGCTCTGTTGTAGGGGGCTGTCCTGTGCATTGTGGGGTGTTTAGCAGCATCCCCGGCCTCTACCCACTAGATGCCAGTAGCAGCTCCCTGGTTATGAAAATCAAAACTGTCTCCAGACATTGCCAAGTGTTCCCTTGGGGGAAAGTCACCCCTGGTTGTGAACCTCCACATTAGTGGATCATAAATTCACATGTAGTAGGTCTTGAGCATTTAAAAAAATTAAATGGCATAACGTTGACAAGAATAGAAAGAAAGTGTTACAGGCAGTCAAGTATTGCTTAGTGATATAAATTTCTTACTGTGAGTTGTCAAAAATTTGAAAGCCACTGTACTCAGTGAAAACTTTCATATAAACTCATTTAATCAGAAAACTCTACAAAATAAGGACAGATGTTATCCTCTGTTTTACAAATCAGAAAATTGACTCTCAGATCAGTTGAATGACTTGCCCTCAGGGTTACTCAGTAGGCTAAAGGAAAGATGTGAAACCCAACCCAGGTCTCTATAAACTTTTAATGACAAGGTGTAAGACTGTCACCTGAGGGCAAAGATCTCCCGAAGGGTCCCCAAGGGAAGAGATACTAGAGTGAGAGGTCTTTGGTGGTGGGTCCAATCATTAAAATTTAATATCAAAATGTTAGATGGAAATTTGAATAACATTTTATCAAGGTATTATTTTTCCACACTGCTAACCTTTGTATACCCACAGTTAATTGGGGAATGAATAAATTAATGAATGAACATGGACCACACAAATCCCTGTGCTCAGTCAGCCAGGCCCTCTGATCACCTCCAGACAATCAGGCAGGCTGCTCCCTTTGCCTGGAATCTCCCTCTCCTCTCTTTCCCCACTGACTTCTAGAATCAGCTCTTCAGTAGTCCTCCGAGGGACACTTTCCACAAGTCCCCAGACAGGCTGATTTCCTCCTCTGTGCTCCTTCTACAAACCTTACCAAATTATGCTGTAATTTTCTGTTCCACGTTTGTTCCCTGATAACTCCCTGTGCCTTTACTCCCTCCCCTGTCATCCCAGAGGTAGAAACTATGCTCTATTTCAAAAACCAAATAAACCACAGCACTCACCACAGTGCCTGGCAATGCAGTTGCTGTTTAATACCTGTTGACTGAATGGAAGGAAAGCAGACAGACAAAGCAATTATCTGATACTATAGAAGCAAAAGACTGTTGCTGCTCCCTGCCGCCCTGAGGGGAAAACTATACCGTCCATTTCACCATATAGGATGACAGCAGTGGGAGCTCTAGCGCCCCCTGGTGGCAGGTGGAGGTGTGAGCACTGCAGGCGGCTCGCCCTGGGTCCAAGCCAGGCTCCAAGAACTACCTGCAGTCCCCCGACTTAACCACCTGGAGTTTGTGCCCTCACTGCCTAGTCTTAGACCCTAAACTGTCCTCGCTCTGTGTCCCCACCATTGGTGATAAGACTCACTTAGGACCCCTGTTAAACTGATGGCTTCCCAGGACCCGCCCTGCAAGATTCTGATTCAGCGGGCTGGAGATGAGGCCCCCAATACTGTGTATTTTTAACTAGTCCCCCAAGTGATTCTCACTACCAAGGCTGTTTGGTAAACTAATCATCTTCGTTTCACTCACGCTGTAGAATTAGGGCAGTTGTTTATTTTTCAGTGACTTTACCTCCAAGTGAACTTGGGAATATATTATTGGTTAAAAGACGAAATGCTCCTGAGGTCCTTGAAGGTGTAGCTTATTCGTATTTCGAGTATATTATCCTGCAGCCTTTACCTTCCAAATGCTCCAATATATTATTGGTTAAGAGACGAAATGCTCCTGAGGTCCTTGAAGGTGTAGCTTATTCGTATTTCGAGTATACTATCCTGCAGCTTTTACCTTCCTTGTCAGCAGCAGGGTGACTCGAGTGAGGGCGGCTTTCGAGGGCGACCCCAAACCTCAGAACTGTTCCGGCCACGTGAGCGAGACCAGGCACGTGACCCCGGGGCCAGAATGACCCTGGAGTGGCATCGGCCCCAGCCCACCCCTTCCTCCAAGGGGCCGGAGTCTGGACGCAGGAAGATAATCGGGGAGGGCTTTCCTTTAACAAGACGCACTGGCTGAAGCGGCCCGGGGCAAGGAGAGCAGAGCACAATAGGCCCCACTTTCTGGCCCCCTTTCCACCAGGCGCACGCCCGAACCACAGTCAGAGGCGGGGGCAAAGTTAGGAAGCTCTCGCTGCTGGTCACGCGTCTTCCTTTCGAGCCGGACGCAGTCAGGCTATCTTCTTCATGGGGTCTGAGGGGCTCTGGTGGGAAACAAAACCGCGAACGTTTTTGAATAGGGAGGAGGTCTTCGGCCGCCCGTGGCCTGAGGAAATCCTTCTGGGACGAATAAATAGTGGCTTCTTGTCTGAGGGCCCTCGGGACTAAACAATGTTTGCTTCTGTGGGGGGGGCGGGACTCTTCATAAAATAACACGGTACACAGAGATCAAATCTTTTACCCAAAGGCCTCCTCTCGGTATACGCGGGCCGCTCGGGGACCTGCAGACCGACCTCTAAACCTCCTGAGTCACCCTGAGGTGAGCCACACGCGCAGGCGTACGACTGCTCGGCGGCAGGGGCGGGGCTTTCTGAGGCGGGGCGAAGGCCAGTCACGTGGGCCGCGAAGCCCTCTCCGCGATTTCCCTACAAGGACTTGGGCTGTTGGGCCCCGCCCCTGGCCGGGCCCTGGAATGTGCGGAGGGGCAAACCCACAGGACAGAGTCAACCATTTGCCAAGAGGAAAGGGGGGAAGAAAAGCTTACATTGTAAGAAGAGGTATTAAAAAAAAGGAAAACTCAGTCATCAGACCCGGAGAACCATTACACCTTCTTCTACGTTCTAAGTTGCCCGCTTTACACGTCCTTCCCATGCACTTGGTCAAAACTGCGCCCTTTGAGCACACTGGCAACTCCCCCGCTCCGTCGCCCTTCCATTAAGCCAGGCTCACACTGTTAGCAGAGAATGGTGACTCGCTTCCTTCCGGTCCGCTAAGCGGAGGCCGGAAGTGTTGTTTGCAGCGTCTCTGGGAGTGGAAGGGAGTTTGTAGCAGCAGTCAGGGCAGCGAGGGGTTCCTTGAAGCGTTCGGGTTCTCGCGGCTGAGCAGGGTGAGTGGTGCTCGCGGTCGGGCGCGTGAGGCCCATTTCGGGGCGCATCCCCTCGGGACGGCTTGCGGGGGGGGGGGGCAGTGGCGCTCCCCCGGCGCCGGGAGCGCACCTGGGCAGGTGTACCAGCCGGTTCCCGGGTTTCGAGCCCCAGTGCCAGCTCCAGCATCGAAGGCCGCGGCCGGAAGCGGCCCAGACGCCGACTTCGCTCCTTTGCCCAAAGTAGGAGCTCGGGAAGTGTGGCTTACTCTGCTGGCGCCGCGAGCTTGAGCGACAGCAGGCCTGCGAAACCCGAGCCCAGCGGAGCTGACTCTGGGACTAAGTTTAGTTTATAACGTAAACTTGCCCGATTCAAGAGAGTTTGCGCAAAAACTGTAGCCCAGTTCGCCCCCTCACCCCCCCCCCCGCGCTGCAGCTGTTGTTGCAGCTGTGTGGCTACGTTTAGTGGGAATAACCACCTCAAATTAGCAACTTCCTCAGCTCGGTGTCCACTTTTGTAATTAGAGTTTTATTTTTAAGTGATATTTGGACAAAGAGGAGTTCGGGGTTTAGTTTGCGGCTCCAGAAAAACTCCAAAATACAATACCTTCTTACTCTTGGGTGGAAACTCGGGGTTAAGTCAATTTCCCAAAGTGTTTTCCTTTTAAAGTAGTTGAATAGGTTTATCAAAGAGTGTATCAGTTCTTTACAGAGCTTTGGAACAGAAATAAGCGTTAGGTTGAGATTTTAACTTAAGTGCAAAAAGTTTTATATCTAAAGGTGAAGAAAGTGAATATTTCCTAAGATTACTACTATTTGTTTCATGTTCTGGAAGCCTTTTGATAAAACTTAACCAGAAAAAGCTTTTTATTTAAAAAAGTGACGCTTTACTGGCAAGTGAACCACGACAAAGAATTGCCTTTGTCAAGTGCCGAGAACTTTTTGGGTGTGGCAGTCTCAGGGAACTGATCCTACCTTCTACCGGAAGTTTGCGTAGGAATTGAAAACTTGTTTTAGTTGGAACGGAAGCACCAGCCTGAAAATGTACTTTTAAAAAGCCGTGGTTAGCCCCCCAAAATTACATATACTTAGCTTTGAAAAAAGAAGTGCATTGATTAAATGAGACGGTAGATTTGGTAAGCAGATACTACGTGCTCTCACATTAAGAAGTGTTTTCTAAAATGGGAATTTTTCCTTAAAGAATATAATCATATTTCCAGAATACTATCAATTTGAGTGTTAGTTCTGTAGAAGAAGTCTTAGGATTAGTTTCCATTTATTACCACTACAAACGCTGTACTCTAGGATTCTAACTAGAGTAATCTAATGTAATATTGGTATGGATTAATCCCATTTTATAAATGAAACCAAAGTATCTAGAAATTCTGAAAAATCTTCTGGTTGCCCTTGATGTGTGGGGAAAGCCTCTTTGAGGATCTTTATTTTCCATTTCCCCCATCACTTAATCTAGTCTAACATCTTCCTTACATAGTTTGTATCCCTCCTTTTGTCATAACCCTGAATGATTCTCTGCCTATTTGATCAAGCTAAAAGGATAAATCTAGAAATTCATTACCACCAACACTCCCTTTCCCTGATTAAGACAAGATTATACTCCTTCAGGTCTGTAAACTGAATCTCCTTGACTGAATCTCTTCTATATATTTAATAGAAGTTGGCTCTGCGAGTCTGTGGGTTTTCAAGTTCCATACAACATATAGCCCTTCACACCAAAGATCTTAAATTAAATGCTTCAAAAATAGACTCTAGGGGCTTCCCTGGTGGCGCAGTGGTTGAGAGTCCGCCTGCCAATGCAGGGGACGCAGGTTCGTGCCCCGGTCCGGGAAGATCCCACATGCCGCGGAGCGGCTGGGCCCGTGAGCCGAGCCTGCGTGTCCGGAGCCTGTGCTCTGCAACGGGAGAGGCCACAACAGTGAGAGTCCCGCGTACCGCGCAAAAAAAAAATAGACTCTAGACTATAACTTAGGATGAGTGAGGACATAACTCGGAAATCTCAGGTGCCTTCATGGCAATCTTCCCACCCTAAATAAAGAATAGTTACATTGATGAATAAAATATTTTCAATTTTATTTTGCCCTAGTTTATGAGAGTTGTGTTTTTGCTGAAGGCTTGTTACATGCAGAGGGTTACAGGTTGACTCGTTTGGGGAGGGTAAAAGTGGACAGCATACTAGAATCATAGCAAGGAGGACAATGACAGTATCTGTCATCAATGATCTTCTCCTTCAGATCATAGCACTGTTCCTCATTTGGCTCCCTCTCTGCCAGTGTTTATTCCACCCATACTTTCAGTTTGGTAGGGGAAAATAAAAAACACCCTTTCCTTATTTTGAAATAACTGACTGCAAAGCTGAACTCCCTGTCACTATAAGGATCTGGGTTTCTGGTGGGAGATAAACTCACAGATCAGAATCCAACCTCCTTGGAAAAGTAAAGGCCCATGTAGTAACTTGCCCAACGGTATACTACCAGTTTTTGGTAGAATTAACTACCCTAATTTGTTAGAACTAAGACTAACATTTAAGTCTCTTAATTCTAAGGATGTCTTGTAGCTTTTAGGATTTTTCAGTCTTCTCCCCCCGCCCAAATCTTTTAGAAACAAAGATCTTTTCTGAACTCACAATATTTGATAATCATGTACCACCTTTGAGTTATTTTTCATTTTTGTTACGCATTGTTTTAACTTGAGAGCCATACTCCTGGAATGAAAACTATGTGACTCATTTCATAAGTTGAACCAATCATCTCATTTCTTTAAAGTTGCCTCTCCAACTATATTTTAAGCTCCTTGAGGATAGCACACCTACCTTACATTTCTTAATTCTTAAATAATAATCAGCACTCATGACATTTAATGCACATGAATGTAATTCTGCTGATCATATTAAAGGTTGATGGTTAAGTATCGAATGAGATAAAGAAAAATTCTGTGAGACCACTGTCAGTTCTGACCCCCAAAAAACCTTTATAATGTTTAAAAACTATGTTAGAATGCATTTACAAATTGAAAGAATGCATGATTTTAAAAAGGCTAAATAGGGGACTTCCCTGGTGGCACACTGGTTAAGAATCCACCTGCCAGTGCAGGAGACACGGGTTCGAGCCCTGATCCGGGAAGATCTCACATGGCCGTGGAGCAGCTAAGCCCGAGCACCAGAACTACTGAGCCTACACACTAGAGCCCACGGGCCACAACTACTGATCCCTCATGCCACAACTACTGAAGCCCACGCACCTAGAGCCTGTGCTTCGCAACAAAGAGAAGCCACCGCGATGAGAAGCCACTTAACCCAATGAAGAGTAGCCCCCACTCACCGCAACTAGAGAAAGCCCGTGCGCAGCAATGAAGACCCAACACTGGCAAAAATAATAAATGTATTTATTTTAAAAAAAAAAGCAACTGTAAAAAGGCTAAATAGGAAATACATCAAAATTCAAGAAGTGGGTGTGTGTTACTTTATAATCCAAACTAAGTTTTAAAAAGGTGTATAGAGGACCCGCACCAAATTGAGTATTATGAGTTTTTTTGTTTTGTATTTTATAATTTTATTTATTTATTTTTGGCTGTGTTAGGTCTTCGTTGCTGTGCGCGGGCTTTCTCTAGTTGTGGCCAGCGGGGGCTACTCTTCGTCATGGTGCGCGGGCTTCTCATTGCGGTGGCTTCTTGTTGCAGAGCACAGGCTCTAGGTGAACAGGCTTCAGTAGTTGTGGCTCGTGGGCTCTAGAGTGCAGGATCAGTAGTTGTGGCGCATGGGCTTAGTTGCTCCATGGCATGTGGGATCTTCTCAGACCAGGGCTCAAACCCATGTCCCCTGCATTGGCAGGCGGATTCTTAACTGCTGCGCCACCAGGGAAGCCCTATGAGGTTTTGTAGATTAAAAAAATCATTTGTATCAACCATTTGACCTATAATTTTCATCAGTTTCTTTGTTTTTAAAATAACTGACATTTGTGCGTCATTAGGGGAATATAATGTAGTCAAACAAAACAGACTGTTTTTAAAGATGTGCTTTGTTTTGCAAAGACATGGCATACCTAAAATATTAAAGAGACGTGGACTGGTAAATATATGCCACTCATTGGGTCTCAACCGCTAACCCAAGTCCTGGAGTCCATTTAAGAGATGGAAGAATAATACATATATGTTATAACTCCTTGTAGTTTTTAAAACTGCATTTAGAATAGAGGGGGACATTACAGTTCCATATAGTTTAGATAATAGTGGGATTTACTGCGTCCAGAGGTGTTACAGAGTGAAAATATGCATTCATAAAAGGGTGATTAAAGGAAACTTGGAAACTAGGGAAGAGTATATATCATAACTGCTATGTCACGTAGAGTATATCTTACCAGCAACACATTCCAGTGTATCCTAGGAGTGCTATATTTAATGGACTGGAATTTGTGACTCTCCTTTGTGGAATTTCCTTCTAAAATCTGAGAACAGATTTAGCTTAAAAAAAAGAAAATCTGAGGCAGAGTCAGAGCTTTTCTAATTATTTCCATAATTGAATTTAGCCTGGCTGATGTGGTGTAATCAAGGAAAGAATGTAAGTAATAAGTTTTTAAACTCATGTGGAGCGTTGTGTTCTAAAGTCACTTTGCAGTACTGACATCTAGGTAGTACTTCATTCTTTGCAATCCACAGACTTATTTTTAGAGTAAGGGCATAGTGTTTTGCTACATCATAGTTAAATGTTGTTTTCAGAACGTAAGCTTTAAAATTGTTGTCCTGGTCAGAGAGTGAAATCAGTAGTGCCTATTTTAGACCTGCTTCAAAGAATATAACTGAATACAGTGTCTTAGTCTTGTGTGTTAGAGGTTTTGCAGACTGCCATTGCCACCTCAGCTCTGAAAGATGGTATGGTAAAATTTTATTATCTGATGACTGTGGGATTTTTAACTTCAAACTTTTATAGTATTAAAGATTGTGTTGAAAGGAAAATTACCTCTTCATCTTAGGTATTATTAAACATTATTTTTAACTTAAATTTTACAGGAATAAATTTAGATTAGAGAGCAAAGGTAGTTTCTGTAACCTCTTAAAATGCTTTCTAAAACTTTTTAAAAACTAAAGTGCTTTAAAAATTTTTATTGTGCTCTGGTTTTTGTTTCGAGGACTTAGTCACTTCAAGTGATTTAGCTTAGCTCTGTGCAACAAATTGGTTAGGATAGAGTGGAAATATTTACAAAACTTAATTATTGATGAATTACCTTTGGAGTTTTCTATACTTTTTCAGTTAGCCTTTTAACAGATATCTTTCCTGAAGTACTTTGATTCCAGGAGTGAGGGTGCGATAAGAAATGGTAGTTGCGAGTGGAAGAATGGTATTTGGCAGTAAGATTAGGAGATGAAGACCTGTCCCATCAGTTAATCCTCCTTCCTTCTTTCTGTCCACGTTAGAATGGGAGGCTCGTTTCAGCTAGGGCTGCAGAAGGATAGACCTGTTGAAGATGAGTTAGTGTCCCTCAGTACTCCATAGCACTGATGTACAGAACCCAACATTTTTTGTTTCTTGTTTTCTGTATTGTTATTAAGCTAGTAGATGGGTTATTGGTCCTTAATCAGCTGTCCAGTAGTACTGGGGACAGGAAATCTTGTTGATAATGCTGTGAGCTTTGAATTAATGTTGGTCGTAGTTTCGTCACAACTACTAAGGATGAGTGAACTCAAAGCATGAGTCTGGTTTTTCTCTTTGTAGATTGATTCTCTGCATAATGGTATCGATTAGTTGAGAGAGATTTTTGCCAGGTGATACTATCCTGTGGAATAGTCTTTAGACACATCTCTAAGTGGCTCAAACGTATCAGGAAGGTTGGTTCAGTTTACTTTTTGTTATTTCTTGTATTTCCCTTATTTGTTAGGATTTAACCGCCACCATGTCGAGCAAAAGAGCAAAGACCAAGACCACCAAGAAGCGCCCCCAGCGCGCAACCTCCAATGTGTTTGCCATGTTTGACCAGTCACAGATTCAGGAGTTCAAGGAGGCCTTCAACATGATCGATCAGAACAGAGATGGTTTCATCGACAAGGAAGACTTGCATGATATGCTTGCCTCCCTGGGTAATGATCAGTTTTAACATTAATAAATCAAATAGAATTTCTATAACACCTTTTATATTTATTTCTTAAGCCAATCTAATGATGCTTTGTGAAGCCAATCTAATGATGTTACAGTTCACTAAGATTCGAAGTCTGGAGCATTGTTTCCCAAAGCATGGTCCCCGGAACACCTGCAGATTTCTGGCCGAGTTTCAGGGTTAGGCTGGGGGCCAGCCGTGTACGTGCATGCACTGCAAACACTGATCTTGATTGTGAGAGCAGTGTTATTCCTCCTGACATCCAGTGGAACAGCACACAGTCTCCAGACTCTTAATACGGATCCTATTCATTGAGAAGACTTTTTTCCGAATAGTTTTGCTATCTTGAATGCAAATAGCAAACTGTTTAAATGACCGTCTTTCTTGTCAAAATGTTTACCATGATGAATTGTTGATGCGTTTTGTGGTGTAATTATCACCCTCTTAAAATTATGACCCTCTTTTTTGTTTAGGGAAAAATCCAACTGATGAGTATCTGGACGCCATGATGAATGAGGCTCCAGGTCCCATAAATTTTACCATGTTTCTCACGATGTTTGGTGAAAAGTTAAATGGCACCGATCCAGAAGATGTCATCAGAAACGCTTTTGCTTGCTTTGATGAAGAAGCAACTGGTAAGTCTGAGGTAACCTTTAATTACCAAGTGATTTAATTTTTGGTTATGGCAACTAAAATATATAATAACTTGAAATATGATGACATATAATACCCTCAGGTTTATACCATACCTGAGGTTTGGGGGATTTGGGGGGACAGGTTTTGCCTATGGCTTGTTAGTCACTCACTTCACTGCCTCTGCCCTTAAATATTTAATTTACAATTTAATAGGTATATTTGAAACTTCTTTAGGAAACTTATGTTCCTCCTTTACTAGAATAATTCCACAAGGGTCAGACACTCAATAAATGTGTGTCAAACCAATATCTTTTACTGGAGCAATCTTGGAAAAAGTTTAAATTGCTGTAGGCGGTGATACCAGTACAATCCTATGTTTGTTTACCAGGTACCTCTCAGCTCTGAGAGTGTTTAGATCTGGTATCTAACCTCTCCCTCTGGAATCAGGTGCCCCGGTTTCATAATCCTATTCTGCATAATAGCTGTGTGATTTCAGGCGAGTTACTGAACTTCTCTAAGCCTCTGTTTTCTTATTTGTAAGATGGACAGTAATATTACCTACCTCAGGGTTGTTGTGAGGATTAAATGAGGAAATGAGATAGTAGCTTACTGCCTGCATAGAGTGAACTCTCAAAGACACCCAAAAGATTAACTAAATACATGCCCGATAAGGGGGTAACTCACATAGCAAGTTTTTGAGAAGGAAGGCACACCCTCTGGTTACACAGTCCAAGCATAGTTTGGGCATGGAAGCACAGTCTCCCCACTCTGGCTTTCAAGACTCTGCACGATAGGGCCTCATTTGGCCTGTTCAAGTAGACCACCCTCAACTCTTCCTAACCTCCTTCCAGACTCCTCCATGCGTTGTTGCCCTGACTTACCTCCACCATTTCTGCCTCTGCCTTTCCTCCTTATACCACCTCCTTCCTCCTTCCCCTTGAAATCAAGACTCTGAACAGTTATTTCTGGAAGGGGTAGGGAAGGGGCAGGCATAAGAGACCTTTTTCCTGCTAAAAACATTTGTGTATTGATTGAATTTTTTACAGTCAATGGGTATTACTTTTTTAGTGGAAGGGAATAAAACCATAAAAGAGTAAAGTGTCTTATTTATTCTTCAAAGTCATCTCAATGGTCACATTCTTTATAGAGCCTTACCTGTGTTTTCATACTATTTTCTCCTGACCTCTGGGAAAACTTAAAAGTTCTCCCTTTCCCCCCTCCAAAGTATTTTATGTATGTCTCTACTGGCACATACTCCACCTGAGCTTCTACTTTAGTTGTGTGCTTATTTCTTTTTTTTTTTTTTTTTGCTATACGTGGGCCTCTCACTGTTGTGGCCTCTCCCATTGCAGAGCACAGGCTCTGGATGCTCAGGCTCAGCGGCCATGGCTCACGGGCCCAGCCGCTCCGCGGCATGTGGGATCTTCCTGGACCGGGGCACGAACCCGTGTCCCCTGCATCGGCAGGCGGACTCAACCACTGAGCCACCAGGGAAGCCCGTGTGCTTATTTCTAATCATCACAGTCTCTCCCTGCTCCCAGGATAATAGCTGTGTCTTCACCAGCATTCCATTCCCATCTTTGTAACCCCTCCCAGCTCCTACCACAGTCCCTTGCACATAGTCAATGATGATTTTACATGATAGTTGAATGACTTGGCTGGAGATGAGGATTTATTTCTACAAGCTAAAAGTCTAAGATTTGGAGAACTTTTTTTTTTTAATCTAGGACTGAATTAGCAAAAACAATCCATAAATCTAGAGTTTCTTTTGTGAACTGACCTTACACTTTAAACTCATAGGAAGTATATTATCAATGTTTTAGCTTCATTTCACGTACAAGGAAGTTGTCAGATTTTTCTTTTTTTACTTTATGAATTTCAAAATTTCTGTGCTTGAATGGTCATTTATTACCTTTGGATCACTGCATTAGTGGGTCTCAATCATGATAGCTCATGGGATTTACTTGGGGAGCCTTTTTAAAATATCAGTAACAGATAATAAATCAAGGGTGGCCTCTGGGGTTGTTTTGTTTTGAGCTCCCTGGATGATTCTTACGTGCAGTCAGGCTTTATGAGAACCCTGCTTTCACAAGTCCAGAGTAGAAAGCCTTCCTCTCAGCTCACCACTATAGCCCCAATGCCTATCCCAGTGTCTGCAACATAGTTAATGCTCAAATATCTACTCAGTGTTTTTGCACATCCTGGGCCTGAACATATTTGTTACTGAATCTAAAATTAGGTTTAAAAAAATTTTTTTAATCTCATTTTACATATAAAGAAAAAGGAGGTAAAGTGAAATGCCTGAAGTAACATAGCTTGTTAAAACTGGACCTCAAGACTCCAGTATTCTTTCCACTGAAGCACTTTATTGATGTTTATGATGATTTTAGTATATTTACTCGTAGAATAAGTGTGACCATGCTACTTTAAGGAAGCATGAGGCTTAGATTCCTTAATCATACTTTATGGCTTGTGGTTAGGCATAGGCTTAGCCACTGTTATTGAGATCAGGAGATGGATGTCGGGTGAGATCAGTAGAGCAGAGCAGGTTAATGTCACTAAGCAACAGGGCATTTTCTAGGCAGCTGTCTGCTGACTTCAGCATGTCAGGACCTCATATTTCATACATTTGCATGCTTCTAGTTCTTAACATATAGCCCATGCTTTTGCTTGCAATTACTTGCAAGCCCAAGCCCATGCTTGCAATTATTCCTCAGAGAAGTGTGTCTTCTGATCCCTGGTTCTTTTCTCTTTAGGCACCATTCAGGAGGATTACCTGCGAGAGCTGCTGACCACAATGGGAGATCGGTTTACAGATGAGGAAGTGGACGAGCTGTACAGAGAAGCACCTATCGACAAAAAGGGGAATTTCAATTACATTGAGTTCACGCGCATCCTTAAACATGGAGCAAAAGACAAAGATGACTGAAAAGAACTTCAAATTCCAGCCAAACTTTCCTTGTTGCTACTTTGGGTATTTCTGAGACTTTCTCTTAGAGCCTATTGCATGCCCTTAGCTTTACAGCTTTTGCCTTTCTTGTTGTATTTATTCTCAACCATTTGGGGCACGTGCATCTCTATAATCAGACTGGAAATGGGACTTTTTGTCATTTTCAGAATAGAAAATAGGGTAGTTTAACTTACCCCTACCTTCCCCTCCCCCAATAACTGCAGTCTACAAAGAGTCGATATATTTTTTCAGAGAAAGTTATTCACTCAATTTTTTCTGAACTGTAATTAAACTTTATAATAGAAACTTACTTGTTTAAAATTTCTTTATTTACCCAAATTGGCTTTGTTGGTCTTGGTTGTAATTATTTATTTATTTATTTATTTTTGGCTGCGTTGGGTCTTCGTTGCTGTGCGTGGGCTTCTCATTGCAGTGGCTTCTCTTGTTGCAGAGCATGGGCTCTAGGCACGCGGGCTTCAGTAGCTATGGCTCGAAGGCTCTAGAGCACAGGCTCAGTAGTTGTGGCGCACAGGCTTAGTTGCCCCGCAGCATGTGGGATCTTCCCCGACCAGGGCTTGAACCCGTATCTCCTGCATTGGCAGGTGGATTCTTAACCACTACGCCACTAGGGAAGCCCTTGGTTGCAACTTCTAAAGAAAGGTAGTGGGAAATCCCTGGCGGTCCAGTAGTTAGGACTCCGCCTGCACTTTCATTGCCAAGGGCCTGGGTTCAATCCCTGGTCAGGGAACTAAGATCCCACAAGACGCGCGTGCGGCGCAGCCAAAAATAAAGAAAGAATGGTAGTGAGGCAAATCCTAGAAAATAATATGGTTGTTAGACCTCCCCCTTACTCCTGCCAGTTTTCCTAACAATCCTACTCCTCTACTATTCATTCTTCCCCCTTTTTAAAGAAATCCAATTTTAACTGCCTTTATTGAGTCTCCTGCACTTTGCCTTCCAATTTTAAAAATAATTTCCTGTAAAATTTACATGTATATGATAGCTTTGGTAGCTTTAAATCCTAAAGTTTAACATACCTGCCAACATCACCCCATATCTGTTCTAATCTTTTGTACATAACTTCTTGTCATTTAAAGTTAGACCAGCCCACTGAGTGTAATTTTAATTTGTCCTAATTTTTAAAACAATTTTAGCCCCAAAGTTTCTATGGAATGCTTCTACCAAAAAGGCGGATTTTTTTGTATTGTATTTCAAAGTGTTGGAAACACAATATGGTTTTTGTTGGTTTGTTTTGGGTTTTTTTGTATATAGTTTCTTTTTATCACACAGTCCTCATTGAAGTACTGTGTTTATTTATGCAGAGATTCACATGAGTTCATTTGTGAATGTTTGACATTCCTGACCTGCCCGCCGGTCAGAACAGCTGAAGCTACATGCCTGGGAAAGTGAGGTCATTATTTCAATCCTAAAAATAACTTCTGCTATTTGCAGGAATGCAGGACTGTTTTAAGAGTTAATCAGGAAATGGTAGACAGTTTCATTCACTTTGGGCTTCAAAAATCTGACTCTCAAGGATTCATAAGTTTAAGAAAGATCTTGAAACAGTGGGGGGGAAAGTTGGGTGAAGAGGGTTGACAATTAACCTGTGAAGATGAATAATTGATAATTACTATATGTTTTATACTACTATTAACAAGACTGTCCTTGGACAAAACTATTACCTCGTTGAATATGCAATTACTGAATGCCTTCAGGGCAGCAGACCTTTACACTCAACAGGATAGGTGAGCTAGATTCTTTAACCTCAGGAGACCAGCTTAAAATAGGAGTAGGACTAGTAACAAGGCTGCTCTTGGCCCTTTCAAGATTAGAATCTTAGCACCTGCCTTAACTCTGCCTTTAATGTGTTCCTGAATTTTGTTCAGTCGTTTAAGCAAAGTACTTTTTCCAGGGTATAGCCATGATGCTGAAAGTGTTGAACTAAATTTACATTTCAACTAAAAAAAAAATAACTTCTGCTTTGTTAACAAATTTCCAGTCAAGAACAAATAACATTGTTTCCGTACTGAAAAAAAGGTAGCCTCATCTACTAAAATTATCTCTTGCAGTATCTCCACTTCCATTTCAGATAACTGCTCAAAGAACCAGCCACCATTAGAAACAGTGGATAGTCTCTTCTGAATGAAATGTCTCCTCATTTAGTGATAGCATTCTCTATGTAGTAAGTAGGCTTTGCTTAAGTAAAGCTGATTGACAGTAAAAAGCTAAAGCATCTACTCCAACAGTGCATTTGATAGAAAAACTGGTCTCCACAATGAAAGCCAGACTTGAAACAAACCATTTCAAAACCAGCCTAATGGGGGCAGCCTCCTTACCCACCTGCTTATGATACATTATCATTTGGACTCCAGGGCCCAAATTTTATTTGATCAAGGAGCCTCTATGACTGCACGAGAGTGGGAATTTATGAGTGCTACTGGCAAAAAAGGGAGCAGGCCAGACTATATGAGACAAGTAAAAGCAAATTCTGGAAAGGAAAGGCAACTATTTTTTTTTTACGAAGTATGAGGGGGGAAAGGACAGCAAGAGACGTACTAGACTTTGAGAAGTGCAGGCAAGTTGTAAGAAGGATCAGATAGAAGATGGTAAAAGAGCTTAGTAGATAGAGCCACAACAGTGTTATGGAAACCAAGTGAATAATTTCAAGAGTGAGGAAGTTAGTAGTGTTAAACCACAGAAAAATCGAACACAGGAAAATTTAAATGAGGCCACTGGATTTGGCAAGTCGGTCACTTCTGCCAGAGCTGTTAAGGTAGTTTTGAGTGCAGAATCCATAGTGTAGCAGGAGACACGGACAATGCCTGGGTTTGGGGGTCAGGCCAGCTGCATTTTAATCTCATTCGTGCTACATCATGGCTTTATAACCTTAAGAAAGTTATTTAACCTCGCTCGACCTCTATTCATTTGTAAAATTGAAGTAATGCTCTGGCTCATAATAGGAACATAATCTATTAATATATAAAGCAGCATTTTTGTGATTAGGAGCAGTATGGGTTTTAGAGCCAGACGTGGTTGAGTGAATAATGCCTGTTATTTGATGAGCTTTGTGTCCTTGGGCAGGTGGCCCAGCCCTAAGTGTCAGTTTCCTCACCTGTTTAACAGGGACAATACCCTCCACATTTGTTGTGAAAATAGAAACACTAAAGCTAAATGGGTCTGGCACACAGTAGGTATTCAAATAGTGGTTATTCTGTTTACCAGCAGGGGCTGTTGGGCAGTGAGGAGAGGCTTGAAGGGAAGGCAGGACCAAAGAGCATTTCTTTAGAGATTCAAGCCTGTCTGTAGACAGAGGAAGAAGGCAAACGAGTGTAAGCAAATGAGTGAAGCCAAAGGAATGATGTGCAGGAGCTAGGAAGAGATAGAACCTAGATCACATGTTGTAAGATTATTCTTAGAAAAGCAAAAACGGATACAGCTCCCTCTGAAAACAGGAAAGGGTAGGTGATAGGAGTTTAATTATAGTTGGAGATTAAAAGCCGAGGTTAGGAGAAAGGTCCATAGTGGTTTGATAGTAAATTGTCTCAAACTAGAATTTAATTAAAGGGTTGTTGTGAGCATTTAATGAGAATACACATAAAAATGTGTGGTACCAAGTAGATCCTCAAATAGTTTATTTTAGATTTCCTGAGTAGGTCCAATATGCCAGAATATTTTGTGTCTTTCTAGATCCTCCTTAAGTGTACAATTTCTTGATTGCCCTGCAACCCTGGTTTTTATCTTTACTGTCCTGAAAGGCATTGCTGAAGCTAATCCCATATTGAAGAAACAGCCAGTTTTCCCAAGTCCCTGTATCTTTTTATCCTAGGTTTATATGTGCCTGCTCAAATAATAGGCATCATAACTTCTCTTTCACATTTATCTACATACATCTTGTAGTCGTAGTGAATATACACCTTGTTTTTTAGTTTAATATATCTTAAATTGTCATGTTTTGGCATACCCACCATTTTTGTTTCGAGTTTTAAGTATATTACCTTTTTTTAAACCATTCTTTTTAATGACCACAATAAACAATTATCTGGTATTTAGATATTCAGCTTTTCATTAATATTTTTTCTTTTGAATCTAGAGAGAACACTATACCCTAGGATTATTTTTCTATAACAGTGCTATCCAGTAGAATTTTCTGTGATGATGGAAATGCACTCTCTGTGCTGTCCAATAAGGACACTAGGTCACATGTGACTATTGAGCACTTAAAATGTGTCTAATATAACTGAGTTTTTAATTTACATTTAAATAGTCACATGTGGTTAGTGACCACTGTTGGAAAGCAGTTCTAGAAACAAATATGGAGATCAAAGTCAAAGTACAGAGTGTCTCAGCTATGATCTTAATTAAGGTGGCCAGGGTGAGGGCTTATGGTACAGTAATAGACCATACTTGGAAGAGCTCTCTGACAAAGACCTCAGAAGACAAAATGTTCTCAGGAGTGGAAAAATATTTAAATTATTGGACCAAAGGGCCAGACTACAGCTAAGGAAAAGAGTAAATATTTTAGAACCAGATATGATTTCTCAACAATTGGTTTCAAACTCCATTGAGAAAATGCATTCAGTTAAGGACCTTGGGGCAGTGCTAACTCCGAGGACCACGGTATAAGCATCATCTGGGGCTTATTAGGAATGCAGATTCTTGCCCCACCCTCGACCTACTGAATCTGAATACCTGGGGCTGGGCTCCAGAATCTTTTACGTAGCCCCCAGGTTTTTCTTATTGGTGCTACTGTTTAAGAACTACTGCTATAGTGTTGAACACATGGTTCCTACCATATAGGAATTCCTGATCAAAGATATCTAATTTCTCATCAAACTTTTCTAGAATATAAGACTGGATTATTCGTTCATCTCCCTGCATGCCGCACACGTTCAGGCAATCACAAGTGCTCAACGAAGGTTTGCTATTAAGTTGACTATCTTCCATTATCCGGAAATAGTAGTATCTATCTGTAATATTCCAAGGTAAGGGAACTTGAAGGTTATAGGCACAAACAATATCTAGAACAAAAATTGAATTATGTAGCTTGGTGGTTTCGTTTTGACCAAGAGCATTATATAGTGTGTGCGCGTTTGTGTGTGTGTGTGTAAATCTGCATTGTCTTTAACGAACCAAAGGAAAGCAAGTAACTTGAATAAAGCTTCCCTGTGGTTGAAAGGGGAAAACGTCACCAGCCGTGGCCTGGTAAGGGCGTAAACCTGATAATCTGAGGGGTAAAACAGGAGGGACAGAGGTAAATGATAGAACTCGGTCTGCGCGTGCAGTCTGTAAAGCAGGCGGAGACCGCTCGGCCGCAGCCCTCTTACCTTCCCCAGTGTGGCGCGGGACGGAACCTAAAAATTTGCTCGTTTTATCTGAAGTTCAAGTGTAACCAGGTGAGGTCTACTTTTACCTGCTAACTCGGGCAGCCCTGGGTGGGCGGCGCCCGCAGACCCCCAAACCTCGAGGGCTCGCGCCCGCCCAGCCGGGTCAAATTCCAGGCCGGCCCCGAGCCGGCCCGGGAATGCGGAAGGGCCGCGGGACACGCCGCGAGCGGCGGGGGAGGAGAGCGGGACGCGGCGCCCCGGCCGCGCTGCGCCTGCCTCAGACCGCACGGCCCGCGAAACACCACGAAAACCCAAGCCGTGGTCGTCGGCCCCAGCCCTGCGCCCAGGGAGAAGGTGGACTCGGCCTCGAGCGGAGCGAGAACCGCAGCGAATTCCCCCACCCGGGGTTGGATTCCGCCGCGACTTCCGGTGCGACTTCCGGTACAACTTCCGGTCCGCCTACCGAGGCAGGAAGTGCGGGTGTCGCCGCTCTAAAACTGCAGCCCCGCTGCAGTTTCGCGTTCTTCGCCTCGTTCATCTCGAGCAGGCAGTCCGGCTTCTGGTGCTGGTGTCCGGCCGCGGTGAGTGGCGTTCGCCCCCCGCGCGCGACACACCTGGGGCCGCCCCGGTGCCCCGCCCCTCCGACCTCTCGTCGCCGCCAGACCCCGGCCGGCGGGCGGGGCGGGGCGGGGACTGCGGGACCTGTCGGTGGGGCAGGGAGGGTCGGCGAGGAGGTCCGGCCGCGGCCAGCCCGGGCCTGGACGTCGAGGGTACGGGAGGCTGGGGCAGATGGAACCGGGCTGGGGAACTGCCCTGCTGGCCGAGTCGGCCTGTCCCCTGCGCTGCGTCACCCGACGGCTTCACACACCTGGCGCCTCGGCGGCCGCAGCCCCGCTCCCCGCCGGCGCGGTCGGTGGGTTTGGGTGTCTGCTTAGCCCACAGGGCTGGATGCTTTGGGGGCACAGGGGTCCGCTGGTGCGTGGTTCTTCCCGGAGCGCCGAGTTGATACCGGCTAAATGTAACGATTTCCATAGGAGTTGTGACTCTTCGCAGCACCTTGCATCTTGTAAAGATTTACTTCATTCGTGCTGACTGAAGAAGAGGACAAATAGCAAAAATCAGGAAAGGTTTTCTGAAAAAGAGAATCGTGACCTCATTGAAGGCCTTGGACTTAGCCCTGGTGGGGAGAACTTAGTATTTCTGGCTGTATCTGTGGTAGGAGGTAACAAGACCAAAAGTTCAAAAGGTGTGAATTGTTTCGTGTGAAAAGGAGACCAGCCCGAACGGAACAGAACTGTAATGAATAATAGTTGGAAATAGGTAGATCAGTGGGGCCTTTTCACGGATGTCTTGCAAACTTGATGAGAAATGAAAGATTATGTAAGAGACATTCGGGAGTCATTTTGGATTCTTCACTAAGGGAGTGAGATGAAGAAAGGGGTGTTTAGAGGATTAGTTTGGCAGCCTTGGTTTCGGACGGATTTGCAGTGGTCCTTTGGTAAGAAAAGAATTGTAGCATTTTAGAATTCAAAAGAAACTTATAGGTTATCTTTCGATTTATAATTGAAACCCAGTGAGGTGAGATAATTTGCCCAAGGTCACTTGAGGGGTTCACCTGCTGCCACCCATTTTCTCTGAGCATTAGGTGGACGCTCCTCATGGTTAAGTGCACGGCTTCTTGTTTGTTCTGGCTCTGTTGAATAAAACAGCTTTTGTGATGACCTACTCGGTACGCATTTATGCTTTAATGAGACTCAGTGTGGACAAGAGGAACTGCAGCTTCTGAAGGACAGGTCCCAGGTGAGGGTTGCTGGGCTTAGGAAAGATAAAAGGACTGGGATCCCCTAAATGGAGCCGGTTGTCCCTCTCCCAAGATTCGAAGACAGCATATATCTAGGGATGATTTTCATTGCCGGCAGCTTTGGGGTCTTTCTTCCCCGTTACGCACTTTAGATGTGGTGGCTTTGCTTCTTACCCCCAACCAGCTCTCCACATTTTCATGGTGGAGAAATTCTGCCGCCTACATGCAGGATGTTCGGAGCTAGTGGTGCAAGCTCTGGGCTAGACTTCCTGAGTATGATCCTGCATCTAAGCTCTACGTTTTTCTAGCTGTGGCTGCAGACAGATTATTTATTCTCTTTGCCCTAATTTTTCCTTTGAGAAATGGGGATAATAACAGTGCCTATGTAATAAGTTGTTGTGAGAATTACATATATTAATACATATGAAATGCTTAGACCAGTGTCTAGCACATATTTAGCACTCTTATTAGTACTCTTTGTTCCAGGTACTTTTTGTTATGGATTTCTTGGGGAGAGTCCAGTGGAGTTTATGCTGAACCATGGGTAAACCATAGAGAAAAGCCATATTTTGCGGAGTCATATCTAGGGGGTGATGGGAATGTTGAAGAAGGGGTGACTCTGTTGCAGTTAAAAGAGGAACCCACAGAACTTGGAGAGAAATCGAATAAAAGGAATTAAAATTTGCTAACCAGGAATAGAAAATTTGCCTACCCAGTGCAAACTTGGCTGTGGCCCCTTTGAGGTTTTAAAAATTCTTTGGCTATAATTCTGAAATAAAGGCATTGCCCTATTGAATATTAAAGATGCCAGGGAAACACAATGGCTTTATTAGTTTTCTGTAGCTATATAACAAATTACCCCCAAACTTAGCACCTTAAGAAAACAATAAAGAGCTTCTGAGGGTCAGGAATTGCAGGGCAGCTTAGCTGGGCAGCTCTGGTCTGGCTCAGGATCTCCTGGAGTTGCAGTCCACATGTCAGCTGGGTTTGCAGTCATTTGAAAGAGGATCAACCTCCAAGATGGCTGACTCACCTGGCTGGCAAGTTGGTGCTGGCTGTTGGCAGGAGGCCTCAGTTCCCTGCCACATGGACCTCTCCGTGGAGTTGTGTATAGTACCCTGTAGACCTGGTGCTGGCTTTCCCCAGATTGAGTGATCTGAGAGAGAGCATGGTAGAACCGGCAACATCTACAATATTATGACAAAGTCGCACTCCATCATTTTCACAATATCCTATTAGTTATGAAGGGTGGCAGAATATGCCACCCCAAGATATGCCACTTTGGCATGAAGATTATTTTGAGCTGAAGGCAATTGAGAAGAAAGCAGACACAAGAAAGGCTCTTTGCCCTCCCCCAATGTGCCTAAAAGCAGGACACACATTTACAAAGGTGCTCTTCTTTCCCTCTCTACCAGGCAGGACAAAGGTTACTCTCTGGAGACAGCTTTAGACCCTTAATGGAGAAGGCCGTGGCTTGAATCTTGTTTATGCTGTGCTCTAACCTTCCATACCTCGCCCCTCCCCTCCACACATGCCTTTCTTCTTTTGGCTTCAGCTGAAGATGATATTTAAGCCAGAGTGCCAAGCCACCTCTGAGAGTTGGATTTTCCCTGGGTGTCTCCCCATGTATACATGAGGTATACGTGTTAATAAACGGTGTGTTTGTTTTTCTGTTATTAATCTGTTATTACAAGGCATCGGCCAAGAACTCAGAACCACGGTCAGTGCCTTCTAAGTGTTTAACTCAGTGGTTCTCAGCCGTCACTATATATTGGAATCACCTGCTGCATTTTAAAAATACAGATTCATAGATTTCACCTGTAGACATTCAGTTTCAGTTGTACTAGACCAGGACCTGGACATCACTTTTTAAAAACTTCCAAGATGGGACTTTCCCTGGCAGTCCAGTGGTTAAGACTTCGCCTTGCAATGCAGGGGGTGTGGGTTCAACCCCCGGTCGGGGAGCTAAGATCCCACGTGCCTCCTGTCCAAAAAACATAAAAAACAGAAGCAATATTGTAACAAAGACTTAAAAAAAAAAAAAAACTTCCAAGATGATTCTAATGTGCAGCCAAGATTGAAACCAGAGGTTAACTGTTGTGAGAGCCATATTTACCTGCCATGTGGTAGCAGCACCTAGCTGACTTAGATGTTTCATAGGTAGCTAATAGAATATGCTCCATGAGCATCTTTTCCAGGCTTCCAATAAAGCCATATAGGCTGGATGAAGTTCACAAGCAGTTTCTGCTTATTAATGATTATAGTGCCCATGTTTTGATTTGCTCACCAGTATAGCAGGTGATTTTGCAAAAATTTAGATTATGACCTAAATATGTTGACACCACAACTACCTATAATACCCGTATTCCTATATCCCTGCCCTTCTTTAACCTCTAAAAATACTACATGTAACCTTTAGTTCACTCTATATCAGAAATATACAAAAATAATGAAATAAAAATTTTGAAGAGGAAGTAAGACTTTTGTTTATTCCCGTTAAGGCTTATTCGTTACCTTATATGCTATGTTCTAAATGGGTATTTTTTGTAACTAAGGATGGGGTTTGGTGGGTTTTTTTCCTTTAATGTTTATAGGTCAAGTAGTAATTTCACAGTCGTACGTAAAGATTTCAAGCCTTTACCTACCATGTCAAACCAAAGCCATGACTGATAGGAAATACTGCCATGTGATAAACCCAATTGCACGGTTGCAGGGAGGGCCATTCATATCTTATTTTCTTCCCATTCCACTGTGCACTTCTAGTCTATACATTGGTTTCCCCAGCATAGTTTGAATTTATTTGAAAACAGAGTTTCACTAGGAATTAAATTTAGAGGAAAGTAGCTGCTCAGAAATCAGTGTTGGACTATATTGGTAAGTACTGAAAGTTTAAGAAATTTTTTGTGGTAAAAAAAATAACTAGCAGAATTGTATGAGGTAAAAAATATATAGGTAAAATCACCTTTAACAAATGGAGTTGCATTCTAGCTCTGCCACCAGGTGACCTTGGGCAAGTTGTTTAATAACATATTTTGATATTCAGTTCCTCCATGTGTAAAGCAGGCATGTTGAATTTAGTGCACCCGAGTACCTAGCATAGGAGTCACTCAGCAAATGGTAGTAGCCATAAGTTGAGCAGACTTTTAATTCTCTCTGGTCCTAAGGCATTTGGGGGCTAGAAAAATAGCGAGAACAAATACATGAGTTAAACTGCATGGTGCCTTGGGAACATACTAGTACCAATAGTTTGGTGTTGCTGAAGGAAAAGTACAAAGCAGAGAATGGCTAGCGATGAGGCTGAAAGGTCATCCTAGAGCAGGGAAAGGTGTGTGTGCCATGCTCAGGAACTTGTACTTTGGCCTATAGGCAGTGGAGAGCCGACAATTTCTCAAAAGGGAATGATATGGTCGTATTCATGTTTTACACACCTCTGGCTGGAAGATAAAGGATAGTCTAGAGGGGACCAAAAAGCAAGGAGGTTGGTTAGTTGGCCAATGAAATATTCTACACAAAGAGGTGATGAGGGCCCAGCATAGGGTGGTGGCAGAAGAATGAGGAAGATGAGCAAGTCTGATGAATATTTAAGAGGCAGGCTTGGTTCATCAGTGAGAGGGATGAGTCGGGGATGACTTGCATGTTTCTGGCTTGGTGAGGGCGTAAACGATGGTGCCATTAACTTACAGGAAACAAAGTTGAGAAAGTTTAGGAGGGGAAGATAATGAATTTTGTTTCTAACGTTGATTCTGAATGTCTGGGATATCAAAATGGGTGCCTTTCACAAGCACAATTGGCTGTTTGATTCCACAGTTCAAGGGAAGGGTCAGCCCTGAGGATACAGACGTGGGAGTCATAGGTGTTGTCAGAACAGTGAGAGCCGATGAGATCATCCAAGGAACACAGAGTGAAAAGAATTTAATAAGCCATGGACTGTGAGAATACTCGGAAACGTGAATATTAAAGTGAGTGGAGAAGATAAGAGCCTAACAAGAAAATGGAGGAGGACCAGGCATAGAAATAGAACTGAGAGGAGGTTGGTGTCACCAAGTCAAATACAGCATTTTACTGAAACTAAATGTGATCTTTAGGAGTCTCCCTTGTTAGAGTGTAAAGTCTTAAAGGCTGGGAACCTTGGGCTCTCGTTCCATTGGGACAGTTCATTTCTACTGTTACAGTTCATCAAGGCCAAGAGTTGTTGAGGCCTGAAGAGAAGAGGGATAAAATGGTGTCAAATATAGCAGAATGGTCCAAGGAGACTTAGACCAGATTTGACAATTGGAAAGCACTTGCAAATAGAGAAGAGAAAGCCAGATTGTGATGAGTGGGAAGTGAGAAAGTGGAGAAAGCCAAGATATTTATCTCAGAAGTTAAGGACAGAGAGGGTGGTAGTTTCTTTGGGCGCCAGAGTTCTCTTTAGATTGACTGTTTTGCAACAACCTTGCCTCACTTTTCAGCTGAGGTTTTATTATCAGTTGATATTTTCTGTGTGTACTTTGTATATTTATATACAAATATAAATGTGCACTGGTTTTAAATGAAGTACAGAGAAAACGTAAACTGTTTTTCTTTTTAAAGAGATTATGGTGTCATTTCATTGAGCCATACCTGCTCTGTAACAGGTTTTGAATGGCGGCTCAGACTTGCTCACGGTATAATGGCTTTTCTAGCCTTACTGGGTTACCTCCTCATTCTCGCTCCCCGGCATTTTCCGTAATAAAGATCCTTGCATGTGCAGTCTCTTCTTGGCATCAGCTTCTTGGAGAACTCCAACTAAGTTTCAAAAATGTTTAAATATAATATACTTTTGGGTTAGCGGTAGCGTTTGCATGAAACAACTGATTATTTTTTAAAAATAAAGATTTTCTCTTTGGGAGGTTTTTCTAAATGACTATTGCAGACATAGTTTGCTGATACTGAGGGAGAGAACTAATTCTTGGCTTCAGATCTACTGTCTTTTATATCTTTTGAATCTTGAAGAAATAGAATCATAGAATTTTTAGCATGAGAAAGAATTTTAATCCAGCAGTTTTGGAATGTGAGGAAGAATTAAAGCAGAGTCAAGTGCCTTGCTAGTGGACCACATTCTGTCTCCCATTGAACCTTCAATATAACTAAGGTCACATGACTAGCTAGTTACAGGAAGGAGAAGAAATTAACATTTACTCAGGCCATGTATGCCCGGAGGGGAAGGAGTTGAAATGTTAAAGTAAGGACTCTAAGGCTGATGTGCTTCAAAACTACAAACAGGGCTTCCCTGGTGGCGCAGTGGTTGAGAGTCCACCTGCCGATGCAGGGGACACGGGTTCGTGCCCGCGTTTGGGAAGATCCCACATGCCGCGGAGCTGCTGGGCCGGCTGAGCCTGCGCGTCCGGAGCCTGTGCTCCGCAATGGGAGAGACCACAACAGTGAGAGGCCTGTGTACCGCAAAAAAAAAAAAACTGCAAACAAACTAAAACAATGTAGGTTAAAAGTCCAAGACCGGAAGTCCCGGAGACCCAGGTCCAGAATTCCCTTGCCCAGCCACTGCCCTCACCAGTCATCTGCTTTCACACTGCGAGGCTGCAGAGTTAGAGAACAGTCCCCAAGGCCACCCTCATTTCTGACACCAATTCCAAGTTTCGTTCCCCAAGACGACCCTCAGGTTCAGTAATTTGCTAGAACTTACAGAACTCACTGAAAGCCGTTACACCTATGGTTATGGTTTACTGCAGTAAAAGGATTCAGATTAAAGTCAACCGAGGGAAGAGACTCGTGGTATGGAGTCCAGGAGAATTCCAAGTGCTTAGCTTCCAGTGGTCCTTTCCATGGGCAGTGTTGACCTCTCCTGGCAGCAAGGCGTGACGGTGAGCATGGAGTATGGCCTGCCAGAGAGCTTGCTTGACCCTTCATAGCCATAGTTTTTTACTGCGGCTCTGTCCCCTAGATACTGTCCCCGCTCCTAGGCTGACTTCAGTCTCCAGTTCCTCTAGAGGCCAAGCTGATTAACACTGACCCAGAGCCCCCATGATAAATCACGTTGTTAGACTCTCTGGTGTGACCCAAGACCCCAGATATACCAGGCAGAACATTCTAAGAGCTTAGAGATTACCTCCCAGGAGCTGAGGACAGAGGCCACACCTCTCTTACAAGGGCCATTGATTTTTTTTTTTTTTTAACCTAGGTATTACCTACCTCATAGGGCAGTTGTGAACATTGAATACGAAAGACAGTGGAGCAAACAATTATTCTGGTGTCCATGGGTTTTCAAGAAATGGTGAAGCTGAGATTCAGACTCAAGATTTTTCTGATTCCAAAGCCAGGAGTATTTTTGTGTTGTATTTATTTACATCATTTAAAACTGCAAATAAAAATGGAATGAGAAGGGAATTCCCTGGCGGTCAGTGGTTAGGACTCGGAGCTTTCACAGCCAGGGCCCGGGTTCAGTCCCCGGTTGGGAAACTAAGATCCTGCAAGCCACGTGGTGGTCCAAAGGAAAAAAAAAAAATGGAAGGAGAAGTGTCCATTCTTTTTGACATTTAAAACATTGTTGGCTTTCAGTAGAGTATCGGGCCACCACTAAAGGTGTATTACGGAGAATTGAGGAGTGATTGGGAAGATGAGAAACTGGAGAGAGTTGAGTAGTAGAGTACTATTCTAAAAGTTTTGTCAAGGGAAAGGGGAAATGAGGATGTAGCTAGAAGGGATACAAGACTAAAGATACATTTTGATGATTTTTTTTTTTAATATTCATTTATTTTGGCTGCACTGGGTCTTAGTTGTGGCATGTGGAATATTTAGTTGTGGTACGCGGGATCTTTAGTTGCAGCATGTGGATTTCTTAGTTGCGGCATGCATGTGGGATCTAGTTCCCTGACCAGGGATCGAACCTGGGCCCTCTGCATTGGGAGTGCAGAGTCTCATCCACTGGACCACCAGGGAAGTCCCATTGATGTTTTTTTTTAAATGAGAGCCTTTTGAGCATGTACCTTACAGTAACTATACTAGTCTCTTTGCATATGTTATCTCATTTAATCCTCACTTGCATTAGAGTAGATATTGTGTTTCGCTGTAAAACTGAGGGTCGAGTGAGGTTCCCTGGTTTTCAGACCATTTTGTGGAAGAAACCAAGACTCAGAGAGGTTATGCAGTATTGGTAGTAAATGAAGTTAAAAGCTGTACCTACTGCATAGGATTGTTGTGAGGGTTAAGTGGGACCATCCTTGTGAAAGTAAGATGTCCGCTTTGGAGCCTTTCTCTTTAGGGGAGCCCTCTGCCCTCATAACAGTGCTTCGCACGTAGTAGCACTCGGTAAATGCGATCTATTGCTATGTGCTTTAAAACTCATTCACATTTAATAAAAATGAGGTTCGTGAAATTTGGGATGAAGCCACATCAATAATTTCTATTCTGTTTCTTCAAAACTGCTTTTGTCCTAGCTGTTTAATTGTGACATTGGAAATAAAGTTTATATGTATATTCCCACCCAAATAAAGTAATAATTCTACAATACATTGAAATATTTTTTCTCACTGACTTTAGGTGTTGTGAGTTCTTTTGTTTTGCTTTATGTTTTTATGCATTCGGTTTTGCTTTATGTTCTTTTCTTTTTAACTCTAGGATTAAACCACCACCATGTCTAGCAAAAAGGCAAAGACCAAGACCAAGAAGCGCCCCCAGCGCGCAACCTCCAACGTGTTTGCCATGTTTGACCAGTCACAGATTCAGGAGTTCAAGGAGGCCTTCAACATGATCGATCAGAACAGAGATGGTTTCATCGACAAGGAAGACTTACATGATATGCTTGCTTCTCTAGGTAGACTTTTATGTTCTTAATATTCCTGCTTCCCCAAAATAATTAGCGTTTTATGAATTATTTTTTGTGTGATGTACAGATATTAATCTCCTGGTCTCAAAGGCCTCTTGAGAGATGTTGGGTGGGAGGCACCATACTGAGGCTTGGCCCGTCATAAGAGGATACGCCTTCAGGGGTGGGGGCCTGGCTGCCACTGTGGCTAGGCAGGCTTCCGTTCCTGTTAGCTAAATATGATAGGTCTACAAGGTGAAAAGCCAGGGGATGACTAGATGGCAAGATACCAGAATCTTAAACAAAAAGTGTGGACAATAATATAATGTATTAAGTAATAAAAGTTGAGGACAGGTTATATGACAGAGGTGACGGTCATAAGTGATAACGACCATCTCAGGGAGGAAGGGCAGTGCTCCTAAAAAAAGGGAACACAGGGAAGGGGGCTTCCACAATTTATATATTTTTTTTATAATTAAAGAAAATAAAATGTAAAGTTAGAAGATTTATCGATTTATTTTTACACATTTATTTAGCTATAGTTGATTTACAATATTGTGTTAGTTTCAGGTGTACAGCTTCAGATTCTTTTCCACTGTAGATTTATTACAAGATATTAAGTATAGTTACTTGTGCTATGCAGTAAATCCTGTTGTTTACCTATTTTTTGTATAGTGGTGTGTATCTGTTAATCCCAAACCCCTAATTTATCCCTCCCCCCACACCTTTCCCCTTTGGTAACCGTAAGTTTGTTTTCTATGTCTGTGAGTCTGTTTCTGTTTTGTAAATAAGTTGATTTATAATTTTTTTTTTAAATTCCACATACAAGTGATATGTAACATTTGTCTTTGCCTGCCTGACTTACTTCACTTAGTATGATAATCTCTAGACCCATCCACGTTGCTGCAAATGGCAATATTTCATTTAAAGATACAGGATTTAAAGCAAACACAAACTGCCTTTTGTCATTCTGGCTATGTCGGTGTTAATTTACTGTTCCTTATATGATTTTGTTATTTTGATCTTAAGGAAAGAGGGGAAAGTCCTCCATGTCCTGCCTGAATTGGCACTGATTTTACAGTTGGAAGAAAGGAGTATCAAGTCAGGGGGTTCTTGATAGGCCAGAATGACGGGCAGGGAAGGGGGCACAAGTCAGGGATGGCCCACAGGTAGGCTCTGCACGCTAACGTTTCTGTGTCTGACCATGAGCCAGAAAGGGCAGTTCAAGGGCCAGAGGACAAAGAGAGAGAATTTTGTTACTTTTTTCTTTTTAGTAACCACATGATTTTGTTCGTCTCTTTTATTTTTTTCTCCTAGCGTGTTATTTTGAAAGTTTTTAAGCCTATAAAACGTTGAAAGAACGGTGTAATGAACACGCATCCATCCTTTACCCAGATTCACGAGCTGTTAACATTTTGCAACATTGCCTTTATTCAGAGTGAGAGCTGAGTCTTGCAACATGGCCTTTATTCAGAGTGAGAGTTGAGTCAAGATACTGATCTGACTTGTTGACTTGCAGGTGGGGTGGATCCCAGTGTTTTCCACACTCTGAATAGCTAAGTACTAAGTGTCCTTTGGGGAGCAGGTCACTACTGAAGAAGGCCACCGAGGAGAATTGAGGGCCTGAGTTGTATTACAAAGATCGAACACTCAAGCCTATCCCCTGGTCCTAGTAGATGCTCAGTTAATTTTTGTTGGTTGAATGAGTGATGGTAGAGTAAGAGACTGACTTTTGGGGACTTCCATTTTGGGGAATGCCATGCCTTTAGAGATACATATTTACCTTTTAAATCAACAAATTATATTAGATGCCTTGATGTCCATAGGTGCTTAGCCTAAGCCAATTCATTTTAAATCCCTGTGTCTTTTTCGTACCCATGTTCTCTTGACACCTTTGGGTTACACTTTTTACCCCAAAAAATTGCTGCAAGAGAGTCGGGTTAAATCTGGAGGTAGAAAAGTAGTCCTTTTTAGCTACTTTCACTTACTCGAAGAATCTTGAGATTATTTTTGGGCTAATTTTGTATCGATATGTTGAATAGGTATAATGAGTGACGGTTGTAATGCAGTAAGACAGATGCCAACTTGGCATTTAATTTCACCCAAATTCCTGGGAGTAAAACTTACATATGAACCATAATTCTAGATTTGACTGTCATTAGCACTTAGTTGGGTATAATAGTGAGATGCTGACATGGATGCTCTTTTCATGGAGAATCATACAAACTTAATGTTGGAAGGACCTTTCAGATACCAAGTTTAACTAGTCCATTAAACCCTAGACAGTTTCCACCTTGTCCCAGGGCACACAGTCAGTGGCAGAACTGGGATTCAAACCCACTATTCCAGACCCTTCGTTCAGTGCTGCTTTTCTGCACCATGTGGACCTCACAAATGCCAGGACAAAAAGAAGCTCTTTGTTACTCCCACCATATGTGGCCATTCCAGGGGAATTTCTCCCAACTTCGAGGGGAGGGTCAGGGGAGTTCCCTCACCACCATACCAGAAGAGGGAGAAGTGTCCTTGTTTGGAACTGAGATTAAGATTTCCCATCATGAACAATACTAAACAAGACTATATTTCAGCAATACGAGTAAACAGCATCTGGGGATATGTCTGACAACCAAATAGAACATAACATTGTTTAAAATGAGCTCCCAGGGACTTCCCTGGTGGTGCAGTGGTTGAGAATCCGCCTGCCAGTGCAGGGGACACAGGTTCGAGCCCTGGTCCAAGAAGATCCCACATGCCACGGAGCAACTAAGCCCATGTACCACAACTACTGAACCTGCACTCTAGAGCCCACATGCCACACTACTGAAGCCCGCGTGCCTAGAGCCTGTGCTCCGCAACAAGAGAAGCCACCGCAATGAGAAGCCCGCGCACCACAACGAAGAGTAGCCCCCGCTCGCCGCAACTAGAGAAAGCCCACGCGCAGCAACGAAGACCCAATGCAGCCATAAATAAATAATAAATAGATTAATTAATTAATTAATTTTAAATAATAAAATAAGCTCCCAGTTCTAAACCAACCTAATAGTTTCAGCTTAAATGGCCAACTTATAAATAAATTGTTTGAAGCATACCAATTATAGGCAACTTACTGCAGTTAGAAATATGAATATTTAGATTTTTTAAATAACCAATATTGAAATGCCCTGATGGGTCTTTAATGTTATCAGCATTCAAGATGTAGTAATGTGGCATTACCTGGTTCATAGTTTCATGTGTGTGTTTTATTTTTAATGAAAAATAGTGAAGGAAAAGTTGCAGGAAGTAGCAGTGAATGGACAGTATTCAACCTAAGCCCAGAATGCATTTTATTTATGATGTATCAAAGATTTTTTTATGTTGTTAAAAATTGTCTTTTTTAAATGTTCTTAATGTAAGTTAATTGAAATATTAGTTTCGTGTGATGGTGATGTAACTTTTAAAAATATGTTGGGGAACATAACAATAACAGAATAATTATTTATTGAAATGAGTTCTTCGTCCTTAAATGTTAAAATGTGCGATTTTCTAGGGAAGAATCCAACCGACGCGTACCTCGAAGCCATGATGAATGAGGCTCCAGGGCCCATAAACTTCACCATGTTCCTTACCATGTTTGGGGAGAAGCTGAATGGCACAGACCCAGAAGATGTCATCAGAAACGCTTTTGCTTGCTTTGATGAAGAAGCAACTGGTGAGCACTCTTTGTTTATGCCCAGCCTCATTCCAGACTATGTGAAACACTTTTTAGGGAATGAGAAAGATTAGCAAAATATAAATTTTTAAAAATGAGTAGAGGGAAACTATTATTTACGATAGGACAGTCGACCAAGAATGGCTAGAACGCAGGGTAGGTCATAAAGCTACACGGTTTGTGGTGTTAATCTTTGAATCTGGTTCTGAGCTTCCTGGAAGTCAAAGGGAGAATTTTCTTTTAAATAGTGTTTCTTAGACAATATACTGCTTCAAGAAACTTTAAGTTTCACCAGAAAGTATAGTTAACTAACTTGGACAATTAAAATCTTCGTTTTTTTCCCCTTATTATTTAAAAATGTGTGAAGAAAGCCCTGCTGTTCTGTTTTCTGATTTCTCTCCTTTTCCCCTTTGCTTCTGCGTTAACCCTTTGCTCAGCCACGCGCATCGCCTCCTCACATATACCTCGCATCCTCCTTCCTGCTTCCCCCTTGCTACCTGTTAAAACTGCACCGTCCTTCGTGCACGTTTGGTCTTGGCAACGCTGCCCTTTTGTTCTGGGTATCTGCCTTTTTTTTTTTTTTTAATATCTCTGAAATACAAGGTACTTTTTTCTCCTCTGGAAAATACTCACTTCAAATTAATTTCGTAAGCGTATGATCTACTAACTGACTTTGTAAATGATTTAATCTAATATTAATAAAGAACTCTAAAAATAATAGGAAAAGATAAGGATATGGTTATATATTGCTTTATATTGTTCAGGTAAATATGTTTGTTCTGAAATATCTTGTAAGATTGACGTAGTTGAGAACCAAATCATTAAAGTGCCGGGAAGTGTTTGCAACTTCCCTTTTTCTGCTGCCTTCCAGGCACCATTCAGGAGGATTACCTTCGAGAGCTGCTGACCACGATGGGAGATCGGTTTACAGATGAGGAAGTGGATGAGCTGTATAGAGAAGCACCTATCGACAAAAAGGGGAATTTCAATTACATTGAGTTCACGCGCATCCTTAAACATGGAGCGAAAGACAAAGATGATTGAAAAGAACTTGAGCTAAGACTTTCCAATTACTTTGTCTTACTCTGTTTTATTTCCCAGACACTTGCCCCCTCATAGACCTGTTGCATGCAACTTAGTTTCACAGCTTTGCCTCTTTCTCGGTGTATTTATTCTAGACCTTTCTGCCACTTAGCACTTGTATAATCAGACTGCAAATGGGGATGAGGTTGTAAATTGTATTGAGAAAAAGCATTGCGAATAAAAATCAACAAATGTGAAAGCCCAGGAAAATATATCCGGTATTTCTGGTTTTGCTGGATTTTTACATTTTTATATAATAAAAATGCTATTTTGAAATAAAGATTATGCTGACTCAGATGTAATATAATGGAAAGTTAAATAACTGGTAGTTGGGGGTAGTCCTTTTTTTAGATTTTCAAGTTCGTATAATTCAGATTCCATAGTAAAACTGATTGTTCACATGTATGGGACAGTGTTCTTCAGTATAAGTTAAATAACATCATTATACAGTAAAAACTGGTTGTACCTTAGTTTCTTTCATGCTTCTGGTAAGTCAGATGTTTAAATTATTGAATGATAAATACAGAATGTATCTGAGAAAACACTGAATGTTTTACTGATTTGAATCTAGGAACATGAGGCAAAATTCTGAAGCCAAGAATAGTTATTATTGAACATTTACAGTGTGTAAAGCATTGCATGTAGACGATTTTCATTGACTCTTCCCAGCACCCTTGTGGGATAGAATTTTATTAGCCCTGTATTTCAAGGGGAAGAACTGAGCACCAGGGAGTCAAGTGGTTGATCTGAGTCTCTGTCAGAGCTGGGACTCCAGGCCAGGGCGCCCCACTCCAGAGTGTGGATTCTGGGACCACTGTGCTGTCTCTGAAAAGCCCCAAATGCCTAAAAGGTCAAGATATTTCCATTACATTCTAACATAGTTTTGTAGTCATTATTGAAATTTAAAATAACTTGGGGACATTGATTGCTGGAACAGAATTTCAGAAAATTCTATCCAGGTGAAAAATAGAGGACCAAAGATTATAAGCAATATAATCTTCCAACCGCCTTCATTTGGAAGGTGGTTCACATAGTGTAGAGTGTAGACTGGATGGAAGGTCTGAAAACCATACAGACAAGGCTGCTATGAGCTCGCTTAACATCCTCAAGGCCAAGCAATATGAGAAGTAGGAGAGAAAAACCTAAAAAAAGAAAAAAATCCATTTAAAAAAAAAGTTCCCCAACGTTGTTCAACACCTATTCCCTCTTAAATGTATTGATATTCTATCTCCTTAAAATCGATGCATTTACACGTCGTTTAACATTTGTGCTTCCGAGCTTGCTGTGGTAGGCAAATCCTTGCTATCAATTAATTTTTCTAGGTTTTTCATCATCTTTAAAAAGAGCAGTTTCACTCTCGTGGTCTAGTACAAGAGAAGTGCTTTGCAGTTCATAAGAGCTTTCGCACTTATGACCTAATCCTCACCGCCCATGAGGTAAGTAGGGCAAGTAATATCCCTGCTTTTCATATGAGAGCTGAAGTTTAGAACAGCCAAAGCACCTGTCCGAGGTCCCACAAGAATAAGAATCCACATCTGGCTCCCTTTTCTACTTCCAAGCGTAAAGTCACATGCAGTGTCAAAACCAGAATCACCGTGTGTAGAAGGAGAAGGGGAAGCGTACTGGGATCATTTTGACTGTCATTAACAAATGCTTATCAGTCACCTGTTATGTGCCAGGCACTGTTCTCTGTTGGGGATAACTGGGGGGGCAGGACAAACAAGGACGCCACCCTCCTGGGGCTCAGCTCCTTAGTGGGAGATCAGGAAGGCACCTCTAAGTATCGTGGGACACAGAACTTGAGCAAGTGCAGAGAGGGCCTCTGAGGTGAGATCTGAATCACGAGAAGAGGGTCCCCGTGTGGAGGTCAGGGAGGATGTTCCACTCACAGGGGACGGTCCTTCCAAGGCAGGCGCTGGCGGAAGCACTGGGAGAGCTCAAGGGAAAGACATGAGGATGGTGTTTGCTGCGTGGTCTAGTCTACGTGCAGAATCAGGGCTTTGGGCAGGGAAGAAATGTGAATTATGTTTTAAAAACTCAACCTTGCTGCTGAGTATAGAATGGAGGGCAAGAGTAGCAGCAAGAAGACTTCCAGTTAGGAGGCTATCACTATGGTCCAGGCAAGTCAAGAGGGTGGCTTGGTCTCCAGATGGTCGCGCAGGTGGCTCTGCTGCCTGACCTATTTACTCTGTTCCAGCCTTTTCTTGTCACCAGCTCTCTGGCGTCATTTTAACTGCATTTATTCTTTTGCTCTGCTTAAAGGCAGATTTGAGAAGATTGGGAGGTTGAAAAAGTTTTCAAGATTAAAAACAAGAAAAACTGTCTCTTGAATGCCTTATGTTGACCTGACGTAACCCATTCTGTTTCACCCATAGCATCTATAAAGAGAGTAGTGGAGTCCAGCGTGCGCTATAAGGCACCTCAGCTAGGACCTTTTTCCTCTCTGGTTCAATAAATATTACCGATGATGCTGAAAACTCTATTTTAGTATCTTTCCTTTTTTGAGAACAACTTAGTAATCTCTAAAATTGACAATTGATGCCTTGGCCAACACAATTGGAATGTGTGTTTGTACTCAGGTAGTTAAAACTATGCTGAATGGTTGCTCTGTACTAAGCATGTACACTACTGGCCTTTGAGGTAGGTTTTTGTTTTGTTTTGTTTTAATTATCCTTGTTCTACAGATAAAGCACTGAGGCGCAGAGAAGTAACTTCCCCAGGTTACACAGGTAGGAACCAATGGGACCATAATTTGAGGCCAGTCAGTCGAGCTCCTGAACCTGCCCTCTCAGAAAAATAATTATTGAAAGTAACACCACTGGTTTTTTACCATTGTACAGGAATTTTAAAAGCATTCATTATTGCATTTGATCCTCAGAACTCTACGAGGTGGATAAGGTAGGCATTATTATCCCATTTTACAGGTGAGAATACTGAGTTATAGACGTTACCCCACTTGCTCAACTTTATATATAAAGTACACAGTGTCTGAGCCATGACTAGCTTTTAAGCTTTTTGAGTGAGGGTGCTTCTCATTAAACCTATAATTTCCTAATTAGATAATACCTGTAGCCTGATCAACATCTTTTTCTCATTTATAAATGTATATATACCATATATCATATATATGAAAGCCATTAATATTTATAAAATTGAAATTATGTTTAGTTATACATTTAATGAATCATGTTTCCTGATAAAATAATTGCATAAAAATGAAGTTTTAAATTCAGCATATATATGAATAAATACTTGAATAAGAATTTTCTTGATTGTAATTTTTTTAACATTTTAGTGTTTTTGAAAACAAAATGTCTTACAATCAATGTATATATTCAATAGTTTATCCTTAAAAATAATTGCATCAATGTTGCATCTCAAAATTGAAAGGTCTAAAAAAAAAATGAAGGGTCTTAAAAGGTAAAAAACATTATTTGGAATATACATATATAAACTACTGAAAAATCTGGTGTGAATAGGCTCTGTCATCTGGGAAATATGAACGAGGATGAGAAAGTTTATCACATACTGAAATTTTGGGGAAAATTTTCTTGGACAGAAAAATGGGGAAGATTACAAATTGCATACATCACTCTGTACTTAATCTCGGGTCAATCGTTTTTTTAGAGCAGGCGATGTTGTCATACGCACTCTTAGAGACAATAACTAGAAGGGTCACTAGATGGCACTATTATTCTTAGTACTGTAGTAACCTATTCCGTAGTGAACTTGAGAGTGACAAAGCATGAATAATCAGAGAGCATTAGTCCAATAATGCTGTAACTTTGTCAAAATTGTTTCTTAAAAGGAAAGAATTGATGATAAAGTCTGTTACAATTAAATTCATACTATTTTGTGAACCCCAAAATGCAGGGAGCGATCTCTAGGACTCCTTCTTACAACGCAGCATTCATTTGTTCATTCAATCATTCGTTCACTTACAAATATTTATTGAGTGTTTTGAAAGTGCCAGGATCTCAGTGAAGCTCTGGTTATTTTCACACTGAAGTAATGACTTCTTTTTTCAAGTAAGAGCGCAGGCTTCGCACTAGTAAGACCTGAATCCTCCACTTACTGGGTCATCTTAAGTAAGCCCTCATTATTATTATAACTTCTGTTTTTGAGATGAGAAGAGTAAGGCACAGAGCCAGTGGCTGTGGATGGAAATACTTTGTAAAATCGTGCTTTCTATATGAATACTATTACTACCTCAAGAATGTCGAGGACTATGTCTAGTAGTAGTTCTATTTACATAATAGACTATTAAATCACACAATCTAAGCTTATTAAGATCAGCCTCGGGACTTCCCTGGTGGCGCAGTGGTTAAGAATCCGCCTGCCAATGCAGGGGACACAGGTTTGAGCCCTGGTCCAGGAAGATCCCACATGCCGCAGAGCAACTAAGCCTGTGCACCACAACTACTGAGCCTGTGCTCTAGAGCCCATGAGCCACAACTACTGAGCCCCGTGCCACAACTACTGAAGCCTGCGCTCCTAGAACCTGTGCTCCGCAACAAGAGAAGACACCGCAATGAGAGGATCGTGCACCACAACGAAGAGCAGCCCCCGTTCGCTGCAACTAGAGAAAGCCCACGTGCAGCAACGAAGACCCAACACGGCCAAAAACAAAGTTAACTAATTAATTTTAAAAAATATATATATATGCGCTAAAAAAAAGAAAACATTTCAAAAAAAAAAAGATCAGCCTCAACACAAGTGACCATGAGACAGTTTCTCAGTGCAGCTCTTCCCTGCCTCAATATATGTCTTGGAAATACCATCAGAATCACAACGAAACAGATCCGAAGTGTTTTGGCAGAAGGATACTAGACGTGTGTTTGGGGTGTGAACGAATGAGTGTGTTTATATATAAAAAATTGTTTCAACGCACCTTGCAGGAAGCCAACCTCATCTCTTATCAGCCTCACTTCTCCTGCAGTTGGTTTTGCTCGCAGGGCACAGTACTTCCTTTCAGACGCTCATTCTGAGTGAACATGATGACAATGCATATTTACTCCCGGACGTTGCTAACTAGCACAGCAAAAATAAATCTGAATACTTTATTCACATTATGTAATAATCAGGGTGTAAATTGACAATGGCTCATTTAGGAGGTTGTGCTCATTGTACTTAAGTTCCCTTTTTATGTGTGATCTGTTTATTCAGTTCTTATTTATGGAAGTGGATATTATGTCCGAGTGTTACTGGTGATACAGAGATTCTGATTCTATTACTCGCCGTAAGTGTTATACTGCCCAGCCCTTTGGATGCGAGTAGTAAAGGTTAGGTTTCTCCTTTGGCCAGAATCCCAACACAACTGTGCTCTATCTATGCTGGAGCCACTGCAGCTGATGTCCTAACAGCTCACTGAGGGGGTCAAAGATGGTTTTCTAAAAAATGCCTCCTCTGACAATGACGTTCGCATCTCAGAGCTACCATTGTTTGCCTTCCTGTCAACCACTCACATAGCTAAGAACTCAAGCAAACACATGATAAAGAAAAGCCTCTACTTTAAAAGTTTTATTGAAAATATTCAAGATTTCCTGCTTATTTTAGGGACAGTGAAAGAAATCCAGTGTTTTATCCATGTCAGGTCCCTACCAGATTATAAACAGTTGAGAGGAGGGTCCACTTGCTGAAAGGTGCCTTGAGAGAAAAACTCCCACTTCTCAGATTCGAAGAGGAAGCCCCCTCATCTCTAAAGTCTCCCTTGAGGTGTCACAGCCAGTGGGGGCATCACAGCCTCCCACTCCAGGCTCTTTCTAGCTTCCACAGCCGCCGCCTCACCCAGTTTATCAGGCAGCAGGGTTGGCTGCTCTACCCAACTCCAGAGCTTTTCCCTTTGCTTTAAAATTGCCCTTGAATTCAGCTCCCTTCCACTCCCTTTTCCCCACACAGTATTTTTACACCTTTGATGCCCAAACCTTGAAGGTGAATACAAAGACAGGCATCTGTAAACACAGAACGATGCCCACATTCATGGGAATAACAGCAATCTCAAAAAACAATCATGATGGCAAATTTTAATCAGTGACTCTGAGAAACTTCCCAAGCAAGAAAGATTTGTGTCCCAGTCTTGCTCTACCCTCATTTCATGTCTTTTTTTTTTAATTTTACATTTTCATTTTTATTTATTTATTGGCCGCCCCGAGAAGCATGAGGGATCTTAGTTCCCTGACCAGGGATCGAACCCATGCCCCCTGCAGTGGAAGAGTGGAGTCTTACCCACTGGACCACGAGAGAGGTCCCCCTCATTTCAGGTCTTAGTTCCAGCTCTAAGTGTTTGCAACAATCTCCTTCCTGAACTGTATCACATTCGTGCAACTTTTTTTTCCCCTACCTTGTATGTGAGCCTGGCCATTTCTTTCCCTGTTAAAAAATCTACAGCCCCGACCTCTTTATATAACGTCAACCCAACTAGAGCAGGAACCTGCCTCTATCTAAAAGTCTGGCCATGCAGAGCCGGCAATCCGTGAACAGCAGTTGACGGGCTGATCCAAAGCAAATCCCTCGTGTACTCCTCAGGGAAGGGAGGAAGGCAAACCCGTTGCCAGCCCACGATGGTCATGATGGAAAGATGTGCACATCCAGGCTGGCCCTTCAGGCTGATGCGGCTGGCTGAGAACTGAGTGAATAAAGTGAAATGGAAGGTAAATGGATGCAATCCAATTATTACAAAGAGGGAACAGGCAAGGTTGCTTTAAAGAGACGGAAACTAAGCATCTCTACGCCCTCCACAATCATGGGGATTGAAAATGTTAGTATTCCTGCTCATCTTTTCTCTTTGGTGTAGATCCATCTTTTGATGCATATGGTTTTTGTTGTGATTTTCTTCGTTTTTACCACCTGTGTTCCAGATGTCTGTCAACTTCATCATTTTGCTGCTTTGCTTGAAGATTTCAAAACAGACCTCAATTTTGAAACTCTTCTGTGGCATATTTCTCTTTTATTTGAAAAGATGTGTTTGATTTAGAAAATACGAAGACATTGCCCTACTTTCTTTGCATTGGGGCTAAATTGGAAGTAGGCAGCAAAATGGGTTACCTCCTGACTAGTGGAAGAGATGCTCACCACAGCCGTCTGCTGACTGCGGAGAAGCGACGGCCGGGATGGTGCAGGTGAGGCCAAGTGCATGTCCCCAACCTTTGTGCTTCATTATGTCACAGAGGCCGGGAATGACAAGAGGATAAGGAAATCTGTGGCCTCAGTTTAAAACAGAGTCCAGATAGAGTCCATACCCTATTGAGAAATCAGTTCAGTACATGCGTGTGTTCTACATGTGCACAGGTGTATTCATGCCAACATAAATACATCAAACGTCTCTGGCAAGACATACAGGAAGTTGGTTGCTGTAGAGGTGGGAATTTGGAAGCCATGGGCCAGGGATAAGAGGGAGACCTAATTTCGCTGTAAACAATTTCTTCTTAAAATTTGGAACTTGTGCTTGTATTTCCCATTAAAAATTAAAACATTGGATAATCATCATAACAAAAGAATATATTCTATGAGACTGGGCACACCTAAAAGTAGTCTCCTAAAGCAATTTCTCCCTTTGCATGAGGAATAAAGCCCTAGCTGTCACTTCAGTTTGAAGGGAGATTAACGTGGCTTGAATATTTACTATGGTTTTACTGCAGAGATGTTTAAGTGCCAACGATGTGTTACCACGTAGGCAAATGGCTCTTGAATCCAGATAACCGTGCTATGGAAAAGACGGTGGGGATTTTGGTGTTTGTGTCATTTGGGCTTGGATTACACGTTCCTTCCCCTGTTGCTGGGAGGCCCATGTTCTTGGAAGTAACTGAGCTAAGGCTGGGATAGTGGGGATTGAGAAAATGAATGACTTGGAAGAACATACTGCAGCAGCAGTTTGTGGAGACCCTCTTTCTGCCCCCTGCTCAGACATCCAGGGCAGGTGAGACATCCAGATGCACAGGACCCTTTGGTTGTGCCATCTTGGTTCACTCCTTGCTGCTTGGTTCACTAGACGGGCACTCATCTGTTTCCTGGGACACGGTTCTAGGGCGCTCTCCAATTCCTCCCAGGGTCTCCAGCATGATTCCTTCTCTCTCTTTGCAGCCGGCGCAGAACAAATAGACCAGTGAGAGGACAGAACGCGGATGGCATATCTCTCATATAAGTTACCTAATCGGGTTGCTTGCTTACTTATTCATTTAATAAACATGTATGGATTCCTTTCCAACCCGGGCAGGGCAGGATGCCTCCCACAAAGCAGGGTGGTGAGAAGAAGAAGGGCCGCTTCACCATCAACGAGGTGGTGACCAGAGAATACACCATCAACATTCACAGGTGCTTCCATGGAATGGGTTTCAAGGAGCGTGCCTCTCGGGCACTCAGAGAAATCCGGAAATTTGCAATGAAGGAGACGGGGACTCCAGATGTACACATTGACGCCAGGCTCAACAAAGCCGTCTGGGCCAAAGGAATAAGGAATGTTCCATACCGTATCCATGGGCCGTTGTCCAGAAAGTATGATGACGATGAAGTTTCACCAAACAAGCTCTAAACGTTGGTTACCTATGTACCTGTCACCACTTTTCAAAAATCTACAGCTAGTTGATGTAGATGAGAACTAAATGTTGATTGGCCAAGAAAGTTATAGAACGGCCAAAACCAAAAACAAACAAACAAACAAAAATGTATGGAAAACCTACCATAGGCTGAAAACTTGCTCTGGAGATGCAAGACCTCAAGAAGTTCACAATCTAGTGGGAAAGATAGACTTTTTTTTTTTTTAATATGTGATTGTGATAGTCTGATGAATGTTAATGTAACCTAAGGCCAAGGTGGCATAGGAGCATTTACAAGGGCATCCAAACCAGACTAGGGGTGGTACTGATCACATAGGTGACCAAGTTGGGACTGGACGGGCGTGCCGGAGTCTGCCTGTGGGCCCCATGGGAGACGGGGACTGAGTGTGTTATTGCTGGCTGGTGACAGGAGAGTGGCTGCTGTGAGGGGTGTAGGGCATTTCACGATGAGATAGTAACATAAAATGAGAAATGACCACAGCTCATCAGGAACCGCAAATTGCCGGCATGGCAGAAACATAAAGTCTGAGACAGGGTAAGGAGCATAAAGGGAAGAGGAAGGGCTTTACATGTCTGGCTAAGGCATTTTTGAAAGGATCAAAGTGGGAGAATGACAAGACTTAACAAGATATGCGTTTTCAAAGATAATTGAAAGTGGTAGAGGGAAGGTATTGGGGTGGGAAATGTTAGAGGTGGGAGACCAGTTAAGTGGCTTGTGCGACATTTCAGCCAAGGGGGAGATGAGGTGGTGAAGGGGGGTGGCAGTTACAGGAAAAGAGAAGAACAAAGGTGAAACCAACAGCAGGGGCAACTCTGTGACCTTCCTTCCCTGACACAACGGGATTAGGATGTCATTGCAGGTCTACCTGAAAGGAGCTTAGGAGAAATGACCAGACAGTATCCAAGCACGTGTCAGATCAATGTCTAGGTAAGTAAGTAGCTCAAAGTTAACTAAGAAGAGGCAGGTAAGGGATAAAGCCAGCTGGGATGGAGAGTGTAGGGAGAAAGTGCAAGCAGATAGAAACCATAGGAACCTGATTTAGTGGGACCCTTGCAGCTGGTGGGTGTTCCAGAAGCCCTAAAGGAACCAATACGGAACACATCTATGGGGGTGGGGAGGGGTCTAGGGTCACTTACCTCCTGACTTGGGTCACTGGGTGGGTGGAGATACAACAGTGAAAGGTAGAAAGTTCAGGAAGAAAGACTTTTGGGAAGAAGATAGAGTTGAGTTTTGAGCTTTTTGGATTTTAGATGCTTGATGGCCATCTGAGCCACATTCACTCTGGAAAGCATCTAGGTAATGCAAGAGATGTGATGGAAGCTAAGAGAAAAGAGTCTCAAGAAAGAAGAAACAATGAAAATGTCCATTGCTTCAATGAAATAAAATAGGTGTCCATCTGATTTGACAAAAGGAAAGTAACCAGTGATCTTAGTGAGAATGTTTTTGGTAGCGTGGTGTTAGAAAGTAGATTACCAGACCACCTCCGCTGAGGACCTAAGGGAGAGAAGAGAAGGTTGTTGCAGTGGGAAGTCAATTTGATGCAAAGTTTACCTCCAATCAGGTGACCAACCGTCCCTGTTTGCCCAGGACTGAGTGGATTCCCAGGATGCTGGACTTCTAGTGCTAAGACTGAGAAAGTCCTTGGGCAAGCAGAACAGATTGGCCACCCTGCCTTCGATCCCACTACCACAAAGGCTGTCCAAGAGTTCATGAAATAGGCTCAGAAAAAATGAAGATGCTTGGGACTTCCCTGGTGGCGCAGTGGTTAAGAATCGGCCTTCCAATGCAGAGGACACGGGTTTGAGCCCTGGTCTGGGAAGATCCCACACGCCACGGAGCAAGTAAGCCCATGCGCCACAACTACTGAGCCCCGTGCCACAACTACTGAAGCCCCCGCACCTACAGCCTGTGCTCTGCAACAAAGAGAAGCCACCTTAATAAGAAGCGCGTGCACCACAACGAAGAGTAGCTCCCTGTCGCCGCAACCAGAGAAAGCCCGCGTGCAGCAATGAAGACCCAATGCAGCCAAAAATAAATAAATAAATTTATTAAAAACAAAAAAAATTAAGATGCTTGAGGGAATTCCCTGGTGGTCCAGTGGTTAAGACTTGGCACTTTCACTGCTTTGGGCCCAGGTTCAATCCCTGGCTGGGGGAACTAAGATCCCACGAGCCATGTGGCGTGGCCAAAAAAAAAAAAAATTAAGATGCTTGAATCACAAGGTTTATTGAATAAATTTAAAACGCACAGCAAGAAACAAAGGTAAAGAGATGAAGGATGCTATCACCACGAGGATAGGATGCAAGCTGGGTGTATGAGCCACAGCTCTCTCTCTGTCTGTCCCTGTCTGTCTCTCTCATCTTCATTCCCTGCTGCCAGTATGGTCACAAGGTCCAGAGTTGAGGGTGAGCAAGGGGACTCAACAGACTGAAAGTATCTGGAGCCAACACATGCTTACTCTTTCCAAGAGATGGAGGGACAAATAGCTTGGACACAACTGAAACTCACCAATAAGTTGCTGAAAAGCTATGGATTTATCTGTGTATCTTGGGCAGAGGTTACATGTGGCATAAGGATGATACATGATCTGTGCTTTATTAATGTTTTAGGTTTAAGTGGTCCTTCTATCCTTTCCTATCTACAAGTAGTGCTCTGGTTTGTTCCATCCTTTTCGTCTATGTTTATCAAACATATGCTCTGTTTATATTTATATTTAACAGATTTCTAACTTAGCACATTTGCTATCATTCCTCAACATGTTTTATGAGTTTCATCTGTTATTCTACTTGTTTGTTTCCCTTGTTATTTACAGCACAATTGAATATTCTCAAATAACGTGATAAAATCATATTATAGAAGTGACAATAGCACCAGTAGACTTTTCATTCTCGAAACTTGGCTGTTGTGAAAAAAGAAAGAAAGAGTATTTACTAGAGGGATTTAGATAATCGTAAGAAAAAATTTTTTTAATAAACTGAAGTCACCAAGTCAGAACATAAGGCGTTTCAACCAGAGACATGAGAAGTTAATTGACAAAGCATGATCCTTGGGAGAGTATAAAAGGATGGAATCCAGATCAGGTGGAGCATTGGTGAGAGATCTCATCCTCTTAGACTAGAGGGGAGAAGGAATAATAGTGGACAAGTGTGTTTCCAGTGGTGGACTGGGTTTACCACGTATGCCTTAGTTTTCTTTGTGAAGTAGCTTGGCCATTAAACAATTATTTCCAGGCACTGGTTGATTTACAAATATTTACTTTTTTTTAAGGTGTGGTGGCCTTGTAATGTATCGATTTGGCTATGCTGAACTACCTTCCCTAGAATTTCATTTCATGTATATTTTGGGTTATGGTGGGTCCCAAGGGAGATTCTTGTGGGATTTGGAAGGCAGACAGGAAAGGGCAGCCGTTCTGTAGCTCACACACGTTGCTGCCAATGTGCTGACTCACCTCGTCAGCATGAAGCAGCAGTGGCACCAGCTCTACTTCCCCTGAACCAGGTGCCTATGTTCAGTTGCATGAGGAAGGGCAATGTCAATCATCATGGGTTTCAGTGTGTCCTGGGTTGCAGCACGTTCTTGATCTTCCTCAATTTACATCCATTTTCCCTTCGTAACCCCCCACCATCTAGACTCCAGGCTCCAGCATCAGTGAGAAGACTTACAGAGATTGTTTAACCAGTCCCAACAAATGTGTAAGGCCAAACTCCTATAATATAATCTCCGGAGACCATGCTTGAGTTTATGCTAATGACATGACTCAGGACAGGGGCTGTCCGCGTCAGAAAGATCAGCCTTATGATTAGAGGGTTAGGATTTTGAGCCACATGATATCAACCCAACATTTGACCTCCAGGGAGGGTGAGGAGGGCTGAAGACTGAGTTCAACCACATGGCCAGTGATTCAATCAATCATGCCTACAAAATGAAACCCCAATAAAAGCTTTGCACATGGAAGCTCTGCTGACTTTCCTGGTTGGTAATCCTGTATCAATGAGCCAGGAGGGTGATGCTTCCTAAGGACACGGAAGCTTTGCATTCAAGACCCTCCCGACATTGCCCTGTGTGTCTCCTCATTTGGCTGGTCTTGAGTTGTATCTTTTATCATGAAACTGTAATCATAAGTATAGTGCTTTCCTGAGCTCTGAGTCATTCCAGCAAATTGTTGAATCTGAGGGGGTAATGGAAACCCGTGAATTTGTAGCCAGTGGTCAGGAGCATGGGTGACCGGGGGACCCTCGACCTTATGGCTGGTGTCTGAAGTGAGGCGGTGTCTTGTGAAGGAATGTACCCTTACACTGTGAAATTTAACCTGAATTCAGGTACTCAGTGTTAGGATTGCACTGCAAAGAGAAAATAATATAGTAACCTCCCACTGTGGGCATCACCTAGCTACAACAGTAATCAACTCATGGCCAATCTTGTTTCATCCATAACCTCCACTGTGGGATTACTTTGAAGCAAATCCCTGTTGTGATAGGATTTCATCCATAAATATTAAAGTAGATCTCTCTAAAAGATAAGCCTCTTCTTTCTTGCTAATAACTACAATACCATTAATTTATTTTTAAAAATTGACAGTGATTCCCTAATATCATTGCATACTAATAGTCAGTGTTCAAATTTCCCCTACCATCTCAAAAAATTTTTTTATATCTGGTTTGTTCAAATCCAAACAAGTCCCCCCACATTGCATCTTATCAACAGACCTCTTAATCTCTTTTCATCTGTAGGTCTCCTTCTCTCTCTCTCTCTTTTATTGCAATTTATTTATAAAAGATACTGAGTGTCTTTTCCAGTAGAGTTGTATTCTCAAACTTTACACACAAATCGCTAGGGGATTTTTTTTTTTTGCTTATATAAATGCATTTTTAATTTTTACAATTCTTAAATTAATTTTTATTAGAGTATAATTGCTTTACAATATTGTGTTAGTTTCTGCTGTACAGCAAAGTGAATCAGTTATACATATACGTATATCCCCTTTTTTGTATTTCCTTCCCATTAGGTCATCATAGAGCACTGAGTAGAGTTCCCTGTGCTATACAGTAGGTTCTTATTTGTTATCTATTTTATGCATAGTACCAATAGTGTGTATATGTCAATCCCAATCTCCCAATTCATCCCACCCTCCGCCTAGGGCATCTAATTTTAAAAGTAGATTCTGCTTTAGAAAGAAAATTTGGGGGCTTCCTTGGTGGTTCAGTGGTTAAGAATCCACCTGCCAATGCAAGGGACACAGGTTCGAGCCCTGGCCTGGGAAGATTCCACATGCCACAGAGCAACGTGTGCCACAGCTACTGAGCCTGCACTCTAGAGCCCGCGAACCACAACTGCTGAGCCAGCGTGCCACAACTACTGAAGCCTGTGCACCTACAGCCCGTGCTCTGCAACAAGAGAAGCCACCGCAATGAGAAGCCCGTGCACTGCAATGAAGAGTAGCTCCCACTCGCCACAACTAGAGAAAGCCTGCACAGCAACGACGACCCAACGCAGCCAAAAATAAAAACAAACAAATAAATTTATTTTAAAAAAAAGAAAATTTGGTGTGGGGCCCAAGATTCTGCATTTTCAGCAAGCCCCCAGGTGAAGTGGATGCTGCTGGTGGTCCGTGAACCACACTCAGACTAGCAAACTCTGGAGCTCTCTACAGTCTGGATTTTGATGATTGCATCCCCATGATGTCATAACCATGTTTCTCTGTCCCCTCTCAACTGGTGGTCAGGCCATCTGGATGAAGGGGAAGCCCATTGTGTGTAAAGCAACCTGTTGTGTAACTTTTAATGCTCCTTCAAAAATGTATACTTAAGCAATCTGAAAGTTTTCCAGTAGTATTTTTCTCACCCTCCCAACCCTTTTCTATGTTCTCTCCCATTTAAAGTTTATGCCCAATGTATTCCAATGGCACTCAGTAAAAGTACTTTTTAGGGAAAGGAGGGGATATATCCAGTGGTTGTAAAGTTGGAGGACATACCAACAAGACATGGAAGACAGCCTAGATTAGGCGGAAGACAAGAAGAGAAGCAGCTGACTTGGGTAGAAGTAAGGGCCCTTGGATAGGGGAATGAGGCTGGGTGAGGCTGGGTGATAAGAGTGGGGCAGAGGTTGTGAAGATCTGTCACACACAGCCATTCTCAAAAGCCAGTCCAAAATCCCAGAAGCACATGGGGGCTTGCTAAAAACAGTTTCCTGTTCTGACACATCAAATCAGAATCTCTGGAGAAAGAGCCTTGGAATATGCTTGGCAGGCACCCTCTGAAGACTCTGATGTAGAGTGGGTCTAGAAACCACTGAACTATATCGGATGCCACACATTGCTCTGTGTGTGTGTGTGTGTGTGTGTGTGTGTGTGTGTGTGTATATATATATATATATATTCGCCATCTTTCCTGCCAGTGAATGCCCTGAAGTACCCATTGACCAAATGCTAGGTAGCCCTAGGATAAAATATCACCTAGTGCTTTCATTCTTGGTGGGCACGTGGTCGTCTGATTACACGGTGTTTAATTTAATGGCTGAGACATTAAAGCCCAGTGGTTAAGAGCTCCGACGAATTTAAACTCTGAAAAGTGTGGTGTTTACACTCCTATACATGGCACCATTCCCATATCAATTATGCTGGATTTTCAGATTAATTAGATGACCATAGAGTTGCCAGGCTCTGAAGGAATTGGACTTCAGACAAGAAAAATGGAAATAAATTTTGTAAATTATTTACAAGTTTCACTACTCTGTTTTCAGCCAGACCTCACCAAAAAGAGAAAAAAAGTAAAAGACAGAGGAACCTTCTAGCACAACGGGGAGAGTTTGCTGGGCTATCATGGGCTTGACCTTCCTGTCTCATTGGCTTGGCTGTCTCACACAGCTCTAGCTGGTAGCAACTTGGCTTGGTTGTGAATATTATCCTTATATGGGCTGAGTCATCCAGAGGCAAACATGGACTTGCAAGGATTTGAGGGACCCTCCTTGTTAGAATGTTCACATTAGTTCCTCTTTCAGCTACACATGCCAACCACACATGCTGCTTCATCCTCTCTCATTAAGATTCCTTTTCCTCTTTCCTTGGCCTGGCCACTCGTCACTTCCTTCTCATCTTGCGTGTTTCTTTTCCTTTGTCACATCTGGCCCTCACACCAGTTCAGCCTGCTTCTAATCGTGTGTTTATTGGCATTCCCAAGCATTTTCAGAAAACGTGTAGTGTTTCTGCTGCACTAGAAAACTGAGGTTACAGGAGGAATTGAATTGAGGACGTTGATTTTTTTCAATACAATTACTCTTCAGTTAGCGGGTCCTGTAACACCAGTGAATTTTAAAGCCGGAACAAGTTTTACAGATGCTCTGAAAAGTACTAACTGTTTTCCCCTTGAGCCCAGATGACATTTGGGCAGAAATGGAATGCCAACTTTTGTCAATATTCTAAGGCAATAACATGTAGGGGGTGACTCTGGTGTCATCTTCCCACCTCCTTACCCACTGGGAAGTCATAGAGTACATTCCACGGCCAAGTTGAAATGTTTTCTGAATGATTCACTCTATCCTCTCCCGTTGGGTCATATATCAAGAGTAAGAGGAAGGACTCAAATCAGACTCCTTAGGTTCGAATCTCAGAAATCACTACTGTACCATTTTCCACAAAAATGTAAACCTCTTTAAGCCTCATTTTTATCATCTGTAAAATGGGGATAATATTAGCACCCAATTTGTAAGGATGTTGTGAGCATTGATTATTATAATCCATGGTAAGCACTTAGCATAGCGTCATTATAAGTACTCAAGACACTTCAGTCACTAATATTTTTCCAAGGTTTGTTGATAAATATTCTGCCTCATACCACAATATTATCATGAATTATAATGTCATTTTTGGAAAAAATCTGTTGTCAAGAATGTGATCACTGTGATAAGCGAAGACTAAAAACAGAATCAATGAATCAAATTAAACATTTCATGACTTTTGATATTATTTAGTCCAATATGTTCCTTGTTTATACATCTTCTAGCCTTTTAGGCACATAGACTGGCATCGTAGGTTGATCTTGCAACGACTGCCGTGTGCCAGAAAAAAGACTAAGTCATATTATCCTGATATGAGTTGCCACCTACGATCATCACAGGAGAATTTCAGAAAGTCGGCTAATTTTAATCTTCTACTTAAAAAGAAAGTGTCACAACAGCAAGTATTTGTTTGATTCAAACTCTGATTCTATATTTCCCAAATCATTGAGTGAGGAAAATGTCTTTTAAATTTAAAGTAATAAAATGCACGTGATAAAAGATTCACAGAGTAAATAAGGATGTAAAAGCAGAAGGAAAAGTTTCCCTACCCCTGCCTCCTTTCCACTCCCAGGGAAAATTAAGACTGACAATTATTTGTTTATCTTCCCAAATGTTTTGTAATGCACATTCGGGTTTATATTCTGGAAGCTCTGTAGTTCAGTTTGGTCTCAGTGTTCAGACAAATTCTGCTATTTGGCTTCATCTTTGGCCTGTGGAAGACTGAATAGTCAAATGCCAACTTACTGTCAGTCCTGGCATGCTTAGTCTTGTGCGTGATCAATTAGCATCTACATCAGGGGGTCTGCAATTTACCACCTTCAAGCCAAGTCCAGCTTCTTTTCTGTTTTTGTAAATAAAGTTTTATTGCAACCTATCACACCCATTTGTTGAGGTAATTGTCGATAGCTGCTTTTAAACTAGGTGGCAGAGTTGAGTAGTTGCAATAGAAACTGGCCTGCAAAGCCTAAAATACTTCCTGTCTGGCCTGTTATGGAAAATGTTGTCCATCTATGATTAGGCTATCACCATAGCTAACTAATCAGCGTAAGACCGTCCATCCACACAAGGCAAGTCATTGATTGTTGTCATCTGAACAATCACTTTTAAACGTAGGAGCATTCTAGATGTAATTTAGAGAGAACTGTCACCCCAAGTGTTTTATGTTGAAATTCTTTCAGTTAAAGTATAAGTTTGAATTTACCAATGCAAAGGAAAAATGTTGAAATAACCAATGTAAAAGCTGTTAAGTTTGTGAACAAAAGCCATCATTTAGAATTTTCAAATAGTTAAGTAAATGAGACAATAGATCATCAGTGCAAATACTAAGACAGAGTTCGATAACTTTAGGAAAGATTAAAAAGTCCTTTTTGAGTTCACAAATGTTTATTTAAAAATTAAGTATCAAAAAAAAATAAAAATAAAAAATAAAAATTAAGTATCAATACAAGGACAGCAATGGAGATTAGAGTATCAAAATTCTAGTATCTGTAGACTTGTTTGAAGTGAATGAACAAAATAACCCTTAAGAATTTTAATTATTTGTTATTTAATTCCAGTTGGGCCATGATCATTTCAAGAAAAAATAAATTCATTTGGGAATTCCTCACATCTTCTAAAAATGAATCAAATGCAGAATGTTAGCTTTGTTATCAGTTCAGACTTTCCAAAGAAGAAAAACTCCAAAATCACATGTAACAATAGCCGTATATATTTAGACATAAGAAAGAATGTATAGAAGTATATATTTAGACATAAGAAAGAGTGTATACAAGTATAAGAAAAAGGAGGGACCTCAAATTTTGTTCTCACTCTTCTAATTCAACAGGGCAGACTCCATGGATGAACCCTGAGACCATTACACTCAGTGAAATAAGCCAGCCACAAAAAGACAAATACTGTATTATTTCATTTATATGATGAAGTCCCTAGAGTAGAGATATTCACAGAGATGGGAAGTAGAACCGTGGTTGCCAGGGGCTGTGAGGAAAGAGGATTGGGATGTTATTGTTTAATCAGTTACAGAGTTTCAGTTTTACAAGATGATAAAATTCTGGAGATGGATGGTGGTGATGGTTGCACAACAATGTGAATGTACTTAAGGCCACTGAACTGTATCCTTACACAAATGGCTAAGCTAGTAAACTTTATGTTATGTGTGTTTTACCACCAGTTTAAAAAGATTCTATGAGACTACTTTAAGAAGACAATCCTTCACAGCTTTAAGTCTATCGAACTCAAAAACTTAAACAGAAGCTTGTTGAAGTAACTCCTATTCATTGCCAACCATTTTCAATAACTGAAGTAAAAAGATTCTGGAAAGTTGACCAATCTATGAATCTTAGGCACAAAGTTCCTTCTAGAAAGCATGTTACTGAAAAATGACTTCCTGAATTGTATTCTACTGTGATGAAAAAAGGAAGGAAGGAAGGAAGGAAGGAAGGGAGGGAGGGAGGAACGAAGGAGGGGAGGGAAGGAAAGATGTCATTAAAGATGCCGGTTGAAAGAGCTATTTACCTGTTGGAAATGTGCAATTCGATGACCACAGGAGCTGCTCACCAGCTGACCATGCTGTGGAACCACTGTTCATGTACCATGATGGCAATCTTTAAAGATGTGACTAGTACAGTTTTAACAGTATTTGAAGTTATAAAAATAAGTCTGGAATGAAATTCATTCTATGATGGTATAATCTGTTCCAGTCTTAGTTTTAACTGAACACTGATTTTTAACAGCCCTCCTTTTGGAATTCAGCCAAACTATGAAGTTGGTGTTGAAACATATATAAAATCATGTGTATTTTTTAAATGTACATGAGTGAGACCAAAGTATTCATGCTATATTTATTTTTTAATGAGTCATATACCTTGGATATCCTTCCGTATCAGGATATACCACCCCGAGGTACTTATCCAAGAGAAATAAATCCTGTGTCCACACCAGACTTGTAAACTGACATTCACAGCACCATTTGTAACAGCTCCAAACTGGAAACACCACCCAGTGACTAGCAACAGGTGAATGGCTAAACAATGTGTATAGCATTTGTACAGTGGAACACAAATCAACAATAAAAAAAAGAATGAACTATTGATACAAATAACAACATAGATGGATCTCAAAATATTTATGCAGAGTTAAAGAAGCCAGACAACAAAGTGTATCTACTGTTTAATTCAATTTATATAAAACTATAAAAATGCAAACTAATCTATAGGAAGAAAAAGCAAATCGCTGGTTGCCTGGGGACTGGGAATGGGGAGGAAGAATAAGGGAGGGAGAAGTTACAGAGACACAAGAAACTTTGGAGGTGACAGGTATCTTCACCATTTTCATGTGGTCACGGTTTCATGAGTTTAGACTGTGTCAAAACTGATCAGGCTACAAATGAACTTATCTACAAAACAGAAATGGAGTTACAGATGTAAAAAATAAATTCATAGTTACTGGGGAGTAAGCAGGGGAGGGATAAATTGGAAGATTGGGATTAACACATACACAGTACTATACATAAAATGGATAACTAATATGGACCTACTGTGTAGCACAGGGAACTCTACTCAATACTCTGTAATGGCCTATACGGGAAAAGAATCTAAAAAAGAGTGGATATATGTATATGTATAACTGATTCACTTTGCTGTACACCTGAAACTAATACAACATTGTAAATTATAGCCCAATAAAAAATTTTTTAAAAAGTGACCAAATTGTTTAAATATATGCAGTTTATTATATGTCAACTATATATCCATAAAGCAAAACAAAACAAAACGAAACAGAAAACGTTTTTAGGAGTTGGTAGTGTGGTTACTCACACGTTCCACAAACCGACATTTGTCAAGCTTTTAAAAAGTAATGATTTTTATATCTGTTGATGACATTAGCCATTTTCAGTAAAGTGTGGCAAATATTTCCTTAATTTTGTTCCTTTTTTAAGAAAAAACTGTATGTGATTTTTAGCCAGATAGAAACCTTACATTTTTATCAAATTAAATGCATGTCTTCTATGTTTTTGGCTTGTGCTGCTGTGCTCTGCTCAGAAAGAATCCCTACATCAAAATTATATATTTACAATTTTCACACACTTTTTTTTTGTTTTTTTGGGGTTTTTTGCGGTACGCGGGCCTCTCACTGCTGTGGCATCTCCCGCCGCGGAGCACAGGCTCCGGACGCACAGGCTCAGCGGCCATGGCTCACGGGCCCAGCCGCTCCGTGGCATGTGGGATCCTCCCGGACCGGGGCACGAACCCGTGTCCCCTGCATCAGCAGGCGGACTCTCAACCACTGTGCCACCAGGGAAGCTCTCACACACATTTTATTCCAGCATTTTTATTGCTTTATATTCTACATAAAATTCTGCCTTGAATTTAGTTTGGAATAAGGCAGAAATTGAAACTTATTTTTTTCCCCTAATTACTTAGCTGGTTGGATTAACATCATTTATTGAATAATCACTCTTGTCCCACTCTTGAGATTTTTATCATCTCAAAGTACTTAATATTTGGGGGGGGGCAGTGGTGGGAGAAGCGGAGGAGCTTCACCTGGGGCCTCAGGCTCTCATGCTGGTGGCCCTGGTGGTGGCTCTTTTTGCTGTCCTTGGGTTAAAACTCCTGCACCAAAATTCATTACACTTTACTGGCAGTAAATACTCTTGGATTCTAGCTGCTCTCCAGTTCAGAGTAGATCCATGAAGCTTTTGCTTCTGACCCAGAAAAAATGTAGACATTTATTTCCCCCTCTTCATCTCTGCTCCATCTGCTGATAGCCTCTCCCTGGCACCCATGCCTCACCCCTACCGATGGAGGAACAAAAAGATAAGTGAAACACGTGGGTTAGGAAAACCTGCAGTAGGGAAGGAGGGGCTTCAAATACAGCTTTCTGTGTCTTTCTTCTCTTTGTTTACTTCATTTAATTTGCGGGGAGATTCTGGGACCTATCTTCACAAGTTTTTCATCTTAGTCTAAAGTCTCCTTCAAATATCCCTAGATAGAGACAAAATATGTCATTGCAAATTGTTTGGATAAATTTATCAGAATAAGAAAAAAACATCTCTTTATGGCCCCCATGTCCCCCTCCTGGAAGCTCTGGTCATCCAGGCTGACATCTCATGACTCTTACTTGTCTGAAGATACACAATTAATTTTTTCTTAGGAAACTAATTACCGGATCATTTATAAAATTAAAGTTTTACCAAATGTAATAACATCCTCTTCTCTTGTGCTGTCGGCTGTTTCTCAGCTCCTAGCTCTGTCAGTTATGGTGATCCATAAGTATTTTTACTCAATAAATAAAGACATTTATGACACTTTAAAATAGACCTTCAGGGACGCTTCAGAAACTATTTTTCCGATGGATTTTATCGCATTATACTCATCTTTTGTATTTTCCTCCTGACAGCCATCTCCTAAAAAAAAAATCAGACTGGCCTGCAATGATAATCTGGCTCATTTCAAAGGCTGGATTAGAGTACTAATACTAGTAAATATAATAATTATAACTAACATTTATTGAGCCCTAACTAATAATAACCCTTGCTTAAACACAGGTAAGCACTACATAGAAGTAGAGATATTTATTTCAAAATTAGACTCCACTTTGGCATGAAAATGTCCTTCCTTTGCTCCCCCGCCCACCTCTGCTTTTTTTTTGTCCGCTCCCGGCTGAATGTGGGATCTTAGTTCCCTGACTAGGGATAGAATCTGCGCCCCGTGCACTGGAAGCACAGGGCCTTAACCACTGGACTGCCAGGGAAGCCCTGCCCTCCTCTTTTTAATGGGACACACATTCTGCCCCCCAAATTATAATACTGGCCTCAGCACCCAAACAGCGGTCAAATATTGCTTACTCACTTTCTTGCCCACAATCCTGAGGAGATGCACAAAATTGCACCTTCCTCTTGTGTCTCTCTGCTTCTCTTACCTCTACTACGCTTTGGGCTGGTCACACAGATGTACCAAAACGTGGTTGGTGACCACAGCAATTTGATTTTTCACTAACATTGTTCAGTAGCTTTGCTTTTTTTTGGGTGGTTGGGTAGGGCTGTCACTTTATATCCATATTTTGGATGTGTAGAGGTAGGCAGAGTTTTTTCTTTTCTTTTTTCACCCTTTATCCAGAAAATGTAAATTCTCAGGGAATGTATTGGTCATTCTGGTTTTCATTTGAATGCCCACCCCGATCATGAGAGAGGAGTTGAAGTCTTTGTTTTGTCTCAAACTCAGAAATCTCAATTTACAGGAAACTGAATAGCAAGCAGAGTTGTGATTAGTTCGAGCCTTGCAATGGTCAACCTTGATCTGGGGAGACTTCGTACCTCTGTGAGAGCAGAAGCAGGAGGGCAACTCTGCTCCCTGCTGCAAGCCAGCTCCTGCACCTTGCGGGCTCACTATGAAAAGACGTGGCCTTTGGGATTGACATATATACACTAATATGTATAAAATGGATAACTAATAAGAACCTGCTGTATAAAAAGTTTAAAAAAAAAAGACGTGGCTTTTCAGCATTTGCCTATCACTCCTAATTCTCATTTCTAGAGCAAAACATCATTTTGTGTCAACCTGAGGTTTCATCTCTAATCGTGAGCATTCTGATTTTCTTTGACCACTCTGGAATGTTTGTATTTATTTTTAAGCAGTGTCAAAAAATATTTGTAAAGAGTAGTTTAAAGGGTGTAGTGCAGTGGGGAAATTATAGATTTTAAATAAATATCAATTGTCATTTTTGCTTCAATCATTTGGTCTTTTGATGTTATAGTTTTACACCAGATCAATGGTGAATTTGATCTTTATCATTCACTACAACACTGCAGGAAGTTTGTATCCAAGTGCTTCTTAAGCTTTTTTATTCAAGTCCCAGCTCTCTGACCCTAAGAGGCTGGGGATAGGGTTACTGTCTGCAAGAGGCACAGCTGTCTCCACTGCCATCTCCAGCCCCCTTAGCTTCCTTTAGCAAGTTGGAATTTTCTCCATGCTCACATCCCCACACCGCGAGAAGAGATCTGCTCTAGGTAGGTGGAATCACACGAGGTCAGCCAATGGCCGGCTGGAAACAACATCAGAACTCTGGGCCGGGCTGTACCCGATTTGGAACTCCCCTACCCCCAGTCCACTAGCACCCCATACCAGGCACTCCCTTTGGAAGACGGTTCATTTTCAACATCCTTTAAGTTGGTGCTTTGGGACTCCACAGTAATTGCCCCCAAACTTTAAAAAAAATCCATTTCAAGGTCTGCTTTTCTCCCTAAAGTCTTTATACTCAACTCTGCAATCTTACTGCATTTATTCTTTAGTGTTAAATAAGAAAAAATAATGTTGCAATATGTGTATTCTTAGATGTTATAGGCTATACACCCATTTTGGTGACTACATAAAGGTAGGCATTGATTCCAAGTAAAAGCAGTGAGAAATACAGCAGGTAGGGAACATAGACCTTAAGACTTAAAAAAAAAAACAAAAAACAATGGCCCTCTGTAATGCTTTTCCTCCTTCCGTGTAGTTTTCTCTGATCTCTAGAGCATGCCAAAAGTTCAAGCACTAATAAACTATAAAAAGAGAAGCTAAGAAAAATTCCCCGTTTAGAAGAGAGGTATTAAATGAAAGGTCTTTCACACAATAATTTTTAAGAAAACACAGTGAGGAAGGAAGATAATAAGAGGATTTTTTTTTTTTTTTGCGGTACGCAGACGTCTCACTGTTGTGGCCTCTCCCGTCGCAGAGCACAGGCTCCGGACGCGCAGGCTCAGCGGCCATGGCTCACGGGGCCCAGCTGCTCCGCGGCATGCGGGATCCTCCCGGACTGGGGCACGAACCCGTGTCCCCTTCATCGGCAGGCGGACCCTCAACCACTGCGCCACCAGGGAAGCCCAGTAAAAACTTTTAATAGCTATGAGGCCGTTATTCAACATATGTGAAAGTATGATGTTTTTCAGGAAGTGGTTATTTAACAGAGACCTAAATTGATTGAATTTTCAGGTGCTTTTGGAGCAATTCCCCAGAGACAACATCAAAGTAGCAAAGTGCAATGGTCAGTCACTTGACCGGGGGCCAGGGAACTAGACTTCTCCTGGCCCGGTCACCAGCTTGCTCAGCCACTTTGCCTAAGTCGCCTGGACTCTCGATTTCTGGCCCTCCATTTTCTTACTTACGAAAAGGGGTCACAACTCTAAAATTATGAGACTATACAATTTTGAATTTTATAAACACTCTGATTTGCTGTATTGGACAGTTAACTAAGGGAAAGGTGATTAAAAAAATATAAAGATGTACATGGTAAAAAAACAAAAACTTCAAACAGCACAGAAAGATATAAAATGTAATCTCCCTCTCCACCAACTTCTAGTCCCCTAACCTATATTGACCAAATATCCTTAGTATAATTACCTATCCTCCAAGAAATTTTTATGCAAGGATCAATGTATATGTATATAGACTTTAAAATGTTTACACAAATGGCATACTGACTACTGTTTATATTTTGCCCTTCTTTTCCACTTAATAACATATCTTGGAGATCTTGCACATGAAACATACAAACTTACCTCATTCTTCTTAACAGCTGCACGTTATTTCATTGTTCATCATGATTTATTTAATCAGTTTCCTACTAATAGGTTTCTGGGTTATTGCCAGAATATGTCATTGCAATTAATGCTGTAATGAACATCTCTCTATGCATATAAAGAAGCAGACTTTTGCAAATATAATATATACCATAGGTAAATTTCCAGTAGTAGAATTACCAGATCAAATGATAAGTGCATTTTAAATTTTGGTAGACTCTGAAATTACTCTTCCTAAATGTTTACCAATTTATCTTTCAACCAAGGCTGTGTTCAAGTGCCTATTTCTTCCTACCCTTACCAACACTGGGCATTACCAATCTTTTACATTTTTTGTCAGTTGTACATAAAAATATGGTGACAGGTAGATTTGAAGGTCAGAATTAAATGATGTAAGATTATCGATCTTTATGTATTTCCTTGTATTTAGCTCAACAGAGAGGTTCCTTTCATCTTTGTTTGATGTTTTGCATTTATCAGCCTGTTGATTTAATTCTATGATAACTTTGGAAGTTTAACAATTAACCAGATTTACTTATGCTGCTAAGGACCATCAAGACCCACCTTCCATTTGCATTGGGTTTCAGGCCCTCATTTAATTTCAGAAAATTTGCCCTAATGCGGCCATCTTCTGCGATTTAACTGATACAGTTGAAGACACAATGGATACTTCACTCGCTACATTGTGTCCTGAGAGTTGAACAGTGAGTTACAGGGCAGCTCTCAGAAAACCCAGGTTAAAAGGAAAAACAGATCATGCACTGATCTGTTTAACAGATTTCTCAGGTTAAAATCTCATTGTAGATTTTCTCTCTGATCTAGTAGAGTTCATCCTAACAGCTACTTGCTACTCCTTCAAAAAGGGCAGAGTGCCATACTTCATCTTGATATTGCTTCAGGCAAAAATATGTGTTGACTATCACCTATGTTATTTTGCATCTAGCTTCCCAGACTTTCGTGAACACAGTTGGTAGGAATATGTCTGTTTACAGAAAGGAAAAATGACACTCAGCCACAATCAGGGATGAATTCAAAGGCATTACATTGGGGTACAACTGAAATACAGTTTCAGACTTGACAACCTTCAGTGCTTTGAAAGTTATCACACACAACTAACTTGCACTACCCCCGTAAGAAAATTCTAATAATCTCTAGAAGTTTTTACAACTTTCCTTTGAGCTACAAAAATAAGCATCTATCTGCCATGAACAAATCTCCAGGCTTCACCGATAAATGCTGTGTGTCGTTTAAGCCCTCTAAAAAGTATCTGAGAGTATATATGCCACAGGCATGGTTTCTAAAACAACCACAGTGAAACCTGGGAAAGAAGAGATAAAGGAAAAGAGAAGAGACAGAGAAGGAAGGAAGGAAAGGGAAATGGTGAGGGTGCAACTGAAGAGTGCAAGGTCAGCCAGGGGTCAAGGGTGAGAGGGTAGAATTATTTTCAAATTTGTGTTGGTCCAGCCTAACTTTTTTCTCCAGTTATACAAGGTCACAAGTGTCGATTTAGAAGGTTCTCTTAGGACATGATGGAAGAAATTTTCACATATTGAGGTATGGGGAAGTCATTCTGGCTTATACCAGACTTGGCTTGAACTCTCTGTTCTCTAGAACAGCCTGTGTTATGGCCTGTCAAGCACACATTGTACATCTGCTTTAACCATTAAAGAAAAGAATGCTTTTAAAAATCAAAATGGAGGAACTACGGCTCAGGCATCCAAAATGGAGCTAAGTAGCCATCGTGGGTGTAGTTTCAGACACATTCCTGCATCACTGGGAACTTGAATTTTCTGAACTGTATCAGACTCAAGGACACCAGCAGCCGTTTTCAGAAAAATATCTGCTAGCAGCTGCAAACTTATGGTCTCAAGGTCTCCCCTTGTGACTATGCAACCATTTTGGATCCCAACTAATCCTTGCTTAATGAGTGCCCTTAACTTCTTGCCAGCTCCAATCCTAATGCTTGACAAACAGCTTATGTAACTTTGTGGGTTTTGCCTACATATCCTCTCTCATTTTGCGGTCTGGAGGAACACGATTCAAGTGCTTCTTAGTCTGTGTTTCCCACACTATAGTCCTCAGTCTGGCTCGAATAAAGCTCTTTTCTATTCCTATTGTTTACTGATTATTTGCATCAACAGACACCTACCAGTATTATTAGATCTGTAAAATGGAATTCATGCTACTATCAACATATTTAGAGAACACTTGGAATACATGCTAACATAGGGAGAGAGATAATCACTTTGGGGAATATGGAGCAGAGGTACTTTTACCTATTCTCTCAATAAGTAGAATCCAAAACCCTGGACATTATATATAAAACATATAAGAAAATTCAGAAGTGGAGAGGAGAAGGTGGACCACTTAGGGACCTCGAGACACAAGGAACAACAGGTGGCAAGTTCCCTGGTTTGCTTTTTCCATCACATAGCCAAGACTTGGAGCTGAAGAAGCTACCAAGGCAGAAGTACCAACAGACACAGACAAAAACAGCAACAACAACAAAAGCCTGTTCTTTCCAGTCAAAGGACCAGGTAAGGAGTCACCTCAGAAGACAGAACACTTTTAGAAAACAACCATTCTGGTTCAGTCAAACACTCTAGAACACATACTATGTTCATGGATTGGAACACTCGCCATAGTACAAGCCTTAGTTCTTCTCGAATTGATATACAGGTGTAACACAATTCTTATCAAAATCTCAGTATGATTTTTGTACATATAGACAAGATTGGTCTAAAATCTATATGGAAAGGCGAAGGAACTAGAATTGCTGAAACGATTTTGAAAAATAAGAATAAAGCAGAGGGACTCAGGTTACCCAATTTCTATCAACAGTTGAATTGTTAAAGAAATAAAATGTGGCATATTCATACCATGGAATACTATACAGCGATGAATGAATAACTACAGATATAGGCATGAGATGAATGAATCTATTAGAATTATCTAATTTAGGGTGAACAAGCCAGACACAAAAGACTATACATGGTGTGATTCCATATATATAAAATCTTAAAGCAGGCAAATGTAAACTATATTATTTAGGGATAAATACTTAGATGGTATTTATCCCTAATAATATAGTATAATAATGTATAATAGAGTATAAAACAAAGCAAGGAAATGGTTTCCATAAAAGTCAAGAAAGTAGTTACTTCTGGTGGGAGGACAAGAGATATGAGGGGGTTTCTGGGGGTGTTTGCAGTATTTTATGTATTTTATTTCTTGTAATTATAGAAAGTGTGCTTTATACTAATGTCTTAAGCTGTACATTTATATTTTATGCACTTTTCTATATACATATTGCACTTTTTCAGTGTAAAGTTGCTTTGTTTTTTTTTTAATTTATTTATTTTGGGCCGCGTTAGATCTTCGCTGCTGCGTGCGGGCTTTCTCTAGTTGCCGTGAGCGGAGGCTACTCTTTGTTGTGGTGCACGGGCTTCTCATTGAGGTGGCTTCTCTTTGTTGCGGAGCATGGGCTCTAGGTGCGCAGGCTTCGGTAGTTGTGGCACGTGGGCTCAGTAGTTGTGGCTCGCAGGCTCTAGAGCACAGGCTCAGTAGTTGTGGCGCACGGGCTTAGTTGCTCCACGGCATGTGGGATCTTCCTGGACCAGGGATCAAACCCGTATCCCCTGCATTGGCAGATGGATTCTTAACCACTGTGCCACCAGGGAAGTCCAATGTAAAGTTTCTTTTTAAAAAAGATTGCTCGTAGGCTTCCCTGGTGGCGCAGTGGTTGGGAGTTTGCCTGCCAATGCAGGGGACACGGGTTCGTGCCCCGGTCCGGGAAGATCCCACATGCTGCGGAGCGGCTGGGCCCGTGAGACATGGCCGCTGGGCCTGCGCGTCCGGAGCCTGTGCTCCGCAACGGGAGAGGCCACAACAGTGAGAGGCCCGCGTACCGCAAAAAAAAAAAAAAAGAAGAAGGAGGACTAGGACATTAATAATTGGGATGGAGAACAGCAATTAGAGAAGACTAAAAGTAAATGGAGGCGGAGGAAAAGTCAAGATGTGGTAACCAGTCTCTAAAGACGGCGCCTAATGAATCACACCCCCGGTAGTGTAGTCCCACATGAATTCTGGGATGGTCCATTAAAACTGATGGAATGAGATAGAAATGACACTACCTGACTTCCAAGGCTAGGTCAGAGGAAGGTTTGCCTGGGTCTCTTGGAATGAGAACCCAGCTCTCATACTGGAGGAGTCCAAGCCACCCAGCTGCGCTCACGGCTAATAGCCACACCACCTGCAGCCACACGCAGGAGGTATCTTGGGTGTCTAGTCCAATAGAGCCACCAGATGACTGCAGTCCCAGTCAATATCTGACTTCACCTAACACAACCCACAAGTAGTACCCGCCTGAGCCCAGTTAACCCACAGAACTGAGGAAGATAGTAACAAATTGTTATGCCACTAAGTTTTGGGGAGGTTTGTTACACAGCAATAGATAACCAGAACACAAAGATAACCCAACAGTTTGGAGCTTGGGGGACTGGATGAATAATGATACCCTGACTGAGACAGACAGTGTGGAGAAAAAGTAGGTTTGTGTCGGAGAAATAAATTTAGTTCTGGACTTTGAGATGCCTGTGGAACATCTAGATGTAGGCATCCAGTAGGCATTTATTTATAGTGACAAGCCTGAAGCTCAGGGAAGAGATCCGGTCTGAGGATAGAGATTTGGAAGACATTTCAGCATATCGCCGTAAGAGTATAGGACCTGTCCAAGAAGTAGGACCTACTCCCTCAAAGACTAGTCCTAACATCATCTCCTATAGAAGAACCCAGGGACACTGGTTTTTAAACGCCAACTCTTTCCCAGTAATTTAGTAGTTCTTTGAACATATCTTTTCTACAGTCCTTACCATACTTCCCTATCATTATTTATTTACATGTCTGTCTTCCCTGATAAATTGTGATGTGATCCAAGACAGGAATATAACTTGATCATCTGTCTCATAGACCTGGAAAGCAAGAAAACCTTCAATGGATAAATGGAAGAATACATAAATGAACAAAAGAATAAATGAAAGACCACCCTCATCTTATACAGATAAAAGTCAAATAAACACATTAAAGGGACTTCCCTGGTGGTCCAGTGGTTAAGACTCTGCACTTCAACTGCAGGGGACACAGGTTCAATCCCTGGTTAGGGAACTAAGATTCTGCATGCCATGCAGTGTGGCCAAAAAAACAAAACAAAACAAAACAAAATTAGGAAACATAAACATAAAAATGAATAGGTATTCAAATGTAAAATAGATAGCTAGTGGGAAGCAGCCGCATAGCACAGGGAGATCAGCTCCATTCTTTGTGACCACCTGGGGGGGGGATAGGGAGGATGGGAGAGAGACGCAAGATGGAGGAGATATGGGGATATATGTATATAGTATAGCTGATTCACTTTGTCATACAGCAGAAGCTAACACACCATTGTAAAGCAATTATACTCTAATAAAGATGTTTAAAAAAAAATGAATAGGTATTAGTTGCTAATATCTTACTGAATAAGCTGATTTCCTACTAAGCCGAAATTAGAAAATAGTGCAGTATATGAAGACAGAACTGAAAAGAACGTGTGTTTAGTATACATTTCACTCCTCTTTTGGACTTACTGCTTCCAGGGACTATTTCTAATTACTGTGCACAAATGTATCTATCTGCTACTTAATCAGGAGAGATTTTCCCACGAGGTTTACAGATTAAATTTTGAAGATACTCTTCTTTTTGTATGAATTGAGTAGTAGTAAATACAAAACAAAATAGAGAATGCCTTAAGATTTTGTGAATTACAGAGCTCTGTGGGTTTTTCTCTTTACCCAATAAAAGACTTAAAATAAATAGCTTTGGGCACTTCTTTTATAGAACAATATTGACTATTCCAGGAAGTTATTAGGACCACCTACTTTAAAACCTTTGATCTTTATACCACAGAGTGTAATGTATTTTATTTAACTCAATAAAGTATAATTGATTTATTTAGATTTTAAGTAGAGTCTGTATAATAATTCAAATCATATGCCCATAGGCTACCCTATAATTTTTGTTTCCTATCCTTCTCATGAGCAAAGAAAACAGCTGTGTTTATCCATTCATGGCTGACAAAATCCATTTGTTGGTATTGTACTATCAAAGTTACAAACGCAAAGTCTGGCAACATTTTAATTTCGAATTATCACGTGTACTTGAATGAATCTTTAGAGAGAGAACTGCCAATTTTGAAGGGCTACTGAAAGTACTAAATTATTAATTAGACAGGAGGTCTGCCAAGCACTTGGAAAGTCCAACTCCTTTCACACATTACACACTAGACCTAGGAGATTTGGGGAATTTTTTTGCTTTTTTGTTTTTCTGTGGCTTTGATCTCGGGTGGCCTCAGCCTGCAGCGGCTTGAAGCAGGGTTTTGGTTCCCCGCCAGTGATTGAGGTCGGGTTGCGGTGGTGAGAGCGCTGAATCCTAGCCACTACACCAGTGGTCAGTGACAAGGTCCTGACCCCACGGCTTTGCAGAAAAAAGAATTCCCACAAAGACGGGAAGTCATGAAACAAGTAAAGTGTTTATTAGGAGGAAAAAGAGTACGCGTGGGTAGACACATGGGCGGACTCAGAGAGAGAGTTGTGCCCCCGTGGTAGTTTAAATCACTTATATGGGGCATTTCTTCCGTGTTTCCTTTGGCCAATCATCATTTTGATTTGCTTGGTTCTGAGTCCGTATTTGGTAGATCTCAAGAACCTCCCATGTGTGCACGCGCATCTCTTAGCCAAGATGGATTCCAGCAAAGAGGCCTATGGGTAGATTGACATCACTCTGCTTTTGGCCTCCAAGGAGCTTTATAGTCGGGAAGGTCTCCTTGACTTCGAGAATGAGAAATATGTGGTGTCTTATCTTTTATCTGAGCAGGGCCGGGTCTCCTCAATTATCCTGCTATTATGGAGTTTCTGTCCACAGGGGACGAACTCCATCTCCTCAACTTGGGGTCCGTCTATCTCCTGCCTCAGCTTAAACGACACGAATTTATTTTCTCACAAGTCTGGAGGCTGGAAGTCCAAAATCAAGGTGCGAGGAGTGCTGATTTCTCCTGAGGAAGATTTGGGGAATGTTAACAATAGGAGAATATTACTTACTCAGAGACCTTTGAAATCTGAACTGCTGAAATCAGGAGTAGCTAGAGCTTCATCCAGGGTTAGGGGTTGTTGAGAAAGTAGAATAAACAAAATTCTGTATACTGTTCAGTGATCACTATCACAGAAAAGCTGGCCAGACTTTTTTTTTTTTTTTTTGCGGTACGCGGGCCTCTCACTGCTGTGGCCTCTCCCGTTGCGGAGCAACAGGCTCCGGACGCGCAGGCTCAGCGGCCATGGCTCACGGGCCCAGCCACTCCGCGGCATGTGGGATCTTCCCGGACTGGGGCACGAACCCGTGTCCCCTGCATCGGCAGGCGGACTCCCAACCACTGCGCCACCAGGGAAGCCCGTGGCCAGACTTTTGATTGGGAATTTGGAAGAATGGAAAAACTACTAAAGATTCTAAAGAGAGCCCTAAAAGTAATCTAATTTACAAAGACTCGGCTTCTGGATTATTTACTCCTTCGATAAATGAAGTGTCTCCTGGAGTTGCTGACCTTCCCATCTCCAGGAAAGCAGCGTCCTCTTGACCAGTGGTGCTTCCTTTTTTTAAATCAGGAAGAAAGCTCCCTGCACATGCTTTACCATTGTCCGTGATGGGACTTCTGCCAGTCTTACCACCCCAAACATGTCTCCCCTTAAATCCTCCCCAGCCTCACATCATGCCCACTCCTATTTAAAATCCTGGCTTAGACCGTTGTTTCTTAAGCCTGGCTACAAGTGAGAATCACGTGAAAAAACAAAGTAAACCTAATGACTGGGTCCACCCTCATGGAGTCTATTTTAACTCCAAACACCGGCTAGTGTTAGCACTTCCCCAGGTGACTCTCATGTGCAGCCAGCGTTGAAAGACTTCAATCCCGCCTCCTCTGCCCCAACCCCGCCTCCTCTGCCCCAACCCGTCGGCTGCCACTCCCCAACTTCACATCCACCTCTCAAGTTCCTGCACCACATTCCACAGCGGTCCCGGCATCACCTCACCTCTGAGTCACTTCCCGACTTCCCCAGGAAGAAAACCCTCTGTCCTCGGTGCCCCGTTATGCGCTCAGCCGAATTCCATCAATGCACCTGGAGTTAGTTAACGAACTTTTCCCTGGACGCGTCTCTACTTCTGCTGGACGGTGAGTTTGTAAATGTAGGGTTCAGTCAATAAGTGTTCCCAGGAGTAATGAAGGACAAATACAAACTACTTCGAGAACTCCATCTTCTCTTGTTTAAACCTGCAGAATCCCTTGAGGGAATAGTTCCAAGATTGCTGGTATTCCAAAGACCCATATATTCTCCACATTCCCCACAGCAGATCTGTCCGTGGAGATAAGTGAGAGGGAGTGGGGGAGAGAATGGCCAAGGCTTTAAAAAGGCACCTTTAGGCCCAACTGCTGGAACATACCGTCTTAGGGTCTTTGCAGTCCATTTTGGTATTCTGGAAATAACAGTAATAGAATGGCTATGTACCAGCCACTGTTCTAAGATCTTGTTTTTTCCCCAGCTTTACTGAGGTATAATTGACAGATAAAAATTGTATATATTTACAGTGTACAATGTGATGCTCTGATATATGTATACATGGTGAAATGATCCAGCTAATACATCATCTCCTATAGTTACCTTGTTTGTGTGTGTGTGTGTGTGATGAGATCTATTCTGTTAGTAAATTTCAAGTATTCAATACAGTATTATTAACTGTGGTCATTATGCTGTATGTTAGATCTCCAGAATGTGTTTATACTGCTTGACTGAAACTTTGTACCCCTTGACCAACATCTCCCCATTTCGCCCTCTCCCCAGCCCCTGGCAACCACCATTCTACTCTCTGCTTCTTTGAGCTTTATTTTTTAAGATTCTGCATATGAGTGAGATCATGCAGTATTTGTCTTTCTGTGTCTGATTTATTTCGCTTAGTATAATGGCCCCCAGGTTTATCCATGTTGTCTCAAATGACAGGATTTTTTTCTTCTTTTTTTTTTTTAAGACTGAATAATGTTCCATTGTGTATATAAACCACATCTTCTTTATCCATTCATCTGTTGATGGACACTTAGGTTTTTTCCACATCTTAGCTATTGTGATTAGTGCTGCAATGAACATGGGAATGCTAATTCTGACTTTGGCTTTTTTTGGATATATACCAGGAAGTGGAATTGCTGGATCACATAGTAGTCCTAGTTTGTATTTTTCTGAGGAACTTTCATACTGTTTTCCACAGATTTTGGACCATTTTGTAGTCTCACCACCTGTGTGCAAGGGTTCCAATTTCTCCATATCCTCGTCAACACTGTCTGTTGTTTTTCTTCTTGATAAATAGCCACTCTAACAGGTGTGAGGTGATAGGGCACTGTGGTTCTGATTTGCATTTCCCTGATGATTAGCTAGATACTAATAATATCCTCATCTTATAGTTAAAGAAATCGACAATAAAATCTAACCTGTTTTACTTCCCATTTGCAACAACCCTGTAGAAGGGTGAAGCTCAGGGGTCAAGCAACCCAAGGTCCCAAGGCTAGTAAGTGGAATCCAATCAGCTCTGTTACTTACTTGTTGAAATGTTGGAAGCACTGCCCTACGGATTTTAATAACCTCTTATGTCCATGAGTTGCTTTGGTCTGCAAATAATAGAAAACTACCATCCAGATCCATTTAAACAATGAAGAAATGTGTTATTTTTCATAAAAAGAAATCTGCGATAGGTTTGCACTGGGCCTGATCTGCAGGTGGTGCTTCTGCTTCCTTCTCTTTCTCTGCTCTTCCCTCCACATTGGGTGGGCTTAATCCGGGGGTTGGATCCTCTCACCAGATGGCCACAGAAATCCCCAGCATCACATGTAGTGACGACAACAGGCTTTTTGCTCATTGATCATTTGCAAGGGGGTGGCATAGCCATGGTCAAATGGAGGAATAGAATGGGTGTTGGAGAGCCAGCTGCTGTCTCCATCACTCTTTTTGTTTGCAGTGCATGTTTGAATTTTCAGAATTCTTTCATGGTGGTTACTGCTTTTGATTTTCACAACAACCTATGTGAAATGTGAGTTTGGGGTTGTCCTCAGTGGTAGTTTTGTATGCAGGAAAAGATTAAATTTTAATATTAATATTCAGTATCTTAAAGTACACTTTAATGGTTCCTTATGCTTTTAAGTTTAGCTTACACATTATATTCTTATAAATCTAACAAATTTGGCAATTATTTTAAAGAGATCATTAATTAAAATGGTCCTATTTATAAGCATAATCAAATATTTTAGGACTTTTTATACTGCACCTATAAATTTAATATATATCTGATTTCATTAAATAATTGTCTGACTTAAAAAATAAAACCTTTCTTACCTGCGGGGGGATGGATAGTTAGGAAGTTTGGGATTGACATATACACATTGCTATATTTAAAATAAATAAACAACAAGGACCTACTGTTTAAAAAAAAAATGGAGAGGGGACAAGAGAATGACAGATGAGATGAGACTGGCCATGTGTTGATAATTCTTGAAGCTAACTGATGGACTCATGGGGATTAATTACACTACTCTTTCCACTTTTGTGTATGTTTGAAATTTTCCATAATAAAAAAGCTGAAAAAAAATAGATAAAACCTTATTGAACACTATATAATTCTCTTTTTTTAATTAATTTATTTATTTTATTTACTTTTTAATTCTTGGCTGCATTGGGTCTTCATTGCTGCATGTGGGCTTTCTCTAGTTGCAGCGAGCGGGGGCTACTCTTAGTCGCGGTGTGCGGGCTTATCATTGCGGTGGCTTCTCTTGTTGTGGAGCATGGGCACTAGGCACGTGGGCTTCAGTAGTTGCAACTCTCAGGCTCAATAGTTGTGGCTCGCAGGCTCTAGAGTGCAGGCTCAGTAGCTGCGGCACATGGGCTCAGTGGCTCTGCGGCATGTGGGATCTTCCTGGACCAGGGATCAAGCCCGTGTCCCCTGCATTGGCAGGCGGATTCTTAACCACTAAGCCATCAGGGAAGTCCCACTATATAATTTTTTTAATTTTATTTTATTTATTTTTTTATACAGCATGTTCTTATTAGTCATCAATTTTATACACATCAGTGTATACATGTCAATCCCAATCGCCCAATTCATCACACCACCACCCTCACCCCCCCACGGATTTCCCCCCTTGGTCTCCATACATTTGTTCTCTACATCTGTGTCTCTATTTATGCCCTGCAAACTGGTTCATCTGTACCATTTTTCTAGGTTCCATATATATGCGTTAATATACGATATTTGCTTTTCTCTTTCTGACTTATTTCACTCTGTATGACAGTCTCTAGATCCATCCACGTCTCAACAAATGACCCAATTTTGTTCCTTTTTATGGCTGAGTAATATTCCATTGTATATATGTACCACATCTTCTTTATCCATTCATCTGTCGATGGGCATTTAGGTTGCTTCCATGACCTGGCTATTGTAAATAGTGCTGCAATGAACATTGGGGTGCATGTGTCTTTTTTTTTTTTTTTTTTAATTTATTTATTTTTGGCTGTGTTGGGTCTTCGTTTCTGTGCGAGGGCTTTCTCTAGTTGTGGCAAGCGGGGGCCACTCTTCATTATGGTGCACGGGCCTCTCACTATTGCGGTCTCTCTTGTCGTGGAGCACAGGCTCCAGACGTGCAGGCACAGTAGTTGTGGCTCACGGGCCTAGTTGCTCCACAGCATGTGAGATCTTCCCAGACCAGGGCTTGAACCCTTGTTCCCTGCATTGGCAGGCAGATACTCAACCAGTGCACCACCAGGGAAGCCCACATGTGTCTTTTTGAATTGTGGTTTTCTCTGGGTATATGCCCAGTAGTGGGATTGCTGAATCATATGGTAATTCTCTTTTTAGTTTTTTAAGGAACTTCCATACTGTTCTCCATAGTTGCTGTATCAGTTTACATTCTCACCAACAGTGCAAGAGAGTTCCTTTTACTCCACACCCTCTCCAGCATTTGTTGTTTGTAGATTTTCTGATGAAGCCCATTCTAACTGGTGTGAGGTGATATCTCTTTGTAGTTTTGATTTGCATTTCTCTAATAATTAGTGATGTTGAGCAGCTTTTCATGTGCTTCTTGGCCATCTGTATGTCTTCTTTGGAGAAATGTCTATTTAGGTCTTCTGCCCATTTTTGGATTGGGTTGTTTGTTTTTTTAATATTGAGCTGCATGAGCTATTTATATATTTTGGAGATTAATCCTTTGTCGATTTGTTTGCAAATATTTTCTCCCATTCTGAGGGTTGTTTTTTCATCTTGTTTATGGCTTCCTTTGCTGTGCAAAAGCTTTTAAGTTTCATTAGGTCCCATTTGTTTATTTTTGTTTTTATTTCCATTACTCTAGGAGGTGGATCAAAAAAGATCTTGCTGTAATTTTTGTCAAAGAGTGTTCTTCCTATGTTTTCCTCTAAGAGTTTTATAGTGTCAAGTCTTACATTTAGGTCTCTAATCCATTCTGAGTATATTTTTGTGTATGGTGTTAGGGAGTGTTCTAAATTCATTCTTTTACATACAGCTGTCCAGTTTTCCCAGCACCACTTGTTGAAGAGACTGTCTTTTCTCCATTGTATATCCTTGCCTCCTTTGCCATGGATTAGTTGACCATAGGTGCGTGGGTTTACCTCTGGGCTTTCTATCTTGTTCCATCGATCTATGTTTCTGTTTTTGTGCCAGTACCATATTGTCTTGATTACTGTAGCTTTGTAGTATAGTCTGATGTCAGGGAGTCTGATTCCTCCAGCTCTGTTCTTTTCCCTCAAGACTGCTTTGGCTATTTGGCGTCTTTTGTGTCAACATACAAATTTTAAGATTTTTTGTTCTAGTTCTGTAAAAAATGCCATTGGTAATTTTATAGGGATTGCATTGAATCTGTAGATTGCTTTGGGTAGTATAGTCATTTTCACAATATTGATTCTTCCAATCCAAGAACATGGTATATCTCTCCATCTGTTGGTATCGTCTTTAATTTCTTTCATCAGTGTCTTGGAGTTTTCTGCATGCAGGTCTTTGGTCTCCCTAGGTAGGTTTATTCCTAGGTATTTTATTCTTTTTGTTGCAGTGGTAAATGGGAGTGTTTCCTTAATTTCTCTTTCAGATTTTTCATCATTAGTGTATAGGAATGCAAGAGATTCCTGTGCATTAATTTTGTATCCTGCAACTTGACCAAATTCATTGATTAGCTCTAGTAGTTTTCTGGTGGCATCTTTACGATTCTCTATGTATAGTATCATGTCATCTGCGAACAGTGACAGTTTTACTTCTTCTTTTCCAATTTGTATTCCTTTTATTTCTTTCTCTTCTCTGATTGCCATGGCTATGACTTCCAAAACTATGTTGAATAATAGCAGTGAGAGTGGACATCCTTGTCTTGTTCCTGATCTTAGAGGAAATGCTTTCAATTTTTCACCGTTGAGAATGATGTTGGCTGTGGGTTTGTCATATATGGCCTTTGTTATGTTGAGCTAGGTTCCCTCTATGCCCACTTTCTGGAGAGTTTTTATTATAAATTGGTGTTGAATTTTGTCAAAAGCTTTTTCTGCATCTATTGAGATGATCACATGGTTTTTATTCTTCAATTTGTTAATATGGTGTATCACATTGATTGATTTGCATATGTTGAAGAATCCTTGCATCCCTGGGATGAATCCCACTTGATCATAGTGTATGATCTTTTTAATGTGTTGTTGGATTCTGTTTGTTAGTATTTTGTTGAGGATTTTCACATCTATTTTCATCAGTGATATTGGTCTGCAATTTTCTTTTTTTGTAGTGTCTTTGTCTGGTTTTGGTATCAGGGTGATGGTGGCCTCATAGAATGAGTTTGGGAGTGTTCCTTCCTCTGCAATTTTTTGGAAGAGTTTGAGAAGGATGGGTGTTAGCTCTTCTCTAAATGTTTGATAGAATTCACCTGTGAAGCCATCTGATCCTGGACTTTTGTTTGTTGGAAGATTTTTAATCACAGTTTCAATTTCATTACTTGTGATTGGTCTGTTCATATTTTCTATTTCTTCCTGGTTTAGTTTTGGAAGGTTATACCTTTCTAAGAATTTGTCCGTTTCTTCCAGGTTGTCCATTTTATTGGCATAGAGTTGCTGAAAGTATTCTCTTAGGATGCTTTGCATTTCTGCAGTGCCTGTTGCAACTTCTCCTTTTTCATTTCCAATTTTATTGATTTGAGTCCTCTCCCTCTTTTTCTTGATGAGTCTTGCTAATGGTTTATCAATTTTGTTTATCTTCTCAAAGAACCAGCTTTTAGTTTTATTGATCTTTGCTGTTGTTTCTTTGTTTCTATTTCATTTGTTTCTGCTGTGATCTTTATGATTTCTTTCCTTCTGCTAACTTTGGGTTTGTTTGTTCTTTCTCTAGTTCCTTTAGGTATAAGGTTAGATTGTTTATTTGAGATTTTTCTTGTTTCTTGAGGTAGGCTTGTATAGCTATAAACTTCCCTCTTAGAACTGCTTTTGCTGCATCCCATAGGTTTTGGATTGTTGTGTTTTCATTGTCATTTTTCTCTAGGTACTTTTTGATTTCCTCTTTGATTTCTTCAGTGATCTCTTGGTTATTTAGTAATGTACTGTTTAGCCTCCATGTGTTTGTGTTTTTTACGTTTTCTCCCCTGTAATTCATTTCTAATCTCATAGCGTTGTGGTCAGAAAAGATGCTTGATATGATTTCAATTTTATTAAATTTACTGAGGCTTGATTTGTGACCCAAGATGTGATCTATCCTGGAGAATGTTCCGTGCACACTTGAGAAGAAAGTATAATCTGCTGTTTTTGGATGGAATGTCCTATAAATATCAATTAAATCTATCTGGTCTTTTGTGTCACTTAAAGCTTCTGTTTCCTTATTTATTTTCATTTTGGATGATCTGTCCATTGGTGTAAGTGAGATGTTAAAGTCCCCCACTATTATTGTGTTACTGTCGATTTCCTCCTTTATAGCTGTTAGCAGTTGCCTTATGTATTGAGGTGCTCCTATGTTGGGTGCATATATGTTTATAATTGTTATATCTTCTTCTTGGATTGATCCCTTGATCATTATGTAGTGTCCTTCCTTGTCTCTTGTAACATTCGTTAATTTAAAGTCTATTTTATCTGATATGAGTATTGCTACTCCAGCTTTCTTTTTTTCTTTTCTTTTTTTTTCCGTATGTGGGCCTTTCCCATTGTGGAGCACAGGCTCCGGACGTGCAGGCTCAGCAGCCATGGCTCACGGGCCCAGTGGCTCTGCGGCATGTGGAATCTTCCCGGACCAGGGCACGAACCCGTGTCCCCTGCATCAGCAGGCGGACTCTCAACCACTGCGCCACCAGGGAAGCCCCCAGCTTTCTTTTGATTTCCATTTTCATGGAATATCTTTTTCCATCCCCTCACTTTCAGTCTGTATGTGTCCCTAGGTCTGAAGTGGGTCTCTTGTAGACAGCATATAGACGGGTCTTGTTTTTCTATCCATTCAGCAAGCCTGTGTCTTTTGGTTGGAGCATTTAATCCATTCACGTTTAAGGTAATTATTGATATGTATGTTCCTATGACCATTTTTTAAATTGTTTTGGGTTTGTTTTTGTAGGTCCTTTTCTTCTCTTGTGTTTCCCACTTAGAGAAGTTCCTTTAGCATTTGTTGTAGAGCTGGTTTGGTGGTGCTGAATTCTCTTAGCCTTTGCTTGTCTGTAAAGCTTTTTATTTCTCCATCGAATCTGAATGAGATCCTTGCCAGGTAGAGTAATCTTGGTAGTAGGTTCTTCCCTTTCATCAGTTTAAGTATATCATGCCACTCCCTTCTGGCTTGTAGAGTTTCTGCTGAGAAATCAACTGTTAACCTTATGGGAGTTCCCTTGTATGTTATTTGTCATTTTTCCCTTGCTGCTTTCAATAATTTTTCTTTGTCTTTAATTTTTGCCAGTTTGATTACTATGTGTCTCAGTGTGTTTCTCCTTGGGTTTATTCTGTATGGGACTCTCTGCGCTTGCTGGACTTGGATAGCTATTTCCTTTTCCATGTTAGGGAAGTTTTTGACTATAACCTCTTCAAGTATCTTCTCTGGTCCTTTCTCTGTCTCTTCTCCTTCTGGGACCCCTATAATGCAAATGTTATTGTGTTTAATGTTGTCCCAGAGATCTCTTAGGCTGTCTTCATTTCTTTTCATTCTTTTTTCTTTATTCTGTTCTGCAGCAGTGAATTCCACCATTCTGTCTTCCAGGTCAGTTATCCGTTTTTATTCCTCAGTTATTCTGCTATTGGTTCCTTCTAGTGTAGTTTTCATTTCAGTTATTGTATTGTTCATCTCTGTTTGTTTGTTCTTTAATTCTTCTAGGTGTTTGTTAAACATTTCTTGCATCTTCTCGATCTTTGCCTCCATTCTTTTTCCGAGGTCCTGGATCATCTTCACTATCATTATTCTGAATTCTTTTTCTGGAAGGTTGCCTGTCTCCACTTCATTTAGTTGTTTTTCTGGGGTTTAATCTTGTTCCTTCATCTGGTACATAGCCCTCTGCCTTTTCGTCTTGTCTCTCTTTCTGTGAATGTGGTTTTTGTTCCACAGGCTGCAGGATTGTAGTTCTTCTTGCTTCTGCTGTTTGCCCTCTGGTAGATGAGGCTATCTTAGAGGCTTGTGCAGGTTTCCTGTTGGGAGGGATTGGTGTTGTGTAGAGCTGACTCTTTCTCTGGTGAGCAGAGCTCAGTAAAACTTTAATCCGCTCGACTGCTGATGGGTGGGGCTAGGTTCTCTCCCTGTTGGTTGTTTGGCCTGAGGTAACCCAACACTGGAGTCCACCTGGGCTTTTTGGTGGGGCTAATGGCAGACTCTGGGAGGGCTCATGCCAAGGAGTACTTCCCAGAACTTCTGCTGCCAGTGTTCTTGTCCCCACAGTGAGCCACAGCCACCCCCTGCCTCTGCAGGAGACCCTCCAACACTAACAGTTAGGTCTGGTTCAGTCTCCCTTGGGGTCACTGCTCCTTTCCTTGGGTCCCAATGCGCACACTACTTTGTGTGTGCCCTCCAAGAGTGGAGTCTCTGTTTCTCCCTGTCCTGTTGAAGTCCTGCAATCAAATCCCACTAGCTTTCAAAGTCTGATTATCTAGGAATTCCTCCTCCCATTGCCAGACCCCCAGGTTGGGAAGCCTGACGTGGGGCTCAGAACCTTCACTCCAGTGCTTGGACTTCTGTGGTATAAGTGTTCTCCAGTCTGTGAGTCACCCACCCAGCAGTTAAGGGATTAGATTTTGCTGTGATTACGCCCCTCCTGCTGTCTCATTGTGGCTTCTGCTTTCTCTTTAGATGTGGGGTATCTTTTTTGGTGAATTCCAGTGTCTTTCTGTTGATGATTGTCCAGCAGCTACTTGTGATTCTGGTGTTCTCACAAGAGGGAGTGAGCCCACTATACAATTCTTATAACTATGATATGTTAAATTAAACTTATAATTTGTTGAATGTGAAGTTCTCTTAAATCAGTTCTGGATCTAAACTTATGTGTCTGAATCAATTATGTATTTGTACATCTTAAATTGGATTTACAAGGCAGTTACTATAATACTTCAATCATCTTATAACATGACAAGTATATAAAACACTAAACATGTACAAATTCCTTAAGGCAAAAATACAAATACCATGTGTTTTGTTTCCTCAAATCCTCTTGGGGTTACAAGGCACTTCCCACTCAAGCTACAATTTTCCCATGTAGTTATGGCTTGATGTTGTATAATCACCAATATTTCAACCAGGGTGCTAACTGAACTCTTATTTGTGAGGAACTGAATTCTATTTGCAGTTGCTATGCCAATAACTCCTTAACTGCAAGAAAGCATTAGCCAAATGGGTCAAATGGCCCAAGACCAAGACTCCTCTGATTCTTGCCTTGGAGGAATCTGCTGGTTCCATATCACTTGATTTGATTTTGCATTTCTTTGGCTCTTAAATATATATAATAGTGTTTTCTTTTTTAAAAAAATAAATTTATTTTTTTGGCTGTGTTGGGTCTTCGTTGCTATGCGCGGGCTTTCTCTAGTTGCAGCGAGCAGGAGCTACTCTTCGTTACGGTGCACAGGCTTCTTATTGCAGTGGCTTCTCTTGTTGCGGATCACAGGCTCTGGGCATCCGGGCTTCAGTAGTTGTGGCACGCAGGTTAAGTAGTTCTGGCTGATGGGTTTAGTTGCTCCGCAGCATGTGGGATCTTCCCGGACCAGGGATCAAACCTGTGTCCCCTGCATTGGCAGGCGGATTCTTAACCACTGCACCAGCGGGCAAGTCCCTATAATAGTATTTTCACTGACTCTCAAAAGAATTTTGAATTTGCTTTGATTCTTACATTCTTTCTTATTCTTATACTCTCTTAACTCTTGTGGGCTATGAAAGTGATATCCATTTGAATTCTGTGTTTGTGACTATTGATATATAACTTCCAAGGTAATTCAACTGACATGCTTTGTGCTAGTCAAGTTCCCTGGAAATCATGTGGTTGGGCTGTCAACTCTATGGGGTCCTTTTCTCTCAGAGCAAGCCTTCTATGTCCAATGACTCTTGCTCCTGGCTAGAGAACAGTCCCACCCAACTCACAAAGCTTGCCAGTGGAGGGATCAGCACCCTACCAAAGTGATTTGAAAATTGCTTTAAACTTAAAACATCTGAACAATCAGCAACCCCAGAAAAACATTATCTGAACTGAAGCAGAATCTCTTGAAAATACAGCTGCCATTGACCCCTCCCTCTGATGGAATTTCCAGTTTGGGAGAAGACTGATCTTTAGCACCAGGAAGTGCAAATTCAGCTACGTTAGCATCAGAAAGTCTAATAGAACCTTCTGTAATTTCCCATTGAAGCCCAACCCCTCATCTCTTTTTTTGTTAAGTTGGTTTTGTTAAGTGTATAAACCTTTACCTCTGGCTATTCACTGAGTTACTCATTATGAATATTCCCATGTGCACTTGCCATTTCTCCTGTTAATCCGTCTATCATCAATTAATTCTCAGGCCCCATGACCATTTGAACTTAAGTGGTAAAGGAAAATTTTTCCTTCTGAAAGTTTTGGGCATGAGGATGGGATGGTTGGGGCCCCTGCTCTGGAGATGGTAGCTGAGATCCCAGGACCTCTAATCAAGCCAGCAAAGATAAACTCACCACTCAAATTCCTGTATCTCTGTTCAGGGTCCAGTTGAGTGAGGGTGTTAAGAGACTTTCTGTGTCTTTTCTAAAAGGGATTTTCCTAACTTTAGATTTACAGGAGAAAACTCTTTTTTTTGTTTTTTTAAAAAATTGAAGTATAGTTGATTTACAATGTTGTGTTAGTTTCTGCTGTACAGCAAAGTGATTCAGTTACATATATATATATGTGTGTGTGTGTGTATATGTGTGTATATTCTTTTCCAGATTTGTTCCCCTTCTAGTTTATTATAAGATATTGAATATAGTTCCCCATGCTATACAGTAGGACCTTATTGTTTTTCTGTTTTATATATAATAGTTTGTATCTGCTAATCCCAAACTCCTAATTTATCCCTCCCTCACTTTCCCCTTTGGTAGCCATAAGTTTATTTTCTATATCTGTGAGTCTGTTTCTGTTTTGTAAATAAGTTCATTTGTATCATTTTTTAAAATTCCACATATAAATGATATTGTATGATATTTGCCTTTCTCTGTTTGACTTACTTCACTTAGTATGACCTAGGTCCATCCATGTTGCTGCAAATAGCATTAATTTTTTTATGGCTGAGTAATATACCATTGTGCATATGTACCGCATCTTTTTTTTTAACATGGTGACTGACAGCTATTCTTTATTTTATTTTATTTATTTATTTTTTAAACAGCTTTATTGGAGTATAATTGCTTTACGATGGTGTGTTAGTTTCTGCTGTATGACAAAGTGAATCAGCTATCCACATACATATATCCCCACATCTCCTCCCTCTTGCATCTCCCTCCCACCCTCCCTATCCCACCCCTCTAGGTGGACACAAAGCACCGAGCTGATCTCCCTGTGCTATGCAGCTGCTTCCCACTAGCTATCTATTTTACATTTGGTAGTGTATATATGTTCATGCCACTCTCTCACTTTGTCCCAGCTTACCCTTCCCCCTCCCTGTGTCCTCAAGTCTGTTCTCTACATCTGCGTCTTTATTCCTGTCCTGCCCCTAGGTTCTTCAGAACCATGTTTTTTAGATTCCATATATATGTGTTAGCATACGGTATTTGTTTTTCTCTTTCTGACTTACTTCACTCTGTATGACAGTCTCTAGGTCCATCCACCTCACTACAAATAACTCAATTTCATTTCTTTTTATGGCTGAGTAATATTCCATTGTATATATGTGCCACATCTTCTTTATCCATTCATCTCTCAGTGGACACTTAGGTGGCTTCCATGTCCTGGCTATTGTAAATAGTGCTGCCATGAACATTGTGGTATTCTTTTTGAATTACGGTTTTCTCAGGATATATGCCAGTAGTGGGATTGCTGGGTCATATGGTAGTTCTATTTGTAGTTTTTTAAGGCACCTCCATACTGTTCTCCATAGTGGCTGTATCAATTTACATTCCCACCAACAGTGCAAGAGGGTTCCCTTTTCTCCACACCCTCTCCTGCATTTATTGTTTGTAGATTTTTTGATGATGGGCATTCTGACTGAGGTGAGGTGATACCTCATTGTAGTTTTGGTTTGCATTTCTTTAATGATTAGTGATGTTGAGCATCCTTTCATGTGTTTGTTGGCAGTCTGTATATCTTCTTTGGAGAAATGTCTATTTAGGTCTTCTGCCCATTTTTGGTTTGGGTTGTTTGTTTTTTTGATATTGAGCTGCATGAGCTGCTTGTATATTTTGGAGATTAATCCTTTGTCTGTGGATTCGTTTGCAAATATTTTCTCCCATTCTGAGGGTTGTCTTTTTGTCTTGTTTACGGTTTCCTTTGCTGTGCAAAAGCTTTTAAGTTTCATTAGGTCCCATTTGTTTATTTTTGTGTTTTTTTCCATTTCTCTAGGAGGTGGGTCAAAAAGGATCTTGCTGTGATTTATGTCAAAGAGGGTTCTTCCTGTGTTTTTCCTCTAAGAGTTTTATAGTGTCTGGCCTTACATTTAGGTCTTTAATCCATTTTGAGTTTATTTTTGTGTGTGGTGTTAGGAAGTGTTCTAATTTCATTCTTTTATGTGTAGCTGTCCAGTTTTCCCAGCACCACTTATTGAAGAGGCTGTCTTTTCTCCACTGTATATTCTCGCCTCATTTATCAAAGATAAGGTGACCATATGTGCATGGCTTTATCTCTGGGCTTTCTATCCTGTTCCATTGATCTATATTTCTGTGTTTGTGCCAGTGTACCACATCTTTATCCATTCATCTGTAGATGGACATTTAAGTTGCTTCCATATCTTGGCTATTGTAAATAGTGTTGCTGTGAACATTGGGGTGCATGTATCTTTTTGAATTAGAGTTTTCTACAGGAGAAAACTTTTTGATTAGAACTAGATCTTTGGGTATTATGACTTTTGTTAGAAATAGCCATTGTGTCCTGTCCACCTATCTCTGTCTTTTGTGTTTTTGTTTCTCATAAGGAGAAGAATCAGAGGGTGGAACACAAGCATAGGTCCTAGAAGCCTGTTGTTTGAGCTGGCCTCACAGAAAAGTGAATTTATAGTTTTTACCAGACTGGTGTCCACTTAGACAAACTGTGATGTGGATCACCAGTGAACTGGGTGGGGTTCTCCTTCTGACTTAACTTTACATTCTGAGAGCCTGGCTTGGATCCAGAGAGCATCTACCTGCCGGGGGGAAGGGTGTGTGTGCAGATTGTTGGGTCTGTCCTTAGAGGCAACCAGTCATCAGTTTAGGGGCTGAGACTTGAGATACACAAGCAACACTCTCTACCAATTGTTGCCTGCTCTCAGGAGGTTTGTCTAAGTCTGAATCCTAAAGGATCACAGCCTGTAAAGACCCTTGTCATCTCTTTTCCCATTGCCTGTGTAGTGCTAAGATTCCCGTCTTGGTATCACCTGCCCAGTACCATGGATGAGTAGGTCTGTGATCAGAGGTGTGTCCCTTTTATAGGAGATTGGAGACATGAATACCTAAAGAGCACTCTTACTGCCTGAAGCAGTGGGGGTCTTTGATTTCTTTCTCCTTGGCTCTCTTTGGATATGAAGGCTGCATCTTCTGCACCCTCTTTGGGGGTGCCTCTTGCACCCACACTTAAGCCATTAAAAAAATCTTATTGGAATAAGTATACTCTTTGAAGTTGAGTTAGACTCCCAGGCTTATTTGTTTGGAATGTACTTCTTGGACTGGAAGTTCTTCCTAACTTTTTTGGAGACCCTTCTGTTCTCACTACTTGCCTGTCACTGTCACTTCTCAGTCGACTGAAACCCTCACCCCTTCTGCTGACCACATGCTTCACCAGTACAGCCCTAACTTATTGGCTTCTTATTGGTACGATTTTGCAAAGGATAGTTTGGAACTTCGATGGCCCCTTTGGGAAACTTACATCTCCCCAAATTGGCTCCTCTAAGACCTCTCTGTTCCTATTATCTCCGTTCCTCCTCCATCTTTTTACCACTTTCAAGGTTCCCTTCAAGCTCCTTTGCTATGTCCCCCTTCAGACTCCTACCTCCTCCATTCCCCTGCCCATCACTGCCAGACCTTTCCCTTCCTCTCCAGCCTCTCATCTCCCGATGGTCACTCAAGCTTTAGGCCCCCTGCCCCCATTAGGGGCTCTTGATGGACTCGGGGATCCCCAGAAGGAACCACCTGAAGGTATAAAGGCTGATTGGAAACAGACTGGAGACTTTATCCAGATAGCTCCTTAGTCCCTTGCCTAAAATAAAACTTAGTCCACAGCCTCCATAAGATTATATGTCAGGGCAAAAGAAAATCTTAAAAGTCTCTCCCATAAGTATTGGTGGGAAGTTTTAACCCTCATATTGAACAGATAACCTCAACTTGTCCCATTTGCCAGAAACACAATTTGGATAAAATATAAAGTGAAGCAAAGATAAGATGTAAACTTTATGTAAAAACAAATGAACTTTGTGTTACTGTGTTTATGCCTGACTCATGGTAAAATTTTAGAATAAAAGACATAAGATCTCTATTTGCATCTGCCTGTATGTTTATGTGTGTATTTATGTATAGGTGATATTTTCCTATCTGTGGATGGCATTGCCAAATTCATTTGTAAAATCCCTTAAAGGAGCTTAATTCTAATTAACTTATAGAGAGGTAATAAGCAGTTATATAAGATAAAATATTCCTAATGGTCCCAGACGTGTTGGAACTAACCCATATGTTTTTCAAGTTCAAATAATTTGGGTGAATCTTTGGTAAATAAGACCGTTTTGGTATTGTTGGTTTTATAAAAATAGGTATGTCTTCTGAGTTATCAGCATTAAGCGTTCATTTTATTCTACTTGGGTTTTCTTGTCAAGTAAATTTATACTATATCTGCTAGATGTTGAAAATTATAAAAAAACATAAATTCAACTTAAAAGATAAAGTACAAGTAAAGGTGCAATAAAAATGAAAAAAAAAACTTATTTACATTTTTTGGGTTTTTTGCTTTTGTGATTTTCTTTTTCTTCTGAATTCTTGCCTAGCATGCATGTGTAGTGAGATTAGTTAACAGGAAAATAACTTGAGATGATGGCTGACTTTGTTTAAGGTCTTACGAAATTTTTGTAAATACTCCAAGCATGATTGTTAAGAACACAGATATTAAATGCATATAATTGGGATAACAGTTTTATAAATGGACTTTTCAGCAATAATGTTTTGTAATATGTCTGCCTTAAAATAATTTCCAAAATCTTTCTGGTGACTTGCAACCTTAGAGTTAGACTAAGTTAAGCAATAGATATTCATTAAAAATCTAGACCATTTCTATGCAAGAAATTCCTGAAATATTCATTATTAAACATAAGTTAAAGTTTATATACTTTTGGCTTCTTATTTTTGCAGAGACAAACGGTATTCGGGTCTATTAATAAACATGTTCTTTTTGCCACAGTGAAGAATTGTATTATGAGGAAGCATATAAAAATTGTGAGATGGTATATTCCTAAACTTTGCTATTCTGCTACAGAATGTTGGCTTTCTGAATTAAGTTCAAAATTTTCTACGTAGTTCTCTGTAAAAGTTACTAATGACAAAACTTTATTGTAATCAATATATGTAAACGAAACTACTAGAAATAATACGAGTGAAGGGAAACAATTTCGTATGAAAAGTATGCAAGGAGTACAGGATGTGTTTTTGTTAAGAAAAAAAAAGGAGAGCGATTTTGTCTTAAAATGACTGGCTGTGCCAGACAACGAGTAGGGCAAAACTTGAATAGATATGAAAAGTTGTAGTGTTTGTGGAAAAGGAATTTTATGTTGCATGGTCAAAGCTGTCTAAGGATGGATGGGTTTACATACAAGGTTTTCAAAAATGAGTTTTAGGGCTTCCCTGGTGGTGCAGTGGTTAAGAGTCCGCCTTCCAATGCAGGGGACACGGGTGCGTGCCCCGGTCCGGGAAGATCCCACATGCAGCGGAGTGGCTGGGCCCGTGAGCCATGGCCGCTGAGCCTGTGCGTCTGGAGCCTGTGCTCCACAACGGGAGAGGCCACAGCAGTGAGAGGCCCGCGTACTGCAAAAAAAAAAAAAAAAAAAAAGTTTTAGTGTTAATATACCTAGTAAAACTAGAGTTTAATTTTCACTTTCTGTTAAAATGACCACGTTTTTATGGACTACTGGTCTGCTCTTAATAAGAGATTATAAGAGTTTTTTGTTTTAACCTTTTAAGTAATCTGCCTAGGAAACAAAGATTCTGTGTCTTAGAATAATTTCCTCTGTTGTCTTTATCATGCCCTTGATTATTTGAGAAAAGGAAGTCTTTTCACTTTCAAAACAGCTGTTTGTCTTGTAGTTGCGTTACCTCCTACACTGACTTTTGAAGTTTTTGATTGTCACTTTGGTTAAATACATAACTAAGTATTGTTTCACAGTGATCTCTGAACATATTTAATCAGGTGTTCAAACCTTTTGACATTTCAGACAACCTTAAATATTTTTGCCTTTTGAAAAATCAAATCCTAAATGAAATCTTGTTCTTAAACTGACTTTGAGATTTCCCAGAGGCTCCCCTGGAAAATTCCAAAGGGTTTGCTCTTTCACCGTGGAAAAAGAGAAATGTTAAAAATAATTAGGTTTATTTGATATGTTGAACTGTATGAAAAGCTTTGTCAAATATGGAGAGATGCTTAACCTTCCCTAGGTTATATTTGTATGGGTAAATGTTATTAATATAAATATTTCAGGAATTGTATGAAATTCCTAGAAATTTGTCAGTGTCCATGACGCGTCCTGTTACTGCCTTCACTGGTAGCAGACAACAACCACAGTATAATGTTATCAGTCATAATTCCGGTTATTTGTTTTTAATGATGTATGTCACAAACGCAACGAAATTTCCTTGTGAAAATGCATTATTTTTATAGTGAAGTCTCATCAGATCTTTACCCATGGTCATTTTAAGTTTTTTGTCATTTGCAAACAATCATTGTTTTACTCTCATGCTTCCTGAAAGCTCTTCCAATCAGCTATCAGCCAAGGTGCTTTTCTTCAACAACAGGGGTATCACAGAGGAAATTTTCATCTATGCTTCTAGGTTCTTCTGGCTGGCCGAGAATTAAATTGATGTGAGATAGATTAATGGGAGAAAATCAAACAAAAGTTTAATAACATATGTACATGGGAGAGACCCAGAAAAACTGAGTGACTCACCAAAATGGCTGAAACCCTCACCTTAAATACCATCCTCAGCTAAAGACAGAAGAGGGTGTTGAGGATGGAGACTCAGTTATGGGAGGCTACCAGGAAAAGCACAGTAAACAAGGGTAAGGTGGTGATGCAGATTTAAGTCTTTGCCTTTTCCATTGGTAAGTTTCTAGAGATTTGGTCATCTTCCTCTTCTTGGTACAATGAGGGAGACACCCTTACAAAGGGAGATTTCCCTTACAAATGTCAATGTTTCTTGCAAAAGGGTAACTCCTACTTGGTTTTCAGAGTTTCCCCCACACCTGCTGTTTCTGAGAAAATAACCAGCTTAATAGGCCAAAGAGACATATTTTCGGGTGGCAAATTCTGCTCCCCGACAGGGACTGTCTTGGAGATCTATGAAAAGGAGTACGTAAGATGCTCTGGGGTACAGGCTCCTGATAACGTTGCTTAAATAACTTTGAGATAATACCCTGGAACTGAGTAAAGATTGCCAGAACTGTAGTGGAGAAGCTGATGAGTTCATAAAACCCCCAACCAAGATCAAGCAGAACAAGAAATAATTACATGGAACTAAATGAACTGATGAAGGAGAATCATGGCTTTTGTTTGTAACACTGCTGTTTGTTTAATGTTGTGTACCCTGGATTCAAGGAACTCCTTTCTCTTAAATTATCTATAACGCATGACAATTTAACAGATTATACTTTTGTTTTGTTTTTTGTGGTACGCGGGCCTCTCACAGTTGTGGCCTCTCCCGTTGCGGAGCAGAGGCTCCGGACGCGCAGGCTCAGTGGCCGTGGCTCACGGGCCCAGCCGCTCCGCGTCATGCGGGATCCTCCCGGATTAGGGCACGAACCCGTGTCCCCTGCATCGGCAGGCGGACTCTCAACCGCTGCGCCACCAGGGAAGCCCAGTTTATACTTTTGTAAACAGAAATGTAACATTTATCTTTCTCTCTGCCTGATTCCCTCCAGAATTCAGAAACTGTAATTGAGTATTCTTATTTTCATAGAAATATAATTACTTACACGAGTGTAATAAAAATCTTTCTCCCTATAACAGGACATAATTGGAAACATCAGTTATATAGCCAAGGCTTTGACTGGAATGTCATATTTAAGAATGATGTACATAGAATCAGACATGAAAGACATTTTTAAGGAACTAAGATGAATTTATGGAGTCAGTGCTTACAAATCTCTCTTGGAAACACCAGCCTGGTTTATGGAGTTCCCAGGCTTACAGGTGAGTGAGGAAGGTCACTTCCTGGCTGGTGCAGGAATCTTAGGATACTCTGGGAAACTTGAAAAGAAAAGAATTCACCCAGATCTATAGGTACTGCAGGTGAAGTGTTGTGGCAAGTTCTTAGCTTCCTGCCATTGAGAGGCACTTAAAAGCCCAATCTGAGATTCCTCATGAAAAGTTCCAGCAAAGCAAACTTTAAAAGGCCTGTCAACTGAAGAAGAACACACAACCCAAAAGTTGTGAGTTATGTTTTACTTGGGGACCTTACTGAACGAGGACAACAGCCCGGGAGACAGCCTCTCAGATAGCTCTAAGGATCTGTTCCAAAGAGGTGAGGGAGGAGCCGGGATATATAGGAGCTTTTGCTGAGAGACAAAAACAAAGAAACCATGTAGTCGAACATCAAAAGATGACTGCTAATCACAAAAAACAGATATCTCAAGTTAATGATTTTAGTGCTTTTCTATGTATGAGAAGATCCAAGAGTATGGGCTTACTGAAATTATTCCTTTGATATGCGTCTTAAATATCTAGGGCCAGTATCCTGTTTTTCTCCATCCTGAATTCCCCTCAGGGCACACCATGGTGGGGGACAGGGGAGGGATGGCTGCGGTGGCTGATGCCTTGATGGTGGACAGCGGTCATTGTTCATTGGAATGGCAGGCAGCATTCCCTTTCATGGGCCTACGTGGTCAATTACCATTCTTGCTGCACTTACATAAATAATAAGACCAAATTTAATGAGATGACTTATTTTGCAAACAAAAATAATCTTACTTTGATTATCTTTGACCAAAAGTGGGGGGGGGGGAGTGACTACAGAGATAAATTTCATTTGTCAGTGAAAATCTGTAACCCATCCTTGTGACTGATCAAATTCTAGTCCCGTTCATTGCCTTTGAGGCTTAATTATCTACCTGTGAACTGGACTGAATCCTGCCATTGTGCACGTTTTGTCATTCCTTACCAAATTCTCAGTTCTTTGAGTTTCCTTCAATATCAGGCTACAACACACCAAGTTAAATTTCCAATTTTCTCCAACCCTTCTGACTTGGTGTCACCAGAAACTAAAACTCAACCACCCAGGTCCTTATTGGTGCAATAGGTTGCCTTGCAGTTGCCCTCTTTCTGAAGCCCTGCATGCTGAAGCTTGATGACTTGATATAAACCTCAAGAAATCATCACCACAACAGTCTGGGCTGTGTCTTCCAACTTCTGCTCTGGGAAATGATTATGACTGATGTCCTTGCCATCACCAAAAAAACATCCAAACTGCAAACCAAGAAATCTGCCAGATTGTCACTGCCATCCTGACCCCACCATCTAAAGGTGTTCTGAGTCCAACTGAAACAGGAGGAAAGGGACAGGGCACAACCTTTAAAAGAATAACATAAACTGGTTAGAACCAACTAAGTCCAAGATGGTGGAAGATTTGACTTCCAGTAGACCTTGAGCCTCATTATATGCTCACTGTAATACATTAGCACATGCTATATGACACATCTACAGTTACCATGACAGTTCCAAGGCTGACCATAAAAGGTCAAAAAGTGGGTGGTGGCCCAATTCCTGGAAATCCCCACCCCTTCCCCAAAACAGCTGGAATATTCCTCCCATTCATTAGCCTATGAAATTACCCACCCCTATAAAAACTGACAACCCCATACCCTGGGGCCACTCTTGCCTTCTGAGATGGCCCACACTCTGTCTGTGGAGTGTGTTTCTCTCTAAATAAATCCACTTCTTACCGTCACTTTGTCTCTCACTGAATTCTTTCTGCAGTGAGACATCAAGAACCTGAGCTTCATTAAGTCCTGAGACCAGGTGTGATCTCAGTTAAAAGACCGTGGGTTCAAGTCCCAATCTGAGTTACATGGTTTCACAATGTTTAGAAATCTTGACTGGCTACACCTTGGACTCAAAAACTGGGATTACAGCCTGCTCCCACCATTAATCTTTTGTTTTTCTTTTTGTTTCCATAGAAATACCCTTTGTTAAATGCCCTGGACTGGGAGATTCTTTCAACAAAATGTGGGGCAATGTGTTTAGATTTGGTTTTTTTCTTATTCATTTGATCTATGTCCTTTCCCTTTGTAGATCTCTTACCTCACAACTTCTAACCAGAGTCTTTTCTCCACAGTAATCAACCCAGCTCCTTGTTTGTGAAATATGCTTACACAACAGGACAGTATCATTCCCCCATCTAATTTCCTGGCTCCCCTCTCTTCCATTTGCTCCATTTACTCTTTTGGCCCCTTTGCTGTTCCTGAAGCCTGCTCAACACACCCCTGCCTCAGGGCCTTTGCCTTCGTGTTTTTGAGCCCAAGTCCATGTGCCTGACCCACAGTGAGGCCAAACAAACCTAAACGTCAGAGTTTAGAGCAGAGAAAGGGTTACTGCAGGGCCAAGCAAGGAGAACAGGTGGCTTGTGCTCAAAAGACCCAAACTGCCTGATGGTTTTCAGGGAAGAGTTTTTAAAGACAACATTTGGGATAAGGGCTGCAGGGTGCATGACCTTCTTCTGATTGGTAAGTAGTGAGGTAACAGGGTGGTGCTGCAGGAATCTCAACCATCAGCCTTCGGGTTCTGACCAGTCCGGGGATGTCAGCATGTAGTCACCATCCTCTACATGGGTGAGGGCCTTAGTTCCTGCAGAACAACTCAAAGATGTGTATCAGATAGTCCCTTGAGGCAGAACTAGGACTCCGTTTTATCATTGAACCATTGTTCCTTGACTGCTTTTCCTTTGTTTCTGCATTCCCTCACTTCCCTAATTAGTAACTGCTTGAATCTGCTCTTTGGAACTCAGGGAAGGCCTAGGAGACTAAAGCCTTTTCCTACAAACAAGAAACAGGGTGGGGAGGGCAGAAGGAGGGGCTTTGTAGCTGGGAGGGCGCTGCAGGGTCCTGCTCGGTTTCATTCCCTCTGCCCTGGATGCACTTTCCTGAGATCTCTGGAACTTTCTCCCTGACATTCTCCAGGTCTTTACTCAGATGCTCAAACATCACCTTAGTTTTCGAAAACGCTTCACTGACAGTCTTATATAAAATAGTCCTTGTGACAAGTTGGGTTTCCTGGAGGCAGACCCTGAGACAGAGTTTGGGGTGTAGGGGATCTGAAGAGGGCATCTTGGTGCCTACCACCCATACCCCCACCCCTGTTGTAATGAAGTTCCTTGAGGGCAGGGGCTTAGTGTCTAATAATCACTGATATATCACCAGCACTTAGAATGCTGCCTGGTTCAGAATAGGGCTCATTGTTGGTTGAATGAATGAATGAAATAAGGAAAGAAAGAAAGAAGGAGATTGGATTAGATTGGAGACTTGATTAAGACTATGCGTGAAATGGTGCTTTAAAAATGTTCTCCAAATGGGGCTTCCCTGGTGGCGCAGTGGTTAAGAATCGCCTGCCAATGCAGGGGACACAGGTTTGATCCCTGGTCCAGGAAGATCCCACATGCTGCAGAGCAACTAAGCCCGTGTGCCACAACTACTGAGCCTGTGCTCTAGAGCCCACGAGCCACAGCTACTGAAACCCACACGCCTAGAGCCCAAGCTCCGCAACAAGAGAAGACACCACAATGTGAGAAGCCCACACACCGCAACGAAGAGTAGCCTCCGCTCTTCGCAACTAGAGAAAGCCACGCGCAACAACGACCCAATGCAACCAAAAAATAAATAATAAAAAATAAATAAATAACTTTATTTTTTAAAAAAGTGTTCTCCAAACGAATAATAGAACTCCTTCAGTGTTTCATCATGAAAATGTCTTCATTAATTTCCCCACGTCTGTTATCTCCTGGAACCATGTAATAACAAAATGATGGTGTGTAACAACCAGAAAAGAAGCATTCTCTTCAGTCAGATTTTGTTTTGGGCAGTGTCTTAGTCTGCTCAGGCTGCCATAACAAAATACCATAGATGGGTGTATTTAAACAACAGAAGTTTAATTTCTCGTAGTTTTGGAGGCTGGAAGTCAGGGTTAAAGTGCTGGCTTATTCAGTTCCTGGTAAGAGCTTTCTTCCAGGTTTGCAGGCAACCGCCTTCTTGCTGCATCCTCACATGGCCTTTCTTCAGTGCATGCATATGGAGAAAGAAAGATCAATTTTTCTTCTTATAAGGCCACTAATCCCATCATGAGGGCCCCACCTTCATGACATCATCTAACTCTAATAATCTCCCAAAGGCCCCACCTCCAAATGCCATCACATTAGGCATTAGGGCCTCCAAGTATGAACTTGGTGGGGAAGGGAGACAAGCATTCTGACAGGCTGCATGGCAGAGTGACAGAGTACTGGACAGAGCATCTGAAGACCCAGATTTTTAGTGCCAGATCTGTTACTGAATGACTTTGACCTTGAACAAGTCACAGCTTTCTTGGATCTCAGTTTCTTCACCTAAAAATAAAGGAGTTCAAAAAGATAACTTCCAGGATCTCTTCCAGCTATCAAATTCAGTAGTCTCCTTCATTCAGGCCCTTGGACTGTACACTTATGTGATATTTTGCCTAGCTGTCTTTAGATACTTCACTAGAGAATAAAAATCCCCCAGGGCTATTTGAAGAATGTGTTTGGGTAACATACACCATGAGGAGCTGAAAGAGACAGTAAGGGGGAAACTGGACAGGCAGTGGCTGAAAGCAGGCGTCAGGGCAAAGGATACATCTAAGAGACCATATGTCAGCAACAGGCCAGCTCCAAGGCTTGGCATCATCCCAGGGCAGTGGAACCAGATGAGCCCATCTAAAGCTATATCTGTGTGAAGTGTGACTGTGTCATCAGATGTACTGGGACCAGAAAAAGGGTATTGTTCTTTGCTTATTACCTGCGTTATTCTTTCCCAGATCCCTTCCTCTCACTGTAATCCCTACGAGAAGAGTTGTTGGTACAGAGTAAGCACTCAATCAATGTTTATTAAATAAAAGTTATCAGCGTCATGACAGAAGCAACATTTATACATTTGTTTTAGAAAGTAATCACTGCAAGAAACATATTATTTTCACATAGGAACCAGTAATCACATTCTATCTCTATCTACTATCTAGCCAGCTAGCTAGCTCGTATCTAAAACAAAAGTTTTATGAAACAAATCTTGCTAGATAAATGTGTTCTGGCATTTTAATCTTCTGTTTCCTTTTGAAAAACATTCTGGTTCTGACCTACTGTACTCATTTAGCAACCTCCCAGGGAGGGCGGGAGGGCAGGGGGGAGGGAGTGGGTCCCCAGTGGTAGGTGTGATGGGGTCACCCCCAGCTGAAGGTGGAAGCCCCAGGCTGGCAGAGCTCAATGACACAAGTCTCTTCCTACCCTCCTTCATCCTGACCTGAGTTCAGCCGGGAAGCTGAGCATTTTAACGAGGTTTCTTCATGGATTTGCCTTTAGGGAATGAATGTGCCAATCAGTAGACAGGAGTATCTGCCCCACTGATATTTCTATCAGTTAATTGATATCGTGTTTTAATTAATCATTTGGTCTTAATTGGTATTCTATTTTATACACCTCTCTCTTGTGACTTCAATTAGTGTGAGTCGGAAGCTCAGAAACTGTTCACTTCTGGATGCCCTGACAGTGTCATATTCTGCAAAGAAAGGACCCTAGACTGCCCAGAGGGCAGCCAGTTCTGTGATGCTGTGAGGGCAGCCTATTACTTAGAGCAGTTTACATAGACAACAAAGATCTTTCTGGATACTGGCGCTGACTTTATTGTGAAATCCTTTGTAAGCCTCTCTGTTTACCCAAATAAGAGTTTTATAGAGAGGACAGGCTTAAAGTTTGCTTTACAAAATTCTCTCAGAGCGCTTGTCTTTGGTGGGGGGAACAATTATGGGATCGCTTTCAGCTTATTCATACATAAGACACATAAGCCTCGTGTCTCGGATCATGAGTCCTTGCCCTTGGGGTCTATAATAAATCCAACCCCCAGGGCAAGCTAGCTCTAAACAATATAGCCCCGTGTGCATGTGAAACAGGAAGGAAGGGGACAGGGCACAACCTTTAAAAGAATGACATAGCCATAGCACGTGACAAAAACTGGTTAAAACCAACTAGGTCCAAGATGGCGGAAGATTTGACTTCCAGTAGACCTTGAGCCTCATTATACGCTCACTGTAATACATTAGCTAAATGACATACCCACCAGTGCCATGACAGTTCTGAGGCTAACCATAAAAGGTCAAAAAGTGGGCAGTGGCCCAATTCCTGGAAATCCCTGCCCCTTCCCCCAAATAATTGGAATAATCTTCCCACTCATTAGCCTATGAAATTATCCAGCCCATAAAAACTAACCATGCCGTATTTTGGGGCCTCTTGCTTCTGAGATGACACACACCCCATCGGTGGAGTGTGTTTCTCTCTAAACAAATCCACTTCTTACATATCACTTTGTCTCTCACTGAATTCTTTCTGCAATGAGACATCAAGGACCTGAGCTTCATGAAGTCCTGAGACCAGGTGTGTGATCTCCTGGGGTTCAAGTCCCAGTCCGAGTTGCACGGTTTCACATGTGCTATTTAAGACTGCATGGCAGTGCGATAGGGCTTTACAGGTTCCAAACGTGTGCAGGCTCACTTGTTTCTTGAGAAAGTTAGGAGGGGCGGCATTACAACGTGGGTCTGAAGGCTTACTGCACCCAAGGTCCCCTACTCAGTAAATGGAAGAATGAGGCTTTAAGTTCCAGCCTTCCTGCCAGTGGGTCAGCTCTCTTTGTACGGTTTGACATTAACACTTGAACATGTTGGTCTTTTTCTCGAGGGTTCCCAACCTTTACGATGCCTGGCATGCTCTCGAATTTGTCCCAACGTGCTGAAGACCTGCTCCTAAGCCTACCATCCTTCCAACCACGCATTTCCTATGGTCCACATGGAAAGAAAGAAATCTGCTGATTCAGCAGAATGTAAGACGAGCTGCTTACGCCTCCCCCTCTGGAAACCGTTCCCTTGGCTCTTGTGGTTAGAGGGAGCCATTTGATCCAAAGAGTTACGTAGATCGAATACCTGCACGGACTTTACGTCAACACTTGGTAAAGCAACAGAAGGGGTTCACCAGGAGTGAGCACGATCCACAGCCTACCGGAGAGTTAATATAAACACGCAAGACACCGTAAATAACACAGAGTTCGTTTTTTGTTTTGTTTCGTGTTTGGCCGTGCCATACGGCTTGTGGGATCTTAGTTCCCCAACCAGGGATTGAAACCGGGCCCTCTGCAGTGAGAGCACGGACTCCTCTAACCACTGGACCGCCAGGGAATTCCCCAGAGTGAGTTCTTGTGCCAACTTCCAATTTCTGTTCACTAAAGTTAATCCAGGAGAGTCTTCTTTGTTATATGACAGAGTAGAGCAAAGTATCCTCTGTCCTTTTAATTTTTCTTCTGTCTCAAGGTTCTGTTCAGCTACTTCTTTGTGTCTGTCTAGGAAAAATGCACTGTTTTCCTCTCCTCTCACACACAATACATCTGACTCCAGATGCATGGGGTTTTTTCCCACACTGACTGATTTTCTTGGCACCAGCTGGGTATCCTACCGTTCACTTCACTTCTTTTTTTTTTTTTTTTTTTAATTTATTTATTTTATTTCTGGCTGCATTGGGTCTTCGTTGCTGCACGCGGGCTTTCTCTAGATGCAGCGAACGGGGGCTTCTCATCGCAGTGGCTTCTTTTTGTTTCGGAGCACCAGCTCTAGGCACTTGGGCTTCAGTAGTTGTGGCACGAGGGCTCAGTAGTTGTGGCTCGCGGGCTCTAGAGTGCAGGCTCAGTAGTTGAGGCGCACGGGCTTAGTTGCTCCGCAGCATGTGGGATCTTCACAGACCAGGGCTCAAACCCGTGTCCCCTGAATTGGCAGGTGGATTCTTAACCACTGTGCCACCAGCAACGCCCTCACTTAACTTCTGAATCTCAGTGGAGTTAGTCCAGGTCCCACAGGTTAAGGGCTCAGTCCCACAAGACTGCCTCCATCTCAGATGCTAATTGCAAGGAGTAGGTCTCCAGGTCCCCACAACTTCTGTCCATCTTGGCTACAAATCAGAGGTTCCCATGACCCTCTCCTCCGGCTCAATAACTTGCTACAGTAGCTCACAGAACTCAGGAAAACAGTTTACTTACTACTGCTGGTTTATGATAAAGGACATTTCAAAAGATACAAATGAACAGCCAGGTGGAGAGGTACACAGGGCGAGCTCTGGCAGGGTTCTGAGCCCAGGAGCTTCTATCCCCTTGGAGTTGGGGTGTGTCACCCTCCAGGCATGTAAGATGCATTCACTGACCTGGAAACTCTCCCAACCCCATACTTTGGGGATTTTTATGGAGGCTTCATCACATAGGCATGACCTATCATGAACTCAATCTCCTGCCCCTTTCCCCTTCCAGGAGGATGTGGGAGGTGGGGCTGAAAGTTCCAAGCTTCTAATCTTGACTTGGTCTTTCTGGTGACCAGCCCCCATCTTGACAGTATCCAGGAGCCCGTCAAGAGTTGCCTCCATATTGGCACAATATTGTAAATCAACTCTACTGCAATTAGAAAAACAAAGAGTTGCCTCATTAGAGCACAAGATGCTTCTGTCACCCAGGAAATTCCAAGGGATTTAGGAGCTGTGTGTCAGGAACCCAGTCAAAGACCGAACATTAGGACAAAAGATGTTCTAGTGCTCTTATCATTTAGGAAATTATCAGGGTTTTAGGAGCTCTGTGCCAGGGACTGGGGGCATAGGCCAATATATTTTTTTTCTATTATGTCACAATGTCCTACTGTCGACTGTTGAAAAATTGTTTCCTTATGTCCCTAATTGTCCATCTCTGTTTACAACTGCTCAAAGTGTAGGTTTTAAGTGGTTCATAAACTACTCTGGTGAAGCTTTTGTAGGAAGCCTGCCTTCCTTCCTACTGCCTGGGAACTGGCTCTCTGTTTCCTGCCCTGCAGCTCTTGGCCTCTCTCTGAGGTCTCTCTCAGCCACCTCTGAGTTTGCTCCAAAGTATAACAGGATGGACGTTTGTATAGTCTTCTTGATGTGGGGAGAATTGTCTAGATGGGGCCCAAGCAGTAAGTGGCTTTCTTCACCATCAGTCCTGAGTGCCTAGTGTTTCCTCTGCACCCAGGACTGGGGCCCGTTTTGCCAAAGTGAAGTGAGGCATCTGTTTACCCTCTGGCCCTGAGCCTCATGTACACAGCACCCCAATCTTCTTCCTTCAGCCCCTGTCTGGACCAAAACTGGGTTACAGAGTGGGAAACCCATGAATCTCATGTTGCCATCTCACAAGGAATCTCTTGGGACAGGACTCTTTTGGTGTGTGTTGCCTGCGATAATTCACATTTCTCTTGGTTAGTGGAGGCTCCCAGGGGAGGGGAGTTTTGAGTGGAACTGAGAGGGGCCGTGAGGCTGTGCTCTGCCTGGGAGACATCCTGCCACACTCAGGTCAAACAGCCTGAAGAAATGCCAACAGATAGCTGCCAGGTTTGGGGTGAAATTAGTTTGAGAACTGTGTAAAGCACAAATCTAATTTATCTTACATTTTTATTGAGTAATAATTCTAAATTATATCTAACCCTATAATTCTAAAGATCACGAAAGTGTGATTTGTTTTTGTTTCATTTTGTTTCTTCATTGGATTTTTATAAACAAAACAACAAAATAAAATAAAACAAAAACACTCTCTCACCAGACCACATGGTTCATTATTTGTGGCCAGAAAATTCCTATTAAGGAGAAAGACTCTTCTGCTTGGGATGATTTTTAAACGTTCTGAAATGAATAATGATGATGGTTGCATAGCACTGTGAATGTATTGGGTTGGCCGAAAAATTCGTTCGGGGTTTTCTGTATGCGTGCAAGGAAAAACCCGAACGAACTTTTTGGCCAACCCAATACTTAATGCCACTGAATTGTCCTTAAATATGGTTAAGATGATCTGTATAACTGAATCACTTTGCTATACACCTGAAACTAACACAACATTGTAAATCAATTATACTTCAATTTAAAAAAATAATGCAGAGAGATATAGCTAAAAAATGGTTAAAATGGTAAAAATTTTATATGTATATTATGCAATTTAAAAAACAAAATTTTAAGGGAGAACCCCAAGGTAGGGCAGAGATCTTCGAACTCTCTTTGAGCATCTAGAAGCCTTAGGAGATGGAAACAACTTAGTATAACAGAAAGAATCTGGTCTTTGGAGCCACACAGACCTGGGCTCACAGAGAGGACCCACCCTAGCTGGCTGTGACCTTGAGCCAGCTATCAGTGTCCTTGGATCTCAGTTTCCTATAGTTAAGAAACAGATACTACCTACGCAGTAGGGTTTTTGCTAGGATTAAGTAAAGTAAGTGTGGGATGTAGAATATACCAACTAAGCTACTCTTAACCTCTAGAGCTTTTTTTTGGTTGTGCGGCATGTGGGATCTCAGTTCCCCGACCAGGGATTCAACCCAGACCACAGCAACGAAAGCCTGGAATCATAACCACTAGGCCACCAGGGAACTCCCACCCCTAGAGCTTTTAAAATCTATTCATGCTCGGGCTCGACCACCCTTCTAAGGGCCTGAGAGAGATGCCTCCTGTTGTTCCAAGCAGGCTTTCACACCAAGTATTAGTGTGAAGCTCCTTTCTTAGTTTAGTGCTTCTGTGTTCTTGCTACTTTTTGCCATTATCTGCGTTGCGCTTATCCTGATGGAGAAGCTTGCTGCTCCCATCTCTCCACACCTGCTGGCACTTAACAACACGCCGGTCTTTTATATTAGTGCTGTGGTCGTTGCCTTTTCAGATTTACTTGTTGTCAGGGTCTCTCTTTGCCAATTTGGTGATAATATCATGGAGGCAAGAAAGGAAGGTGCAATCAGCTCTGCAGGAGAAGAAGGGTGCTCCTGCCTGGGAGTAGCCGCCCTGGACCGCTCGCCCAGAATAGCTTGGGGTCTGCATACTTTGGAGATGCCTGTTTCCCTGTGTTACCAAGGAACACAAAGGGTACTTCCATCTCCCCTCCATCCTTCTTGTGACTTAGAAAAATTCCCAGATTTTTTAAAGCATTCTTCCCTGATGATAACAACTTATATTTTCCCATACAGAATGACCACTTTCTCTAAAACCTGCACTCCTTGAGGGTTATTAATTCATCCCTTTAGAAATCTTGTAGGTTAGGTGGAACAATTACAACCACGTAACAGATGGCTTCACGAGACAAGAGGAAACTACCCAGGATGGAAGGCTGATCTACTGATTTGTTTAACAGATATTTACGGAGCGCTGTTCTGAGGGCTTGGCCTGTATTGACTGTGTGATCCTCATAGTAACAACATCAACCTCATTTTATAGATGTGAACATGAGTCACGGAGAGGTTAAGTCACTCACTGCATTTGGACACACAAGTAGCAGGTGGCAGAGCAGTCAGATGCCGGACCCACCGGCTTGTTACTACCCAGCCTCAGTTGGTGCCCAGCTGGGAATACCAGGGAGACAGCTGGAAGGGCCCCACCTCTCTCTACAGAAATGTACCGAATCCCAGCTGCTACATGAGAGAGAGAGACTGCCCTTTACCTCCTGCTCCCAAGTCCCAGAAGGAAAACAGAAAGTAAGTGCTTAGTATAACTAAATAATGGGACTTTTGACTAAATACCACGCTAAAGAATGATATTCCACTAAAAGGCATGAAAACAGAATTTTAAAATAAGGAGGTAGAATGATTTATCCCAATGATCTCATCCCCAAGGCGGAAGGAAGGTGGAGAAGAAGAGATTGCCACTGCTTAGCTTATTAAACAGAGTTTCTAGAAAGCAGTATCTGATTACCACTTCCTCTAGTTGTCTTGGTAAGTGAATTCCTGCACAAAGGAAAAAGAGAGAAGGTCATCGAATCCAAATAACTTCAAACCAACTCCTAAAGCAAGCCTGGCAATAACTCTGCTGCCGGAAGCTGAGCCGGGCTCCAGGGAGAGGAGCTCAGCTGGGTACCGCCCAGTGGGGGCTGCCGGGGTCAGCCAATAGCAACACAGGGCGTCCAGGGACATTTGCATGTAGGATAAACAATGAATAATGTTTTTTTTACAAGTACACCCTTGTTGTTTATCCATTTACATTTCACTGGGCGTTCTCTGTTTTTTCTGGTAACTCTACTCCCAACACTAAAAGAAGCGTGCATGGTGTAATTTCTCCTAGGTGCATTAGCCGTCCTGCCTCGGTATACCCCAGCAGAGCTAAGCTTCTTTCACTGAAGAGTAAAATTGTAGTTGAAATGGTGTAGGGAATTTAAACATATCTGATAGAAATCAAATCAGGATACAGGGGCGTAGAGTGGACTTTATTAGTGTTCTTTCGCAGTAGGGGGGAAAAAACAAAAGTTGTGCAAAAAACTGCAGGTCTGGGAATGAAGAGAACCGGGGTTCTAGGGGCCCTACCTTCCAGTCAGCTCCCCTGATTCCCACGGCTTCTGTCCTTCCCCTCTAAACTCAGATCCTGGAAGAGCTGAATTTCTTTCACTTGGTGGCAGGCGCTCACTTCGTGGAGGAGACTTGAAGAAAAGAAATAGAGATGGGAGGATTTGCGTATGTTTGTGAGACTTGCAGGTCGGCAACAAACTATAGCTTAATATTTAAAAGTGCACGTTTATTTAATTAAAATAGCCAGATATTTTAGCCATTATATCCATAATATAAGTGCCTGCTGTTTTTGTTAAAAATAAAAATTACACACGTCTGTCACTGAAGAGAGCTGAGAGAAATGCGAGTCAGTCTCGCTCTGCGTCTGGTTAGTTCCCAGCGGCAGGTGTTTTTCCCAACGTCAGATTCTTCACGTTTGACACGCAAAGCTGGAGCAAAGCTGGAATGAAGATCTTCGAGGTCGCTTCCTGTTCTAGAACTCTTTGACGTGACAGTTCCTCAATGGGCTTTTGTTACCTGCAGGAATTTCGTAACTCAGAAAAGGGAATTAACATGGCTACTTAGCTAGTTTCAGCTAAGGGACAGAATAGCTCCAGCTTTACTACTGAATAACCACCATATAAAATGAAAAGGACTGAACCTTAGGCTTAAAAAAAAAAATCCATGTTAAATAATAGTGGCATTCATTCTCCTGCACTAGCTCAACTTGCCTGAGGAGCAGTTGTTAAAAGGCAGTCGCCTCCAGATCCTTGCACCCCAGCCTCCTTTTAAAAGAAAATTAACCCTTTTGAGTCCTCAAATAAGCAGTCACATTCTAAGTGCGAAAGGAGTAAGAAACGATAATCATAAACTTTCCACCCCTAACTATCTAAGCAGGTTTGGAGGATTCTGAAATTACTCCTTTGGGGGCCACTTCCCAGGTGTGAAAAGATCTGCACACAATTGCTGTGCTTACTTGATCACTATCAGTAATCACAGTGGGCCCCAAGATTCCATCGAAAAAGTACTTAGATCTCCAACCGATGACTGTCATTGGACAAGCGATAATTCTCTTACCCACATTTATATTTTATATCTTGATTATTTAACTCTAAATATCAGGAAGGTCCATTAGTAGATGACTGAAATTGGTAGAAATCCTATAACTCCTGTTTATTTTGAACTATGAGTCTTCGTTGCTGCGCGCAGGCTTTCTCTATTTGGGATGAGCAGAGGCTATTCTTCGTTGTGGTGCGTGGGCTTCTCATTGCGGTAGCTTCTCTTTTTGTGGAGCAGGGCTCTAGGCACACGGGCTTCAGTAGTTGTGGCACGTGGGCTCAGTAGTTGTGGCTGGCGGGCTCTAGAGCTCAGGCTCAGTAGTTGTGGCGCACGGGCTTTGTTGCTCCGCGGCGTGTGGGATCTTCCCAGACCAGGGCTCGAACCCATGTCCCCTGCATTGGCAGGCAGATTCTTAACCACTGCACCATCAGGGAAGCCTCATAATGCCTATTTAAATGTGGCCAGGCAGGGACTTGCCTGGCAGTCCAGTGGTTAAGACTCTGCGCTCCCAGTGCAGAGGGCCCTGGGTTCAATCCCTGGTCAGGGAACTAGATCCCTCATGCCACAACTAAGATCCCTGTACACAGTAATGAAGATCCCACGCGGTGCAACTAAGACCCGGTGCAATCAAATAAATAAATAATTTTTTAAATGGCCAGGCATAGCCAAATACAGCTGAGTTGCATATTCGAACTTCTAGAGAATCTAAACTTAAAAACTTTTGTTTCAAAATTCCAAATCTTAGAAAAGTATATATTTATTGAGGTATAGTTGGTTTACAACATTGTGTTAGTTTCAGGTATACAGCAAAGTGATTCAGATATATATATCTTTTTCAGATTCTCTTCCATTATAGGTTATTACAAAATATTGAATATAGTTCCCTGTGCTATACAGTAGGACCTTGTTGTTTATCTATATTATATATAGCAGTTTGTATCTGCTAATCCCAAACTCCTAATTTATCCCTCCCACCCCTTTTCCCTTTGGTAACCATAAGTTTGTTTTCTACGTCTGTTTCTGTTTTGTAAATAATTTCATTTGTATCATTTTTTAAGATTCCACATATAAGTGATATCATATGGTATTTGTCTTTCTCTGTCTGACTTACTTCACTTAGTATGATAATCTCTAAGTCCATCCATGTTGCTGCAAATGGCAAAATTTCATTCCTTTTTATGGATGAATAATATTCCATTGTATATATGTAACACATCTTCTTTATCCATTCTGCTGCCCCTGGACACTTAGGTTGCTTCCATGTCTTGGCTGTGGTAAATGGTGCTGCTGTGAACATTGGGGTGCATGTATCTTTTCCAATTAGAGTTTTCATCTGAAAATTATATTTTTAATAACACTTTTACTTTATTTATTTATTTATTTATTTTGGCTGTGCCCTGCTCAGTTCCCTGACCAGGGATTGAACCTGGGCCACAGTGGTGAACACACAGAATCCTAACCACTAGACCACCAGGGAACTCCCTTAATAGGACTTTTAAAAGTTACTAAATGGCAAATGAAAGACTTCAAGTTAGAGAAACTGGATTACAGTGGCATTAATAATAATAAAATAATAAAAATATTATGAGGATGATTATGTATCATAAAAAAGTTTGGGTCTTAAAGCATCCCTTTCTTCCAGTAACCTGACATACTTAACAATATGCTGTATTCCACTTGTCCTCATGACAGTAAGACCTATGGATGGTGGAAACTATTATAAAGGAACAGAGAGACTGGGATCACTCTAGCTATATAGCAGGGCTCAAAACGCCGGGGAAGAACTTCTTTCTCTGTTTTCCTTATGAATCAATATGGATAACTAACCAAGATAAATTAGTTCCCAAAGCAGATCTAGGGTAGCTCTCTACCCAGCTTGAATTCAGCGAATAATTGCCAACTCTCCTATATTCTTTTCCAACTCTACCGTGCTTAACATCTGGCTTGGGATAAAAATATCGTTAAAGAGAGTAAGCTCGGCTCTTTCCCCGGGCACTCCGGGCGGAGAAGCGCATTCTTTGCCTTCCTTCATCTGTCGCCAGGTCTTCCTGTGGAGCCAGGTTTCTGTCTGACCATCCCCGGGTCCCGATACCACTGCGGCAGCCCTAGCCCTCACCCAGTGTGCCGAGGGGCCCTCCCAGTGCGGGCACCGGCATCTTCCAGCAGAGGCGCTCAGGCGTCTGTGACAAGGGGCCAGGCTACTGCAGAGGCTCCCTGCTCTGCCTGCTGCCAGAGTCTCCTAGGGCCACTGCCTCTGGTTAAAGGGTACACAAGAGTTACTGAGACCACTCCAAAAGGTCCTCGAGTGCCAGAGCTTGAGTCCTGGATTTCCTTTGTGCCGTGCCCAGAGCTCAGCCCTTTGCCTCTCAGGCCAGAAACATCAGAAAAATGGTGTCCTTTTGGTTCACTTGATGCAGCCACTTTTCAACACTTCTGTATCACGCGGGGTGTCTCCAAATTCTTCCTTGGCTCACCCTGGGGAAAATCAGCCCTTTCCCCCTTTGCCTCTCCCTCCCTCTTTCTCTCCCTCTTTCCTCCCCTGCTTTCCCTTCTAAACTTTTTGTTTCTCTTTCTCTCCTTCTGCCCTGGCTAAACTTCACACCTCACTTCCCAAGCCTGGAGCCTGTCAGAAGACCCTTACCTGATTTTCTAGAGCCGCACTATGGAATAGAAATATAATGTGAGGCACGTGTATAATTTAAAATTTTCTAGTAGCTGCATTTAAAAAAAGTAAAACAAAACAGGTGAAATTAGTTTTAATAACATAATTTAACCCAGTATATTCAAAATGGCATCATTTCAATATGTAATAAATATAAAAACAGAGGTATTTTACATTCTTTTTTTGTTTTTTGTTTTTAGTTCACCCCTTTATTTTATTTGTTATTTTTTGGCTGCAAGGGGCTTGCGGGATCTTAGTTCCCCCACCCGGGATTGAACCCGTGCCCTCTGCAGTGGAAGCGCAGAGTCTAACCACTGGATCACCAGGGAATTCCCTTTTACATCCTTTTTTTCTTATGAAGTTTTTGAAATCCCGTGTATATTTCACACTTACAGCATATCCCGATTTGGACTTGCCACCGTTCAATGCCCCAAAGCCCTCTGTGGTTGGTGGCTGCCATATTGGACAATGCACGCATGGAGGCTAATGTGTCTGCCCCAGTGCTGCTGTGACAGAGATCGATAATTACCTCCCAACATTCACTTTCCCCTTTTAGTTTAATATAGAATGCCAATTTGGGAGGTTTATTTCTCAGACTCCCCTGCGTGGCCATGTAATCAAGTTCAGGCCAGTGAGATATAATATCCAGTAGCGCTAAGAAGTCTCCTTATGGGGCAAAAGCATGTATTCTTTGTTAACTCTACCCATGTTGAACATCTGGCTTGAGATAAAAAAAAAAAAAATCTTTAAAAAGTGAGGGTAAGCTCAGGTTTCCTCTGGAGCTCTGGGGTGGGGAGAAGGGCACTCTTGGCCTTCCTTCATCTGTTGTTATGAGCCTTGGAATGCCGTCATGGAGCTGTCATAGCCCTGGGCTGCAGGCCTGTGGACTCCTATGTAAGAGAGAAATAAACTGACGCACTTCTGTAAGGTTGTTTTAGCCAACAACAAAATCAGTCACGGCAAGTAGCAGAAGCCTGGGAAAATCCTCTGTGGCAAGGCCCTCCCCAGGGTTTTATCTTACTGTGGTCCCTCCTCCAGAGATGTTCTAAGTGTCTACACTCACAAAGACCCTTTTGACTCACTGAATAACTTCGATAAGGGAGTGGTCTCATAGCTGGTTAACAGCCTCATTGAAAAAGAAACAGGGGCTTCCCTGGTGGCGCAGTGTTTGAGAGTCCGTCTGCCGATGCAAGGGACACGGGTTCGTGCCCCAGTCTGGGAAGATCCCACGTGCCGCGGAGCGACTGGGCCCGTGAGCCATGGCCGCTGAGCCTGCGCGTCCGGAGCCTGTGCTCCGCAACAGGAGAGGCCACAACAGTGAGAGGCCCGCGTACCGCAAAAAAAAAAAAAAAGAAACAGATTCACTGTTATCTCCATCCCTTGAAATGACCTACTGCCCTGTGCTCCAGTGGGTGAGAAAATGTCAGTTACATAGACTAGAGTTTCAGACTACATTTCACTTTCTTTAAGATTTGAAGTTAAAAATTAAAATGTCCTTTTCCTGTTTCATCCCTTGGAACATCATGATGCACAGAGCTGCATCTGCTCTCTCATTCAGAATGAAAAGGGTTCCCTCGATCCTTTAGAACATGTCTTTGAATGGGAAAGTGCCCTAAAGGCAATTCAGACCAAAAGAGAAGGAAGATGAGGACAGGGGGCAGAGGTGCATGAAATGAGCCTGGGAGGACCCCTGAGTCACCTGGACAATGACCTCTGTGACCAGAAACCCTCCTCTGAGGGGCTGCATCCAAGCTTCACTTTCCGTGGGACCAGTGGCTTCTTTTCCTGGCAAAAGAGCTAAAACTTACCAGGCTGCAACAGGTGCTGGCTGGCTGGTAGTGACCATTAAGAGACCTCACCTTACATAGCTGAAGAAAACATTGATAAAATTTTAAAAATACACTTACCTCAGTCACTTTTGGGGAAAAGTCTGGCAGTTTCTTTATAAACAGCCTACATCTACCCTATGACCCAGCAATTCCACTCCTAGGTACTTGCCCAAAAGAGTTGAAAACATATGTCCATAGAAAGCTTTGTACAAGAATGCTTACAGCAGCTTTATTCGTAATAGCCCCAAACTGGAAACAGCCCAGTGTCCATCATGATGGAACTCACTAAACTCTGGTATATTCATTCAATGCATTTCTACTAAGCAGTAAAAAGCAATGAATTACTGATACGATATGGATGCAACTCAAAGAAATCATGCACAGAGAAAGAAGCCTTGCACAAGAGTTCATGCTGTATGGTTGCTTTTATAAGAAATTCTAGAACAGGCAAAACTAATGTTTGGTGGAAAAAAATTAGAAACAGCTTTCTGTGGTAGTTAGAGGCAAGAACTGACTGGGAAGGAGCAGGAGATGACATATATTCTGAATCTGTATTCTGTAATTCAGGTTCATGTATTTGCCAAACATTCAGCGGTGCACTTAAGATTTGTTCACCTCATTGAAATCTTTTAATTGTGGTAAAATACACATAATATAAAATTTACTATTTTAATCATGTTTAAGCATCTGGTTCAGTGGCATTAAGTACATGCATGTTTTTGTGCAACCAGCACTACTCCCCATCTCCAGAACTTTTTCATCATTCCAAATTGAAACTCTATACCAATTAATAATAACTCCCCATCATCCTCTCCCCCTAGTCCCTGGTAACCACTAATCCACTATGCTTTATGGACTTGACTGTTCTATGTCCCTCATGTACATGGAATCATACAATATTTGTCCTTTTGAGTATGGCTTATTTCACATAACATAATGTTTTCAAGGTTCATCCATGTTGTGGCATGTGTCAGAAATTCATTTCTTTTTAAGGCTGAATAATATTTCATTGTATGTAAATACCACATTTTGTATATGTATTTATTCAGTGCTGCTGCGAACATTGGTGTACAAATAGCTGTTCAAGTTCCTGCTTTCAACTTTTTGGGTATATATCTAGAAGTAGAATTACTGGATCATACGGTAATTCTGTTTAATTTTTTGAGGAACCTTTTTTTTACAGCAACTACCATTTTACATTCCCACCAGCAATGCACAAGGGTTCCAATTTCTCCACATTGCTAACACTTGTTATTTTCTGTTTGCCCTGGGTTTTTTTTTTTTGTGGTACGTGGGCCTCTCACTGTTGTGGCCTCTCCCATTGCGGAGCACACGTTCCGGACGCGCAGGCTCAGCGGCCATGGCTCACGGGCCCAGCCGCTCCGTGGCATGTGGGATGTTCCCGGACTGGGGCACGAACCTGTGTCCCCTGCATCGGCAGGCAGCCTCTCAACCACTGCGCCACCAGGGAAACCCCTGTTTGTTTTTATAATAGCCATTCTAATAGGCGTGAAGTCGTATCTTATGGGTTTTATTTGCATTTCCCTAATGATTAGTGGTGTTGAGCATCTTTTCATGTGCGTATTGGCCATTTATATGTCTTTTTTGGAGCTCTCTTCATGTCCTTTGCTCAGTTTTTTGTTGTTGTTGAGTTTAGGTATCCTGTATGTAATCTAGATATAAATCTTTTATCAGAAATATGATTTGCAAGTACTTTATCTTATTCTATGGGTTGCCTTTTTACTTTCTTGATAGTGTCCTTTGATACACAGAGTTTTTAATTTTGATGAAGTCCAATTTATGTTTTTTCTTTTGTTGCTTGAACTTTTGGTGTCATATCCAAGAAATCATTGTCAAATCCAGTTTCATGAAGATTTAATCCTATTTTTTTCCTCAGAATGTTATACTTTTAGCTCTTAAATTTAGATCTTTGATCCATTTGACTTTTTTTTTTTTGTATATGGTGTCAGATAAGGGTCCAACTTCATTCTTTTGCATGTGGATATCAGTGTGCCCAGAACCATTTGTTGAAAAACTATCCTTTCTTCACTGAATGGTTTTGGCACCCTTGTTGAAAATCATTTGACCATATATTTGAGGGTTTCTGTCTGGGCTCTCTATTTTATTCCATTGATCTATATGCCATTACCACACTGTCCTGATTATTGTACTTTGTAGTAAGTTTTGAAATCAGAAAGTGGGATTCCTCTAACTTTGATCTTCTTTTCAAGATTGTTTTGTTTATTCAGGATCCCTTGCAACTCCATATCAATTTTAGGATGAACTTTTCTATTTTTTTCAAAAAATATTATTGATTTTGATAGGAATGGCATTGAATCTATAAATTGTTTTGGGTACTATTATCGTCTTAACAATATTAATCTTCCAATCCATGAACACAAGGTGTTTTTCCATTTTTCTGTTTTTTTCTTGAATTTGTTTCAGCAATAATTTGTAGTTTTTAGTTTTATAAGTCTTTTGCCTCTTTGGTTGAGTTTATTCCTGAGTATTTTATTGTTTTTGATATTATGATAAATGGAATTTTTCCTTAATTTCTTTTTTAGCTTGTCTATTATTAGTGTATAGAAATGCAACAGATTTTTGTGTGTTGATTTCATATCCTGCAACTTTACTGAATTTATTTATTAGTTCTAACAATATTTTTGTGGAATCTTTAGGGATTTCTACATATAAGTTCGTATCATCTGTGAACAGAGATAACTGTACTTCCTTTCCAATTGGAGTGACTTTTATTTCTATTTCTTATCTAATTGCTCTGTCTAGGACTTCAGATATTATGTTAAGTAGAAATGGCAAAGGCAGCATCCTTGTCTTATTCCTGATTTGAGGGTATTCATTGAGGGTTTAACAAAAAAACCATAAAAATATTTTGAACTCTACTTAATGATATACATGCTGAAGTGTTTAGAGATGAAGTTACTGATGCTTGCAAACTTACTTTGAAATTAGTCAAAACATAAAATGGACTGATGGATGGATAAATATGTGACAAAGCAAATATAGTAAAATGTCAACAGTAGAGCTCCAGGTGGTGGGTATATTGGTGTTCATTGTGCAAGTCTTTCTCCTTTTCTCTAGTTTTGAAATTTTTCACAATAAAATGTGAGTCAAATTTTAGACATAAAGTTTTTCTACTTTTTACTGTGAAAAATTTACCTCTGAAATGTATGAATTAAAAAGTCAAGATGCTACTTCTATGAGAGTAGAACTTGAGTACTGTGACTACTTGCCCACTTAACAGCCATTGCTCTCCTTCTCTTCCTGACAAAGCATGACTCCCAAGAAAGGCTGAAACTGCTGAGATAGCTTTCTAGCTTCCACTGCAGCTTGGAATGTCCATGGAATCCAGCTCTAGCCAATGGGATCTGAGAAGAATTCTGCCAGGGGTAGAGTCTCTTCTTCATAAGATTTTTTTCTGGAGTGAAAAAAACAGAATCATAAACAAGACTTCCTCACCCCTTGGGCTTTGCTGTGCATTCTGCCTTTGACCTTGGTAATGAGAGGCCATGATACCTGGCACTTCAGCAGGCATCTTGAGCCCATGAGGTTTTCTCTAACCTGGGGAGAAAAGCCAACAGGATGATGGAATGAATCATGGAAAGAGCCTGGGTCCTCAAAGGCATCACCTCGTTGTTGAACCAAGCCTGCAACTTCCTACTTCCAGGTTCATGTTACGTGGAATAACTGAATACCTTTAATTAAAGTTGTTGATAGTTCAGTATTTAATTTGCAACTAAACACATTCTAAAAGAGACAAATTTTAAAAACATAGTAGCTAAGTTCATCTTAGTTTCTTAGATTAGAATAAACTAGTTTCCTGTCTAATGCAGAAACTCCTCCAAGAACTTGTCTGACAGGTAGTGTTAGAATCAGCTGCTTAAACACTTCCAGGGAGAAAAAGATCACAGTTTCCTGAGCACTTACTGAACTCCTCTGATTGTTACAGGGCTCTTCTAATATGTTAAACCAAAATAAACCTCATTACTACTTTTACCCTTGGGTTCCTGGGAACAATCCACAACAAGCTGCCTCCTTCACATTCCAAGTATCTGAAAATGCCTCCTATATATTCCCTTTGTATCACTGTTTAAGGATATAACATTCTTAGTTTCTTTACCATTTCCTATAAGACATTGCTTTTTAAATATTTTGACATCCTGTTCACCCTCAAGTTTACACTAGTTTTTTGTTTTTAAATAGACCCCAGATGAGTCTAGCTAGAACATGAGAGACTAAGGTTACTTAGCTTAATCTAGGAATGTTATCAATCATCTAAATCATGCTTTTGCTTCTGCAATCTGGCCAGTTCTCTTCTCTCCTGTATTCATGAAATAGGTACTTCTTAACCTAAATGCAATTTTTCTAGTTAAAATTCTTATGGTTTTAAGTCATGTTCTAGCCCCTGCAGTCTTTGTGAACCTTGCTGTTACTCACCATATAAGCTATCCCTCCCAGATTTTTGACACCAGTTTATGAAATAAGCATGTCTGATAGCTCTTCACCAAATTTAACATTCAAATATAAAACAAGAATCCCAAGGTACATCACCAGAAATTTATCTCCCGTTTTTATTGTTGTTGTTGTTGTTTTGGGGGTTTTTTTGGTCGCACGATTTGCGGGATCTTAGTTCTCCCACCAGGGATGGAACCCATGCCCCATGCAGTAGAAGAACAGAGTCCTAGCCACTGGACCATCAGGAAATGCCCAATTTCCAGGTTGATGTAATCAATGAATACTCTTTGGGTCCTGTTGTTCAATCAGCTGAAATTGTGTAGAGGGTCATTAGCTGAGCATAATTAATGCTGAAAACAACCACTTAAAGCAAAATCATCTAAAACAGAAAAAAAACAAAAAAACATTAAATCTTGAAAATAATGCTTTCTTGGAATTGATCTTAAAAAATAAAACCAAAAATTTTGCAAATGAATTTATTTACTTCACAGTTAACAGATTTTCAGTTATGACTGCAATCATGCATTAATTCTGAGAATGAAGAAAGAACGGATCAATTCTGTTATTTTTTAGGAGGGGGTGGATTTTGTGACAAAACTGTATGATAGCAAGATGTGACAGCCTTCGTTTTACTTTTGACATTCAGATGACAATCATAAAGACTTATTTCTGAAAAAATATTAGAAGGCTTTAATAATTTTCCGAAGGTTCCTACTTTCCCTTTTATATTAAAATAATTCACTTCTGTGGTCCTTTGATGTCTACATGAGTTTTTTTCTTCCTCAACTAGTCTGACTCTTCCAGATCCTCCTTTGTTTTTTATTTTGGGTTTCATTCAAGCAATTCTGTGAAATCCTACTTCTTTGCAAGATTTATAATTTCAGTTTGCAGTTGACTTGAATTCCTGCAAATAAGATAGCTATTAACACGGGTTCTGGATCCAGCTCATCCTGGTTGAAATCCTGCTCTTTCACTCACTTGACCTGGAGCCTCAATTTCCTCATCTGTAAAATGGATTCATAATAATATTTGCCTTATAGAGTTTTAATGAGTATTGAGTGAGTTCATATAGATAAAGCACATAAAACAGCGTCGGGCACATCGTAAGCATTCAATACCGTAGTACGTATTTTTATTCTTATATTGTACAAGAAAATCAGCCAGCCATCAACAGACAAAGAAATTGATGCCTTGGGCTGAGACAGATGCTGGTATAAAGTGATTTTGTGAGCTGAACTATGTCCCCCAGACTTCATATGTTGAAGTCCTAAACCCTTGTACCTCAGATTATGACTATCTTTGGAGCTAGGGGCTTTTTTTTTTAATATTTACTTGCTTTTAAAAAATTTTTATTGGAGTATAGTTGATTTACAATGTTGTGTTAGTTTCAGATGTACAGCAAAGTGAATCAGTTATACATATACATATATCCACTTTTTTTTTTAAGATTTTTTTCCCATGTAGGCCATTACAGAGTATTTAGTAGAGTTCCCTGTGCTATACAGAAGGTTATTATTAGTTATCTATTTTATATACGGTAGTGTGTATATATCAATCTGGAGATAGAGGCTTTAAAAAGACCCTTCTGGGAAGTTAAAAAGAGGTCATTAGGGTGGGGTCTAATCCAACATGACTGGTGTCCTTATAAGAAGAGAAAATTAGGACACAGATACACGGAGAAAAGATCATGTGAAGACACAGGGAGAAGACAGCCACCCTCCAGGCAAGAAAAGAGCCTCAGAAGAAACCAGCTCTGTTGACACCTTGACCTTGTACTCCCAGCCTCCAAAGCTGTGAGAAAATACATTTCTGTTGTTTAGCCACCCAGTCCGTGGTGTTTTGTTATGGGAGGCCTAGCACACTTCCACAAGTGGAGAGGAATATCCGAGTTCGACTATCTTACTTTAAAAAGTGATTAGTTTTAAAAGGTTCATTAAGTATTTCTGTTACGGTCATTTTCCTTCCCTTGTGCCCTTTCACTGAGGTTTCATATGATGAATGCTGGAATCTGGAGCACCCTGGAATCACAGTCCACATTTCTCTGTGGTCCACAAGGGTGTCATGAGAGACTTCTGGCAAATGTTTTGCTAAAATAGTACTTCTATGATTTCTTCTTATTCCTCTAGTCAAGTGCTACAGAATGGAAACAAGGTTGTTAGGGGTGAGCTCAGGGTTCAGGGAATGCAGTAGAGGGCCTCGCCGTCACCACTTTCTTCAATAAACACGCACAAAGCCCCTTTAATCATCCATTCTGGGGCTCTGCTGAGGCTCCGCATTAAACTTAACCAGTGTGCAGACCCCTAAGTCACCTTTCCTGTTGTGCTGGAAAATCTGGAACTCATTTGACCATCTCCAGTCTTTGCCGTCTCTCCGTTCCCCTGACCCCTCCCATTCAGATAGTCCTGTGATCACATCCGCAAGTTCTTTCAGGGCCCTGGGGTGTCATTTATCTAAACCAACAGTCCTGCCCTCATTGTAAGCAGCTAGATGCTCCCTTTGCGTCTTCTTGGTTTGAAGATCGTTCTGCTTGAGAGAGAAGACAAAAGTGTTATCATTTGTGCTGTTTTATCATACACACTGCACTTTTTTTCATTTACATTGATCATTTTTCTTTTTTGTCTTTCCTGGTTCTGTCAGTGCAAACTTTTATTCACTGTCACAAATATCCTTTATACTGCAAAAATCTCATTAAGTAGATACCAGTTTAACTCGAGATATACTATCCAGAGCTGCAATGATTCCCCTGCACACTATAAGGTCCATTGATATGATACAGTAATTTGTATTATTATAAATATACTCAGGAATTTCATATATAGTTCTATTTTTCCCCTACTCCTTTAAGCCTTGAACTAATCCGGAGTCTTTGTCATATATTACAAACAATACTTTTAAAAATGTAAGTATTCGAAGTAATGAATGTCATGTACTAGGTCATACCATGTTGTTCATCATTAATGATGCCAGTTTAGGAAGGTATATACTTCTTTCCCCCCATGCATCTTGCACAGTGAACACGCTTCCACGCTGGTCTTACCTAGACCCCTTCCAATGGTTCATCTATGAGATCCCCTAGATATCAGAGGCGACCTGCAAAACTGTACACATTGGTCCCCTCCAGGACCGAGCCAACGGAAAACCTGCACTGCCCACCTGAGCCCCAGCTCCCCGGGGAATGGAGTCCTGCTACCTGGCACTGATGCTGAGGGCTCCTCTGCTACCTGCAGTGCCTCTCCCCTCAAATGGAAGAAGTTGTGCATGTTCTCCAGTAAACGTTCCCATTTGGCTGTGGCACCTCGGGCTCACTGCAAGGAAGGGCGGAATGGGGAGCAGGCTAAAAGGAGAGACACCCTTTTGTCCCTCCTTCAACTTGAGGAGATTCATTGCTTTTTTGTATATTTGGCCTCCTTGTAAGATTTTGTTTCAAGAAGGCCTTCAAGACAGTTTGTAGTAGGGGCTTCCCTGGTGGTGCAGTGGTTGAGAGTCCGCCTGCCGATGCAGGGGACACGGGTTCGTGCCCCGGTCCGGGAGGATCCCACATGCCGCGGAGCAGCTGGGCCCGTGAGCCATGGCCGCTGAGCCTGTGCGTCCGGAGCCTGTGCTCCGCAACGGGAGAGGCCACAGCAGTGAGAGGCCCGCGTACCACACACACACACACACACACACACACACACACACACAAATATATATATATATATATATATTATTTGTAGTAATAAGCAGTTCTGGAGGCTGCTCACATCTGCCCCTACCAAAGGTTCCTAGGTTTAGCGAATAAAAATACATGATATCCAATTACGTTTGAATTTCAGACAGATAACAAAAAAATCTTTAGTATAAGTATATCCCACATATCACATGGGGTATACAACAAAAACCCTTTTTAGTACAAGTGTGACCCATATATTGTATGGGACATACTCATATTAAAGAATGATTGGTTGTTTATCTGAAATTCACATTTAACTGTGCCCTGTATTTTATCTGGCTGCCCAGGCCTACTCCCAATGAGCTGACAGGGTACACACTGTATAACTGACCCCTCTGCGGGGATTGACCCTTTTGCCTTTAGCAGCAATTCTTCCCTATTCAGACCTCAGTTTGTTGGGCTGTGTCCCTCAGGCCCAGCCTTTGTCATACTCCACTCCCAACCATCGCGCGAGGACAGCCCAACTCCAGGACCCACTGACCCAGCTCACATTGAGGTTGATAACCAGAATGAAAGGCTCCCTTGTGGGCTGACCAGTCAGGGCAGACTTTCACCTGTATTGATCACTAGAAATGACTACACATCAACACTTGCATTTCTCAGCTGGGGAACAAAACTGAAAGGGGTTTCCACCATAAATGGTCTTGGCCGAGACTGCTCTACAGCTGGTTGGTATTAGGGGTTGGCGGGTGGTGAGGGCTGGTAAAATACCTGAGATGGGAGTGGCCTCCGGTTGAGGGAAGAAGGGAATGTGTTCTGCCATAGCTGTGGATGAAAGGAAGGATCTAAAAAGCGGCCTGAAGAAGGATATTGTCTCAGATACCAAAGACATTGTGCTTCTAATAGTTATCTTTTCTCGGCACGGGTGACAGAAAGAGCAAGGGGAGTCAGAGTCAGGGCTTAGAGTTACCCCAGGATCTGATGAGCCAGGTACGTAACCTCTCTGACCTTCCTCTCCCATGTGATAGGATGCTTGTGCCTGTCTTGCTGGGTTTTTGTGGGAATTAAATGAAATACCTCTTAAAGTTGGGTTTCTGTCCATTTCCTTCTCCCCTTTCCAAAATTAAATTATTTTCTCTGCTCTAAACAAAACAAAACAAAAATGATTGTGGTTTGGAGAGAATAAAGTGAGGAGGAAAAAAAAATCTAGAAACACTAACATGAAAGAAAATTATATAATTTAATTTGAAAATATTCTGGTTAGGCAGGAAAACATGGGGAGATTTCTGTTTAAAGACAGAATACACACATTCACTGCTTCTCCTTCCAGAAACACCACCAAAATTATGGCCAAGGGACAAACGAAAGCCGTGAACCAGCAGAACAAAGAGAACAGGAGGGAAGATGACAGCAACAAAATTTTGGAAGGCAGAAAGCAGAAGACAGAGTGGTGAACTGACTTAGCCCTCCACAGAAAGAAGCCTGCTTTTCTGGAAAGAGCACCAGACAGATGGGAAAGTGGGAGCACTGGTCTCAGTAAAGGAGAGCATGGGGACAGAAGTATCACATCCTGAAAAATAAGAGTTATTATTCTGAGATGGTGACCAGAATAGAGGCCTGAGTCCAAGTCTTTTAGCCTCTCTGCACTCAGTTTCCTCACCTATAAAATATAAATGATGGACCCTAAAGTCCTGGATTGATTGCAAGGAATAAATATGGCCAGGTGTGTGTAAAGGGTTTGTAAATTTAAAACACCATAGAAATGTAAGGAATTTATTAAGTGCATGAGGCAAAATGCAGCATAAGAAAACTAGCTACCAATAAACAGCTGGTTCTTTGATCTTGTTTGCAGCCCCTCAGAAAACTTGAACCTTAATCACTGCCATGCAGAGATGCCAGACCTAGTCCTTATGGAAAAGAAAACATTGCTTCCTGTCACAGGGCACTAAGCTACTCCTATGAATGTTCGTGGAGTTTGAAGCCAAGCTAGCGTTTCGTGGTGTGTGCTGGGTACATGCCCAGAGTGTGCCGTCAGACGTGTCCTGAGGTGCCTCCTAGGCCATCTTGCCTAAATAACACACAAAAGTGGCCAAGTCTGTGGTATAGTTAACAACATTGTATGAATTTCAATTGTCTGATTTTGATAATACACTATGGTCATGTTAAGATGTTACCTTTGGGGGAAGTTGGGTGAAAGGTACCCAGGAATTCACTGCACTATTTTTGCGACATCTTGTGAGTTTAAAATTAATTTTTTTTAAAAAGTTTAAAGATAAAAGTATCCAGACCCAACCAATACCCCAAATGAAAGAGAACCCAAACTACATCTGGAATGTTAGAGGGGTGTGAATCCTACAAGGACACTGGATTGTACTGCAAGGAATTGCAGTATCAACACCCTTACAGGCTACTTGTTCTTGCAAAGAAGGAATGGTCTTTCACCGGAGCCTTTTTCCCCCAACCATTTGCTCAGTATCTCCCCTCAAACTACTATTTTATGTCTGCCATTAAGAAAAATTACCAGGTACATTCATCTACCTTGAAGAAGAAAATGAGTAGCGTCATTTTGCTTACTTTCCAATAACAAAGTAGGAAATCAGAAGTCCCTGGGTAATGTGAAAAAAACACAACAACTTTATTTTACTTAAGAGATGCCAAGGAACTTCCCTGGCGGTCCAGTGGTTAAGACTGCGCCTTCCAATGCAGGGGGTACAGGTTTGATCCCTGGTCGGGGAACTAAGATCCCACATGCCCTGCAGCCAAAAAACCAAAACATAAGACAGAAGCAATATGGTAACAAATTCAATGAAGACTTAAAAAAAAAAGAGAGAGAGATGCCAAGACTCCTTGTGCCCCTGAGCATGGTGGGTGGAGGAGTTTCCTGCATGCAAAGTCACTAATGCAAGATGCATTAGCCCTTAGCTTTAGAAGTTCCACATTTCTTGGCACCAAAGGGCCATGAATAATCCTCTCCACTCCCCTTGACTATTGGAGCCCTTTCAAAATATTTCTTAGCCCTCATCCCTCCTGTACTTTGATCTTGTCAGGGAGAATGCAAGACATCAAGTTGTTTATACCCTAGACTAGTTTCAGTGTGTCTCCAATGTCAGTGTACAGTAGAATCACCTGTAAAAATGCAGATTCTCAGGTCACACCCCTGGAAATTCTGATTCCATAGATGTGGGCTGGAGCAAATTATCTCCAATATTGACAATTGACAATATTGACTATAGGTCACACTGTGAAAATCACTGGCAGAGGGTAGGTACTTGCCTATAAAAGATAAAGAAAATGGCTGATTATACACAAGATTGAATTAAAAGACAATATGAAAATCAAAGGGTTTGACATGAGCATTGAATCGTTAAGAAATGAGAATGTGATCATGGTTCATTGACTCACATTTTAGATTTAATATTCCCTGCAGTAATTCATCATTTAAGATTAAAAATTTTGAATGGTTCAGTTATTTTCACTTGTGAGGTAGGGCATCAGTTTTGTTATTTCAATCAGCCTAACTGAGACAAAATGAAGAATTCCTTAGTGGTATTTTTTCCCCCTTAGTGGGAAGTATTTGCATCTAAAGTGCACAGATTGAGTTCTTTTTAAAGTACCAACGAGTAGAAGAATAGAAATGGGTTAATGTACAGACTTGCTCAGTCCACACAGGTTGTGATTATTAAGGAAAGTTCAAGGAGCAAAATTGCATTTTAAAGCTATTTTTTTTTTATTGCTCCAACCCAGTTTATATTTCCCTTCCTGAGCAGCATTCATCTTAGCATCTCATTTACCTTCCAACTTGGCCATTTATCAGTTTTTCAAGCACAAGACTTTTATCCTCAGCAGGACTGTGAGTTCTGGGCAGAGCAGAATCATACCATTCTCCCACATGCTTTGCATACAGTAACTGTTCAATAAGTATTTGTTGTTTGAATCCATGAATAAATAAATGTAGATGAGCAGTCAGTCAAACCACGTTCACCAAATAAAACAGCTTGGAAGCTAAAGGAATGTATCCTAGAAAGAGCACTGAATTTAGAATCAGCCGAACCCATCTCTGCTTCCTCCATCTGTAATCTGTGATCCAATAGAAGTATAATCCCTATCAAATTACCAATGACATTTTTCTTAGAACTAGAGCAAAATAATTTTTAATTTGTATGGAAACACGCTAGAAATATAGTGCAAGTTACTAACACAGTCTGCCTATGTAATTTAAAATTTTTAATAGCTCTATTTTTAAAAGTAAAAATAAACAGGTAAAATAAATTTTAATAATATACTTTATCTTACCTGATATGTCTAAAATATCATTCATCATATAATCAATATCAACTATTACTGATATATTTTACATTCCTTTTTTTCTTATTGGTTTTGAATCTGACGTGTATTTTACACCTGTAGCACATCTCAGTTTGGACCTGCCACTGTTCAAGTGCTCGTGGGGCTGGTCACCATCGTGGTGGAGAACACAGCTCCAGAGGCCTGTTAACTATGAACAAGCCTTGATTTCCCAATTGGGAAAATTGGAATAGTACCTCCGTCATATGGCCTCTGTGAGGATTAACTGAAACAATGGGGTGTGAAGATGTATGGTGGCGTGTAACACAAAGGCTAATTTCTTGCTTATGCTACACATCCACTGAGCAGAGTGGGGATTCTTTTTTTTAAGATTTTTTTTTTTAATTGAAGGATAGTTGATTTACAATGTTATGTTAGTTTCAGGTGTATAGCAAGGTGATTCAGTTTTATATATATATAAATATATATATAATACATATATATTCTTTTTCAGATTCTTTTCCATTATAGGTTATTACAAGATACTCAACATAGTTCCCTGTGCTCTACAGCGGGTCCTTGTTGTTTACCTATTTTATACATAGTAGTGTGTATCTGTTAATCCCAAACTCCTAATTTATTCTTCCCTCCACCTTTCCCCTTTGATAACCCTAAGTTTGTTTTCCATGCCTGTGAGTCTGTTTCTGTTCTTTAACAGAAGTTGAGGGACTTCCCTGGTGGTCCAGTGGTTAAGATTCCGTGCTCCCAATGCAGGGAGCCTGGGTTCGATCCCTGGTCAAGGAGCTAGATCTCTCATGCTGCAACTAAAGAGCCCGTATGCCACAACTAAAGATCCTGCATGCGGCAACGAAGATCCCGTGTGCCACAACTAAGACCTGGTGCAGCCAAAAAAAAAAAAAAAAAGTTGAGTTCATTTGTATCATTGTTTTTAGATTCCACATATAAGTGATGTTATATGGTATTTGTCTTTGTCTGGCTTACTTCTCTTAGTATGATAATCTCTAGGTCCACCCATGTTGCTGCAAATGGTGTTATTTCATTCTTTTTCATGGATGAGTAATATTCCATTGTATATGAGTAATATTCCATTTTATATATATATACATATACACACACATACCACATGTTTATCCATTCATCTGCCGATGGACACTTAGGTTGCTTCCATGCCTTGGCTATTGTAAATAGCGCAGCTATGAACATTGGGGTGCATGTATCTTTTTGAATTATGGTTTTCTCCAGATATGCCCAGGAGTGGGTTTGCTGGATCATATGGTAGCTCTAATTTTAGTTTTTTAAGGAACCTCATTACTGTTTTTCATAGTGGCTGCACCTACTTACATTCAGAGTGGGGACTCTTAAAATTTCTATTATGTCCTTTTACATTTGGGTGGGGGGCAAAGTAGGTTATGTAGCCACACCTAAACTTTAGTGGGAGTGAAGAATTGCAATCCTACTGTGCATCTGATAGGTGGAGAGCAGGAAATACTTGATGAACATCATGAAGGACTAAATCAGAACAATTACTCTAATAAGCATTTTTACTAACTTTCTGAAGAACTCAGTTCTGTAGTCCATTCTACCCACCGGAGATAGCATTTTAAGCAGGGTTTCCCCCCATGTTTGTGTAGGGGGCTAAGGGCGGGGGAACTACATCAGACACCTGAGGGTCTTAATACTGTTGTGCCTTTGCAAATGCTGATCCTACCTGGAACAGTCCTCATGGGTCCAGAGTCAAGTCAAATGCAACTTGCTTTGCTGCTTTTGTAGATTGATCTCTCCCAGGTGCAGGCACTGTTCACTGCTGGGATACGGCAGTGAACAAGCAGATCAAATTGTTGCCCTCAGGGACCTCACTTTCCTGATTTCTTCTACAGAATGAGGTCCTTCCCTCCTAAGTGGCTCACTTTTATGAAGCCGACTGCAGGACAGCCACTTGCTGAGATGTCTGATAAAAGAAATTTTCACATATTGAGATACAGGGAAGTCATCCTGGCTTATGCATGAGCTAACTTGAATTTCATGCTAACTGAAATAGCCTGTGTCCTATCATATGTGCATTGTGCATCTGCTTTAATTATTTAAGAAAAGGGCACATTGATCAGAAGTCAAGAATGTCAATGTTAAAAATAAAGATTAAATGTCCCCTCTTCCTGGGACACCAATGCTGGTACCCCTTTGATGATAAGACTCCATTCGCAGGTGCCAAGGCCATGCTGACTTGCTGTGTATGTGCTGGTCTGTTCTTTTTTTTTTGAAACACTGAAGAAATGTAACCCTGAATTGTTTAATGTTCCTTCTTCTGACAAGATATAAAACTGCTGAAAACCCTGCTTCTCTGGAGCCGCTTCTCAGCATAATCTGGGAAGACAGCTTCCGGGCTAGCCCTTAGTTTGGCTCAAATAAAACTGTTTTCTAGCCCTATTATAGTTTATTTATCATTTTCATTGACACGTCCCTCTCCCTTTCTTCCGTGGAGCAGGCTCAGAGTTACTCATCTGTAGCACTAGCCTCTTTGTATGCACAGAGCTTGAAGACAAGGTTGTTAAAAAGTCAGCCTCTGAAACAAAACTTCCTACGTCAACTTATAAGTTTGGTATAAGAGCAACTCCCCTGGGAGGAGCCTGCTGATCGGTGCCCTCTGAATCAAGGGCTGACGACCAGGATATATTATAAAATAGATACATGATTGATAGAAATGGGGCTGGAGAGTGAGCGCTGAGAACCCCACACAAGTGAGAAAGCCATTGCATCTGACAGGCTTAGAGATGCAGAACGTAGGGTGGAACAGGTTTGTCATCTGTGAAATGGGAATGATACCTACCTGTTGGGCTGTGGGAACTAAATGAGAGAATCTTTGTAAAGGACGGCACCTGGTACTGGGGAAACCCTGGGCTAAATCCATTTCACCTGTCTTCATTATTCAAGGTCCGCCCCCCCCCCCAAGCGGCGTGTAGCCTAAACAATGTTTGCCGGAGTTGTTTTCCAGGAACTTGGAGTCAGCTGCGTCTAGTTCACGTTGAGCCGGTTAAGACTGGATAGGACCACCGATCCTCCAACTGGGCTTGAGCGCGTGTCTGCACGGTGACCTTTTGAACGTGCAGCCGCCTGTATACTCCTTACTCATGCGCAGAACGACAATTACCTTACGTTTTACCCGTCACGTTTCCTCGTGCTCCCCATGCCTGAGACTGCCCTGCTGCCTTATTCTTTCTCCCATAAATACCCCAGCCCCTCGCCTTCAGGGAGGCAGATCTGGGATTTGTTCTTCCATCTCCTCGTTTGGCTGCTTTGAGAATAAATCCTCTCTGCTGCAAACCTCGACATCTCAGCGTTTCGGCTGCTGAGCGTTGGGCAAGCTGAACCTGGTTCAGTAACAGTGGTAAGAACTCAATATATTATATTATTATTGAAATTTTTTTCAGTAATTATAAATAATGATTATTATTGGTTTTGGCAACCACCTTCTACCCTATGTGTTGACAGCTCATTTGGCTGAAGGTAGGCTACTTGGAACTGGGTTTCTATGCTGTTCTGGTCACCAATCTGGGAGAGAGTGAATCTGAGGATGTTGGCATTTGGGGAAAAGAAAAAAAGGCACTCTGATGACATTGTCAGGGCCCTGATGCCCAGATTTGTCTGAAGTTGGAGACATCTTCGACATCCAATTCCAGGAAGCTGTTTTTGGACAAACTACTTTGAACTGGGTTTTAATCCACATAGCAGAGTCACTGCCAACAGCATGCTGTCCAGGGCTCAGTGTGCCCAAAGCAAAGAGCCTGCCTAGCTGTCCATATCCAGGTATTTTCTTTATCCCTCAAAGCCTCCTTGGGGACACAGCAACTGAACTCCTCTTTTATGGGGCTTTCCTGTTGCTGCCCGAGCCCTCGATTTGCACCTGGAAAGACTCTCCCTGTGCCGCCTGTTCCTGCATCTCAGACGGTCCATCGTGAAGCAGAGGTGCTATGTGAGTGATGGCCTTGATCCTAGGATGCACCCTCTCTGGATCAGAGGTTACCCCCCTGTGTTTCAGCCTGCCTGCTGTGGGCGCGTAGTGATGACTCCCTCCCAAGCACGGGGCTGTATTGTACACCAGACATTTATCATAAAATTCCCCTTTTTAGAACACCACCTTATTACATCCGGAGGTCCCCAAATGATTAACAGAATATTTATTCTTCTAACTGTAACTTCTTTAATGAGGGAGTGGTGCGGCATTTTTTGGAATAAAACACATAGGCATGGAGTTTTCTCTGAGCTGAGTTCACAAAGGCTGTTGGATTTGAAGATTTATGCTTGTTAGATAAATACTCCTTAAAGTGAGTATAGACTTCTGATCATTCTTTTACCAAGGAGAAAATTGGACCCAGAGATCTGAAGGGCCCTGTTTAAGTTCACAAGAGTTTACTTACATTAAATGTTTCCCTGGATACTGTCTTGGGAGCCGTAACTTCCTTCTGCCCTGCATCTCTGTCTTTGAAGGAACCGCCTCTCTTTACTGAGTGCCCCTGAGGTGACCCCAGGAGGGGGAGGTACTACAGTCAGGGTACACCACCCACCAGTAAAGGTGATTATAAAGGGGGACCATGAGGCAGGACGTACTGATTTCACAAGACCGCGTCACACCACTAAACTGGTTTAGACTTAGATCAATTAGGTTTTTATGTTCGTTTCTAGTACCTGCACTATATTCATGCTTCCAATTTAAATTTTAGTGACTATTTCTAGGATTATTTATGATGATTTAGGAAACAGGATCTGTTTACTTTAGGGGTTTGATTCTCTCAAACTGAAATTCTGTGTTCAGAATTCTGAGAGAGGGGGCCAGGGGTTGTTTACAACAGGGAGTGTAGAATTTGGAGGGGGGAGGGTTGCTGCAACTTTCTATATCTTAATTGTGGTGGTGGTTACCATGGTATGCCTTTGTCAAAACTCACAGAACTAAATACTGAAAATGGTGAATTTTACGGTCAATTATACCTTGAAGAGGATCAAAATATGCCACTTTGGCATAAGGATGATTTTTTAGCTAAAGACTTTGAGAATCAAAGACGTTGAAAATCAACAGATGCAGGAAGAGTTCTTGCCCTTCCCTTATCTGCCTAGAAGCAGGGCATAAATTTCCCTTTGTGAAGGTGTCTTCCTCCCCTTCACCAGAAAGAGAAGAGGGGCTCTTATCACTGTAGATGAGAAGTTGGCACTGAGATGAGTCTGCATAAACATACCTTACTGAAAATAACCTTTATCTTCCATTATTTCCCCCATATCGTTGCTAGTTACTTGTCCATGATTTATCACCCCTTGAAGCCCAAACCCTCTTTCCCTTCTTAAAAGGGTGTATAAGTTCTGAGTCTAATCACTTACTTGAGTTTCACTGCTTTTCTGTGCATGTCAATATTAAATTGTTTGCCTTTTCTCCTGTTAATCTGCCTTTTGTTGGTTTAATTCATAAGTCCCTGCTTACTGAACCTAAAAGGGTAGAAGAAAAGTTTTTCCTTCCCGATGAGCTCAATAAAAAAAAATTAAAGATAAATCCCCCCCTCAACCCTGAGAAATTTTGTGTAATACTAATAATTGGGGGTAAAGGAAAAAAGATCACAAATCAGCATGCTCAGTTTGATCCTACAGTGGACATCTGTGATTTGGATTTTCCCAAAACCCCCTTTCCCTCTGGGAGTCTGCCTCTCCCTGAGTCTGTCAGAGATGATGCCTCTCTCTCTCTGGTCAAAGGGACCCTGACTGAGCTGATAATAGTAACCCCATCCCGCTGGTAACATACCTGGAGAAGGCATGTGACTCAAGCAGGGCCAAGGAAAGTTCATGCCTACATTTATAAATAGACAGTGGAAGGAAGAGGTCTTTTTTTCTGTTCTCGTTACCATTCCCTACCATTTTATTTTACTTTATTTTATTTTTTAATGGTTTATTTATTTATTTAGGCCACGCCAGCAGGCATGCAGGATCTTAGTTCCCCAACCAGGGATTGAACCCATGCCCCCTGCAGTGGAAGCACAGAGTCCTGACCACTGGACAACCAGGGGAGTCCCCACCATTTGATTTTAAAACAGAAGCACAAAACCGATTCCTGCTACCATTCCTCTCTTATGCTGAGGGGAGCCATCCCAAACTAAGCTAAGAATCACTGTACCTGCCGTACGCTTTGCCCACCCTCAACCTTTGCCCACCTCTGCCAAACTCTGGTCTTACACTCCCAACAAGAATCTGTGAGAGTTCTAGTGGCTCCACTTCCTCACCAACAGTTGGTATCATCAGAACCAAAATTTGTGCCAATTCCACCAGCATAAAATAGAATCTTCGGTTTTTAAATTTGTGTTTCTCTGGTTACCTTGAGGCTGAACATCTTTTCATACATTTATCAGTCATGTAGGTTTACCTCATCTGTGAACCTTTTTTTTTTTTTTGCGGTACGCGGGCCTCTCACTGTTGTGGCCTCTCCCGTTGCGGAGCACAGGCTCCGGACGCGCAGGCCCAGCGGCCATGGCTCACGGGGCCCAGCCGCTCCACGGCATGTGGGATCTTCCCGGACCGGGGCACGAACCCGTGTCTCCTGCATCAGCAGGTGGACTCTCAACCACTGCACCACCAGGGAAGCCCATGGGCTTTCTTAAGCACTTCTGCATCTGTAGCACCTAGCATGGTGCCTAGCACTGCAGTAAGTCCTCAGTAAATAATTGTGGAGTGAATGAGTAGCAGCACATAGTGGAGTGGTTAAGAGCTTTCAGGTCACACAAATCTGGTTCATGTTTCCAAGTGCTTTATACATAGTGATTTATTTAATCTTCACAACAATCCTATAAGGTAGGTACAATACTATTATTGGCATAGTCCCCATTTTTCTAATAGGGAAACTAAGGCACAGAAATGTTAAGTTATTCTCCCAAGGCCACACAGCAAGTAAATGACAGATCAGGATTTAAGCCCAGGTTCTAAACTCTAGTTCCAGAAACAATGTTCTTAACACTGCACAGCTGCTTGGATATACTGTGTCTACCGCGTAGGATGTTTTGACGATTAAGTAATACAAATAAAGTGCTTCTTTGCCGAAACAGTGCTTGACACATAAGCACGATAAGTTTTTGCTCTTTTGTTATTCATATTACTGTTATTATTATTATATTTTGTAGATAGTCTATATCATTTGTCCATTTATATTATATTAGTTTCTATTATATTATATTAGTATAATATATATTCCTATATATTATTTCCATTATATATTATGTCCATTATATTAGTTTCAAAAAGCCTTTTTTTTTTTTAACATCTTTATTGGAGTATAATTGCTTTACAATGGTGTGTTAGTTTCTGCTTTATAACAAAATGAATCAGTTATACTTATACATATGTTCCCATATCTCTTCCCTGTTGCGTATCCCTCCCTCCCACCCTCCCTATCCCACCCCTCTAGGTGGTCACAAACCACCGAGCTGATCTCCCTGTGCTATGCAGCTACTTCCCACTAGCTATCTATTTTACGTTTGGTAGTGCATATATGTCCATGCCACTCTCTCACTTTGTCACAGCTTACCCTTCCCCCTCCCCATATCCTCAAGTCCATTCTCTAGTAGGTCTGTGTCTTTATTCCTGTCTTACCCCTAGGTTCTTCATGACATTGTCAAAAAGCCTTTATTTTTTATGTGGGTTTATATCATAAAAAGTTATTTCTATTTAAGATTTCCATATATATATGTGTGTGTGTGTGTATGTATATATATATATATATATATATATATATATGTACGTATGTATAGTTTTGTTCTCACTAAAAGATGGGATGCTGTGAACCTCGACTCTTGTCTCTGCTCTATGTAGACTGTAATAACATAATATTTGAACAGTCTGCCCCTTGTGATTGACACAATCCAAAACAGACCTGAACAGGCACAGGCCACAGTTTACAGCCAGATCTTCTTCATTGCATAACAATGTGAATGCACTTAATGCCACTGAATTATACACCTAAATATGGTTAAAATAGTAAATTTCATGTTTATTTTACCACAATAGAACAAAAGCATACCTTTCCAAGCTAAAGTGGACCATAAAGGAGCAGGATTATAGGTTCATAAGCATCTCTAGCAGAAACAAATTTTCTAAAAAGCTTAAAAAGTTTTCGTAGTGAAAAGATTCCCTGTGTATCCAGCAGTGGTATCGTTAAAGTAGAATCTTCTCTTGCAAATGGTCTATTTTTTCCTAATTTCTCCATGCATCAAGAAATCAATACCTCCCCAACCCCCTAAAAAAAACAAATGTAAAGTGGGTACGTGGGCCATTTTCTGAAATTTATGATTAAATGTTTAAATAGTCAGAATAAAATAATTACAAGAGTTTGTACAATTGCTATCATGACTCAGCACTTCAGGGTTTCTCATGCATTGCCTGCAGCTCAGTCACTATGTTAGAGGGACATCATACTGTAACAGTGTCAGCCAATGAATCATTCAATTAAGTAAACAGTTACATAACCAATCCCAGTAGCGGTCACTGCTATTCACTGAAAAATCATAGAATATTGATTTAGAAGAAAACTTTAAGATCATAAACTAAGATTATTCATTCGGAATACAAATTATTTTTTAACACTTCCTCTGTACCTCATCACTTTTGATCATCTATTTAAAACCTGTGGACCAGTATTTTATGTTATACAGACTACTTTAAAGACAACAGATGGCTGTTAAAAGCATATTAAGATTTTTAAGAGTCTATTTGAGCAAAAATCCAGTGAATCAGGCAGCACCAAACCAGAAGTGTTAGGAGCGCTCCATGGACAGGAGCTGGGGGGCAAGACTTTTACAGAGAGGATGGGAAGCAAAGTGGGGAAATTACTGGTTGGCTACAGCTTTCGGTTGCCTTCTTTGGGAAAGCTTTGTTGGCTGTTTGTGATTGGCTATCCTTACGTTTCGATTTCTTAACCTTGAGGTATTTCAAGCTTAGGTTTTGGTTTGTTTATTGGACTTCTGAGGCATTAAAGCCACCTTGAGCCCCTGGCCTCCCTATTTTATTAACTTAACATGGATGATGATAATCTTTTAAAATACCAATTGTCAGAAATTGTTTCTATAACTAGCAACAATAAAGTAATTGATATTGGATGGGGAAAGTAAATCATGGGAAAAGTAAATCATGGGATAAGTTATCAGAATTCTCCAAACTATCCAGGGGTACTTTAAAAAAAAAAAAAACATAAAAATGCTGTATATTAAAACACAGTAATTAAATACTCTTCCCAGTAAAAGGAACCAGGGGTCGCTGGCCGATTTCAGGTTTGGGGCAGGGAAAGCACAGGGTGGGCCTGAATCATCTTCATCTTACTGTTTCAGAAAGTAAGAAAGTGTTAAAAAAAAAAAAATGCTTGGGTGTTACTGAACCAAACTTGGGCGGGCTTGCCCACTGCCCTGCGAAGCCAACTTATTGACACTGGGTTGTGTTGAAGGAAAGTACAGCATTTGTTTGCAGGGCACCAAGCGAGGAGTACGAGCAGCTCATGCTCAATGGACCTGAACTCCCTGATGGTTTTCAGGGAAAGGTTTTTAAAGGCAACATTTAGGGTGAGGGCTGCAAGGGGCATACCTTTCTTCTGATTGGTTGGTGGTGAGGTAACTGGGTGATGTGTCAGGAATCTCAGTCATCAACCTTCTGCTTCCAACCAGTCTGGGGTCTATGTGCTTGAGTTCAGCTTGTAGTCACCAACCTCCACCTGGGTGGGTGGGTGGGGTCTTAGTTCTTTAAACACACCTTAAAGATGTGTGTTTGATTGTTGTGTATGCTTTTCCTTTGTTTCTGCATTCCCTCACTTCCCTAATTAGTAACAGGTTGAGTCTGATCTTTGGAATTGAGGAAGGCCTAAGAGACTAAAGCTTTTTTCCACAAACAAGAAATGAGGAGGGGCTTTTGTACCTGGGAGGGCTCCACAGTTTTGGATAGAGAGGTTAATCATAAACTCGGCAGGGGAACTTGGTTTTAGGGGGAACAAATCAAAAAGCGTAGGCATCTCCTAAAAGAGGCTTCTACTGGCCAAGTTGGGATAGTTTGAACATCTAAAACATAAGGATGGCCACGGATTAAAGCAAATTGAATTGAAACAGAATCTAGGAGTCCAGGATCCTCCAACAAAAAGTGGTAGTGGGATAGGCTTTTATTTACAGATGAATCCCAGCTCCGAAATAAAAGGAGTGATTGATTTAAAAATCGTCATTACTTCAACAATTTAATGACTGATTCAAACAGGTATGAAAAATGGATGCGAAAGCCACAGGTGAAAACTGCTGGGAGACAAGATTTACACTATATCCAAGTATGACCACCCCCAGATTGTTTATTAATTACTTGCAAAGAGGAAATGGAGCCTTCTGACACCCACCTTAGCCAGGTGGTCAAACATGACATCCTGATGTTCAGACCAACTACATTACACACCTGCTGATACAATGCACTGAGAAGGACACAAGGACGCTCAGACCTAAGTGAGTAATATGAATTTTATTCTGATACATTTAAAACAACAGGCCTGGACTCCTTACATGTATCTTAAAAGTGGGGGGGGCAGTAAACTGAGATCAAAGGAGACTAAAGCTACATAACAAATGCAATACACACACACACACACACACACACACACACATACACATACACACACACAAATGCAATACACAATTCTAGATTGGCTCCTGGATTGGAAAAAAAAAAAAAAAAAAAAGCCTTCCCTGGTGGTCTAGTGGTTAAGACTCTGGGCTTCCACTGCAGGGGGGCGTGGGTGTGATCCCTGATCGGGAACTAAGATCCTGCATACTGGAGGTGTGGCCAAAAAAAAAAAAGAAAACAAGAAAAACACCTATGAACAGCATTTTGGGACTGTTGGGGAAATGTGATTATTGGCCGTAAAGGGTACCAGAATACGCCACCCCAAAAGATACCTATTTTGGCGTATGGATTATTTTGAGCTAATGGAAGATGCAGGAAAAGCTCTGAAAAAAGAGCGTGAGTTTTCCTTTTGTAAAGAAATGGAAATTCCATTTGTGAAGATGTCTTGCTCTCCCAGTACCAGGAAGAAGTCTCTTCCAGTTGTTAACCAAAGAGAAGGCACTTACTTGAATCTGCATAATAAACCTTACTATACAATCCACATTTACCATACTTTTCTTGGTCACCTTCTCGTAACTTGCCTCCCCTGCCCAAAGTCCCAAAGCCCCTTTTCCTTTGTTTAGCCTAAGGTGATATACAAACCCAAGTTCTAAACATGCCTTTGGATTACTCGTGGCTGCCATGTGTACATGCCTGATGCACATGTTAATAAACCTCTGTTTGTTTTTCTCTTGTTGATCTGCCTTTGGCCAGTCTAATAACAGGCCAGTCCCGCCAAGCTGGAGAACCTAAGATGGGTAGAGGAAACGTTTTTTTTTCCCTCTCCCTATAGCTCTTATTTTTAATATTTTGATAATAAGTGAATATTAGATAATATACCAATGTTAAATTTCCTGAATATGATCATGGTATTGTGGTTATGCAGAAAAGGTCCTTTTGCTTAGGAGTTAGTGACTAAGTAGTTAGGAATATAGTGTAATGATGTCTGCAAGTTACTTTCAAATGATTCAGAGAGAGGAAGATAGAAAGTAAAAGTGCCCAATGTTAGGGATGTGTGAATCAAGGGAATGGGTACATGGAAGTTCTTTGGGCTATTCTTTTAACTTTTCTGTAGACTTGAAAGTTTTCAAAATAAAAAGTTGGGGAAAATTGCATTAACAAAACTCCACTAAAGGGTCCTTACCATCCTTTCATTTATTCATGTCTTTGCTTGTTATTACCTAGTCTTGTAGGAGTCTGTATTCAGACTCATAACTTATTTCCTAGTACTTTAATCACTAGTTATTTTGGACCACATGAAGTAGATAATTAATACAGTTAGATTCTTCCTACCTGAAGATCATCCTTTTGGCAAAAGGCAATGGAAAAGGAATCATCTAAGTGCCACACTTTAGGTTTTCTAAGGAAATTGTTTACCAGTAAAGAGCAAACATTCCACCTGGGGTCGTCATTTCATGTGGTTGGATGGCGAATGGGAAGATGAAGTTGGCGTCATGGAATTTAAGGCTGGGAGCAATCTGAAGGGTTATGAGTATATCATGACTTTTGTTGCTCTTACGTGCCTCAAATACCTGCAACAATCAGTGAGTGAGGGGACGGTGGGAGGCTGCACGGCCCTCAAGACACACGAGCTAACTGGAAGGACAGAGGTAGCACACGGAGCAGTGGGTGGGGGGAGCTCCTTGATGAATATCCTTCTATCCTTGCAGTGGACAGTTCTGGGGTGAGTTATATGTACGTGGCTGCTCCCAGACTTCCCAGCAGGATTGAAGTCCAGCTCCCCAGAGTACTGAACGGTTTGAAAATGCAATTGTCCCCCTATTTCACTCCTTTCAGTACCTCCCGCTGCTGGGATCACTTCCCCAAACCAACGGTCTGCATCCAAGCACATTTCTCAGGCTCTGCTTGAAGATACCCACCTTCTACAGACCTTACTTGGTGCCTGGGAGCCACGACCCTCTCAGTTTCTACACAGAGAATCATCTCACTCCTCACGGGCATCCTGCCCGGCATGATTAGGAGCAAACCCTTCTCAGCTAAGGCAGTGAAACTCCATCATGAGCTTCCCGTGTTGTAAGTGTTACCCGAACACAGGGTTCACCTCTTGGTGGGTGTCAAGCCAAAGACACAAGCCAAAGAGCAGGAGAAGGAAGGATTCATTACCTGCACTGAGTAAGGAGAACACCCGGGACATTCCCCAAAGCAGTGTCTCCCTGAACAGCAACGCTGGAGAAGTTTTTAAGCTAAGAGTACATGCATATTCATGAAGGGGCTTGGGCGGTTCCATGCATGTTTGTGAAGGGGCCTGAGCAGAGGAGAACTCAGCATAGAATTGGGACAAAGGTCAAGAGAGTCCAAGCTTTAGTTGATGGAAATCGGGAGGGTCAACACCATCATTTCCATCCTTCACCTGGGAGGGGCCCTAGATCCTGCAGAACAACTCAAAGATATGTGTCAGATTGTTATGTATATCTCTTTTTTTTTTTTTTTTTTGCTGTGCGGGCCTCTCACTGTTCTGGCCTCTCCCGTTGCGGAGCACAGGCTCCAGACGCTCAGGCTCAGCGGCCATGGCTCACGGGCCCAGCCGCTCCACGGCATGTGGGATCTTCCCGGACCGGGGCACAAACCCGTGTCCCCTGCATCGGCAGGCGGACTCTCAACCACTGCGCCACCAGGGAAGCCCATGTATATCTCTTGAGGAGGAACTAGGATTCTGCTTTATTGCTGAACTGTTGTTTCTTGACTGCTTTTTCTTTGTTCCTGCATTTCCTTACTTCCCTTAAGATCATTAATTACTGAGACCTGTTCAAGGGCAAGCCTTGTGGCTGGGCTTAGATCTCAAAATGGCTTAGGCCCAGAATGGCTTCTCTTCTGTCAAGAAAGCCATGCCTGGTTCTCTTTCTCCAGGGATCTCCTACCCTGTCTGCTTACCTAAATATTTGTGGATCTCTGTTGTCTGTCGATGGCTCCTCTCCCGGTCCTTTTGTCCTTGCTAGTTGCAGTCTTTTCATTCCTGTATTGTTATTTTAGCTGGAAGCACTGAAATATACAATAACCAAAAGTTTAAAACTCACAGATGGGCTCAATAGCAGGATGAGGATGACAGTGAACTTGAAGATAGAACAAAAGGAATGGCCAATCTGACCAGAGAGAAAATAGACTAAAACAAAAACCAGAGCTTCAGGTGTCAGTGGGACTATAATAAAGATCAGACATTTGCCATTTTTTTGCATCTTTTGAAACATTCATATGATATTTCTCCTTTCTGGATTGTTGTTAATGTGGTGAATTACATTGATTCACCTTTTGAGTGCTAGACCATTCTTGCATATCCTGGTGATGATATATTATCCTTTTTGTTCATTGTTGGATTCTATTTGCTAATGTTTTAAGAATGACTTTTGCACCTCTGTTCATGGAGATATTGAAGGAAAGATATGTAATGTAAAAATATTTAACAATAATCTGGATTTGGCATAGTAGCAAAGACCGAGACCGAGGAACACTTAGTCTAAGAAAGTCATTAGTCTGCTGTGCCTCTTACCTTGCTTGAATGGGCGCGGGGCATTGAGGAGAGCTTTTGGTTTTATCATTTAGAGAAATGCAGATTTGTTCAAATAGCCTAAAGGTTATCACTAGTAGAATTTTAAAATAAGTTATGAAACAAAATAACTCTAGAAAGGTCACTGTATCTGTTACAACAAAGAATATAAATAGGTCAAACTTCCTCTGAAAAGACAAAGATCCTCAGACTGAATCAGACACGATATCCGACTCCAACTTGATGCGATTTCTAGAGACACCCTGAAGAAGAAGCTGCAGAAAAGAGTAAAGGTAAAATAATTGGTAGTGGCTTTTTTCCCTAGTTTTCTGACGCTAGGTATGTTGAATTTTATTCAATGCCTTCCAGCATACACTGCTTTTAAAAGACTTACCAGACTTATTAATATTGTTAAATGATAAACTGAGGCATATTAAACATTTTAAGAGTTTATCTGAGCAAAAATCAATTCAAATCAAACCGCTCCAAACAAGAAATGGTTAGGAGTGCTCCACCGACAGGAACCGGGGGAAAGATATATAGAGAAAGTGTGGGAGCAAAGAAAAGAAATTATTGATAGGCTGTAGCTTAAAGCCCAGCTGGCTCTTTGTGATGGGTTGCCCTTAGGTTTCAATTCTGTAACCTAGAGGAATTTATAAGCCTGTGTTTTGGTTTGCTTACACAGGGCTCTGCGGCATTAGAGCTCCCTCTGTCTAATGGCCTCTTTGTTTAATTAATTTCACTATAACATTATAGTAATTCATTTTCTAATATTGAATGATCCTAAAAAGTTTCTGATATAAACAGTAAAAGAAAATACCAGCCAAATATTTATCAGGCAATACTAAACAACAACAAAATATATAAAGAAAGAATAATAATACTAATACCATACAAAGTAGAGATTGAGATACAAATGGCTATTTTACTTTATATTTTGCTTATTTATTTATTTATTTTTTTGGTTGGCTGCATTGGGTCTTCATTGCTGCATGCGGGCTTTCTCTAGTTGTGGTGAGCGGGGGCTACTCTTTGTTGTGGTGCGTGGGCTTCTTATCGTGGTGGCTTCTGTTGTTGCGGAGCATGGGCTCTAGGCGCATAGGCTTCAGTACTTGTGGCATGCGGGCTCAGTAGTTGGGATGCATGGGCTTAGCTGCTCTGTGGCATGTGGGATCTTCTGGACCAGGGCTCGAACCCATGTCCCCTGCATTGGCAGGTGGATTCTTAACCGCTGCACCACCAGGGAAGTCCTTGCTTATTTCTTTATCTTTAAAAAATAGAAATAATCCATGGACAGGGTTGGGAAGCAGAGATAATACAGAATGTTATAAAATTAAAAGTTTAATTTTGCCTTTGCTCCAGTTATGAACATATTTCTACTCCTGAAAGGAAACCATTGTCATTTATATTAATAAAGGTTACACTTCATTTTCCTATAAACTGTGAATAAGATTATGTCCAAATATAAAAACCAAAAATGAAATTAATAGATATAATATTGGTAACATAGGATATTTTAATACACTGTTCTCGGCCTTTCACAAATCACACAGGCAGCAAATAAGCTAGATTATGGAGGCTAGAATAATAAAAGTAACAACGTTATCTTAATAGCTGCATATCAAATGTTATACCTTTCACATAGATAATATGCTTTTTTCCATTGTCAACAGAATTTATTATTAGACAACAAAGAAAATATAAAATTTAAGAGCAAAAATTATATAGAGCACATTCTCTGAGCACAGTGCTCTAACACAAAAAATTAGTAATGAAATTTTAAATTTGAAATAATCAAAATACTTGGAATTTTAAGTAAAAATGTATTTGTACATGAAGATGCAAAACTATTAAGATTCTAGAATCAATTTCCTTCAAGTGTTTTTTTCATATAGATAGACCCATACACATGAAACAGGAGGGAAGGGGGCAGGGCACCTTTAAAAGAATGACATAGCCATAGGACATGACAAAAACTGGTTAGAACCAACTAGGTCCAAGATGGTGGAAGATTTGACTTCCAGTGGACCTTGAGACTCATTACACACTCATTGTAATACATTAGCATAAGCTAAGTGACACACCCACCAGTGCCATGACAGTTCTGAGGCCAACCATCAAAGATCAGAAAGTGGGCAGTGGCCCAATTCCTAGAAATCTCTGCCCCTCCCCCAAAATAGTTGGAACAATCTTCCCGCTCATTAGCCTGTGAAATTACCCAGCCCATAAAGACTAACCACCCCATATTTCGGGACCTCTTGCCTTCTGAGATGGCCCACACTCTGTCTGTGGGGTTAGTTTCTCTCTAAATAAATCCACTTCTTACCTATCACTTTGTCTCTCACTGAATTCTTTCTGCAATGAGACATTAAGAACCTGAGCTTCATTAAGTCCTGAGCCCAGGTGTGATCTCAGTTAAAAGACCATGGGTTCAAGTCCCAATCTGAGGTCCACGGTTTCACACACACACACACACACACAAATATGAATTGAACCTTAGTTTTACAATGATTCAAGAAAAACATCGATTTTTGTCTTGTGAAGAAAATCACATACATTTTGTTGTTAACCTCAATGACATTATAAGACTTAAATGAGCTTGCTACTCATAGAAGAAAGTGATATTTTCCTAGAATGGTTTTGTTTTTTTGCTCATCTTTACCATCATGACCACTGAAATCAATAAAAGAAATGAAATAGCAAGCATTTTGCTTACTTACACACATATGCCAGATACTTTGCCAACTACAAAGAAATAGAAGATATGGGAGAACCAATGAACAGAGAAACCTGCCAAGATGTGGCTGAATTGAATCATACTTTGCCAACATAAGAATATTATTAGAACATCATGGTCTGGAATAGAGAATTAGCAGGGGTTCTGTTTGATTTTGAGTAGACATCTTATCTACTCTTGAGTTGCGTCAATTGTAGCTTTCTCTTCTGTTTCAAGTGGTACATGGGTATTACTGATTGACAGTCAATAAAGTGAGGATTTGATCTTTCTCCATGATAAAACCTGTTGCTTGGAGTCAGCTTTACACTAACTGCTGTGTCTCTTAATCTTACACTGCAGCACAGAAACACCCTGCCCTGAGGACTTGTTTTAGTCTACACTCATTTCTCTGAAATTTCACCCATGGGGATTAATTCCAGAGTCTCCTGGGTTGTAACTTTCACAAATAAAACACCTGAAGAAATGAAGTCCTCTCCATGAGTCACAGGCTAATGAGGTGGAATGGTGGGACCAGTCTGGGGTTTCCTTCTTCCTTGTTTTTTTTTTTTGTTTATTTATGCCTTCTCCAATTTTCCCCATGACTAGTCTAGCTAGCATTTATTCTGTTTTATAGGAAAGATTTTGTTTTAGTTCTTGTGTTCCAAGAACTGGAGTTACTGATATTTAACAAGTCTTCTAATTCATGAATTTGTTTTGTTGCTAGTCTTTCTTTCTACTTTCTTTAGAATATTGTTGTCATTCTTTTTTTTTTTTTTTTTTTTTTTGCGGTACGCGGGCCTCTCCCTGCTGTGGCCTCTCCCGTTGCAGAGCACAGGCTCCGGACGCGCAGGCCCAGCGGCCATGGCTCACGGGCCCAGCCGCTCCGCGGCATGTGGGATCCTCCCGGACCGGGGCACGAACCCGCATCCCCTGCATCGGCAGGCGGACTCTCAACCACTGCGCCACCAGGGAAGCCCAATGTTGTCATTCTTTTAAAAACTTGTTTAGTATTTGCTTATTGAATTCTTCTTTTTCCTTGATAAGGAACGAAGACATTGGGGGTCAGGAATTTTTCTCTCAATATAACCTTAACTTTGCCTGTTGTGTTTCGATCTGTATTACCATTATCATCATCTTAGTCTTTTGTACTAGTCATCATAAAACTTCCAAGTTAGGAAGGTTTGTTTTGCCTCCTCACTTTTATTGCTGATTTTTCTCTTTTATTACACTTTTTATTGCATTGCTGTCAGAGAAAACAGATTATACTCTCTTCTTTGGGGATATTTTTGAGGTGTTCTTTGTGGTGAAATATTTACAGTAAATTACAGTAACTAATTGTTAGTGTTGGCAAAGAAGGTGTGTTCAGGATATGAATTTCAAAATATATCCAGGTTTATAAATTGTTACACATTTTCTCTATTTGATGTTTTTCATATTGCCAAAGTAATACTTGCTAGATTAAGTATGACAATACAGTAAAGGTGTCTAACGCCAGGCCCATTGGGTCCTTACCCCTCTCCCCAAACTGCTATTAAGAGCAAGGAAAGGATCCTTCCATGTTTTTCACGTGTAATCTTTAACACATGCATACTTATCCTTTTAAATTATGTTATTTTATCCTCTTTTCTCAGTTTTTCTTAATACTACCTGAGAAAAGTATTAATTTTTCAGTGTTTATATTTTTGTTGCTTCTGTTTCTTGAAGTTTGTGCTTCATATATTTTAATGCTTTACTTGGTGTGTAAAGTTTCATGACATTTATGTATTAATTGTGTATAAATACCTTTATTACCACATGAACATCTTTGTCCAGTTTACTTCTTTTGCCTTAAATATCTTACCATTACTTTCTTTCTATTGAATTGACTGGCTACAATTTTGTTCATTCTTTTATTTTTATTCTTTCTGAAGTCTTTTATCTTCAGTGTGTCTCTTGTGCATATGTTAGGCTTCATATTTTCACCTAATCAGTCATATATATATATATATATATATACACACACACACACACACACACGGCAAAAATAAATAAATAAAATAAAAATTTTATTTTTATTAAAAATAAATAAATAAATAGAAACCTAATGGAAATATAAGTTGCCTTCTGAATTATTCCTACCCTTAGTCCCACTTTCCAGAAGTAACTTAAGATTTTCTGTGTTTTGTTTTTCTGGTGGTTACAATTAGCACTTTAAATTCTATTGCTGTGTCCTGATTTCTTCCATTAAGGCCGAGGGCTTTACACTTGACCTCTCATATCCCCTTCCCTCTTCAGCTCTCAGTATTTTAAACTATAGTAATCTTTGGCATGATCAATATTAAACATTACATACAATTCTATAATCTCCAGGGACTCTGTGGGCTGAGCCGCATCCAGCAAGGCCTCCCCAAGGCCACGTTATCCACCTGCAGGTGATGCTCCTTCAGGCTGTTGACTGAAAGGCCACCTTCACTCGGCCTTTCCCTGTGGCCTGTGCTTCTCACGGGGTGGCCGCTGAGTACCAAGAATTTCGAGGGGAAGACAGCAAAGCCGCCAGTCCTCTCAAAGGCAAGGCTGGAGCTGGCATGGCATCAGTCCCTCTTCAGCGTGTTGGAGACTCTTGTTGACTCTGACCTAAGAGCTTCTCAGGAGCATCCTGGGAACAATCTCGTACATCTGATATTCTGGGCTGTGGTATTAACCCCTTTTCTGTCCCTGCAAACTTGTCCACTATCTTCCATGATTACTTCAAACTTTGTGGGCCATGGACCCTGGGGAGTGGGGCAGGGAACGTATCTCTTTAGTCTGCCATCATGAACCGGCTCCAAATCTTTTGCTTTTTTTTGGCGTGTTCTGGATTTTTAAAAATCTCAGTCTATTATCGCCAAGTCATTATTATATCTTCATTGTGTAAAATAATAAAAATATATGTCTTTCTGAAGCCATAATAATCACGTTATCAGAAGCAATAGGTACCACAGTGGTAATGATTAATTTTATCTAGCAGAATACAATGTTTATGGCTAGTCTACCACTATCCCAGCTTCTCCACTTATAAATTCTAAATTTGATTCTTCTTTCAGACACAGGGTTATTCTTCCAAGTGGATTTTTCAGGAGGATTTTATTAATGCTAAAATCATACAGTTCTTACATATTTACGAATGTGCTTCTCATGCCTTTACATTTGAAAGATATCCTGGCTGGGGAAGGAATTCTGATTCATACTCTTTCTTCTCAACATTGCTGCATCATCTTGCTATCTGGTGTAGCTGTGGATAGAAGTTTAAGGCCTGCCTGATATATATTATTTTTCTGTAAAGGTGACAAGTCTCTTTTGCCTAGATGCTTGTAAAACTTTTTTCAGCCTTGAAATTCAATTACTTCGTCAGGATATGTCTTGATCTTAGTGGAACTCATCACTTTTTTCCTTGATTTCTTTGAGCCTGAAGATTTAAGATCATTTCTTTCAGGAAAATCTCCTTTTATTAACTCTTGGAAAATTTTGTTTCTTTTTTTTTTTTTTTCAAAATTCTCTTCTCCATGATCACCTATTATGTGTGTGTTGAATCTTCCCTGTTTCTTTTCACATCCATAACTCAGATGTTAGCTAAGGTGCCTTGGCCCTTTGAAGATCTAAATAACTGGTTTAGTCCCCAGCCAATTCCAGGACCTATAAAAGGCCAAAGACCTCACAATACCAACCAAATCTCGTGTCTCTGTTTCTCTCTGTATGCTCAGAGATAGAAAACTATGAGCATACAAAACTGCATACCTTTTGTAAAAAAATTGATTTTCCCAAAAAATCAATAGTGATTTTTAGTTGAATTTACTTAAGATTTGAAAAGATTCCAGGAGGGGTTATATCACAGGGGTGTGGCCTGTCATCTCCCTCATTCTCTCTCTGCAGCTCCTCCCACTTCTCCTCCTCGTCCCGTCCACCCTGGATGGCTGCCCCAGGACCAAACTCTTCTCCTGACTTTTTGCACAGTAACTTCCCTCTTTCTTGAAAACCTTCTTACCAACTTGCCAAGCCTGGAGATGGGAGTGTGGTGGGCGTGGGGACATTAAAAGTCATTTTCTACTCTTACAATCTGTTCAACCAAACAAAGGCTTTAGTCACAGGTGCATTCAGCGGTTCAAATGATGTCATCAAGATCATATTTCCCACTCTACCTCTCAGGTTATGTTTGTCTCTGCTTTTTGTTTTTGCTTTTGTTTTCTTTTTGTATGTGCCCCAATTCTCTTCTGATGCAACTGTGCTCATTGGATGTGGCAGGAAATACAGCTACTGGTAGCCCCAGTCCTATGGATAACCCTCAAACTCATGGTACAAGAATGAGACACTCTCTCTTTCCCAACATTTCATGTACTAGATCTCTTGAAAGAAATATGATTGGACTGGCTTGGGTCAGTGCCCAGTTGCGTTGTGCAGACATGGCTGGGGTGTCATGATTGGATGTGGTGGACGGTGTACCCAGCCCCGTAGCCGGTCCCTTGGGAATCCTCTGGGCTCTGTGAAGACCGATTCCCCCGTGTAAAGAGGAGTCTCGTGTTGAGGAGACAAAAAAAAGCGACAGATGTCCTCCACACCTCATACGCTTTGGTATGGAAATGTGCCCCTGCCATGCTCCCTTTCTGTCCCACGGCTCATCCTGACTTTCGTTAAGGATCACTTCCTGGGCCTTTCAGAACCTTTTCACTTAAATATCAATATTTACCTCCTATTAAAGGTTTGGGGAACTAACATCAGCCTGTGTTTTCTTCTCTTTCGTGATTGTTTTTTGTCTCCCCAGTAGATTACAGGAGAAAGTTACTAGTGATTGTTTTTTGTCTCCCCAGTAGATTACAGAAGGAAGTTACTTTTATGAAAGGTCTTTTGTTTGTTTGTGTTTGCTTGCCTGTGAAATGTGGATACTGAAGAGCAAGTGAGAAGTAATAAGAAAAGGGAAAAAGATGCAGAGAAACGGTCTCATAAATCCCAACCTTTCAAAGGGAAGTTGTAGTTGCCGTGGTGGTTCCACATACAGGGGGCTCAGTGAGTTACACAGAGGCCGGTTATGACAAGGCGCTTGTGATGAAAATGCTCCAGCATCTAGGTATCTGAGTGGTGCTAGAGTCAAAGAAAAATCCTGCTCTGAAGCTATTTACTGAAAGCGGTTTACATTTATTGAGCATTAAGATTTGTCAGGCACTGGGCTAAGTACTGAGTGTAAACATGGGTGATTAAAACAGACTGTTTCTTAAGAGTGTAAAATCTAGCACTTGTGTTGTATAAGTCTTTACTTCCTCCATGGGCTTCATTATAAGTGATGATTTTAGAAGATTTTATTGTATTGATTTCCATTTAAAAAATACTTTTACTGTAATAAGAGCTACCGTTGGAAGAGGTCCTATTATGTTACATACACTCTATATACACTATCTCTAATCCTCCCCAAAACCCTGTGAGGTAAGTATGATTATCTCCAATTTACAGATGAAAACACGGAGGTCTAAAGGGGTTAAGTAAATTCCTCAGGGTCTAGGGGCACAGCCAGGTTTGGAACTCAAATCTCCAGTCTCTATCTCCCACTGTGCTTTCTCCCTCAAGGCTTTTCTCTGCATCTTCTCATCTTTGCCTCCCTCGGGTAACTGCCTTCTGCTCACACAGTTTCTCAGTTTGACCCAGTGGTCCTTCCCCACTGGCCCACACCTTTGTCTCTGGCCTGCCCTAGGGTCGGTGTCCACCCCTGGTCCAGTCAGTTGTGACCGGTGCAGGAGGGCTCATGGGGTTCACATAATGCCCCCTGAAGTTGGCCTCCACTGCAGTGGCCTTCAGAGGCAGAAGTCCCCTTAGAATAGGGTTCGAGCATCAGTGAAGATGACTAGCCTTAAACACAGTGAAGGGTAGCAAAATGCGGCACCCCAAAATATGCCACTTTGGCACAAGGATATTCTGGGCTGAAGATAGCTGAGAAGAAGCAGATACAAGAAAAGCCCTCCGCCCTCCCACATTTGCCAAAATGCAGGTCATAACTTTTTAAAGGTGTCTCCACTCCCCCTCTCTACCAGGAAGCACAGAAGGTAATTACGAGACAACTGACAGCAGACCCTATCAGCCCTGAGTTGGCACTGAGGAATTGACATAACAAACTTTGCTAACTAGCCCTTGTCTTCCTTGTTTGTTTGTTTTGCGGGATCTTAGTTCCCCAACCAGGGATCGAACCCACATCCCCTGCAGTGGCAGTGTGGAGTCTTAACCACTGGACCACCAGGGAAGCCCCAGGCCTTGTCTTCCTTACTTTCCCCATATATTTGCCTCCCCACACCTGGCCATCCCTAGAAGCTCAGTTGTGTTCCTTTGTCTTGTCATTTTTCTACAAAATTATTATTCTTTTGTTAAGATGCCATGTAAGCCCAGGTTCGAACCACCTGCTTGAGTTACCCATCAGTGGCTGCCCCCCTGTGTACACACCCACGTGCATTAACTGAGATTCTGTTTGTGGCTCTTGTTAACCTGTCTTGTTGGTCTGATTCGCAGGCCCCAAGATGAACCTAAGATGCATAGAGGAAAAACACTTTTCCCTCCCCTCCAGCAGACACACCTGAATGGTATGCTTTTATTAATTTATTAACTAATAGGACTTTATTGAATTTTGTGTCATAGTTGGCAGGGAATCGCCCAGAGTCATCCCATACAGACGAGAGGGCTAGCCAACCTCTGAATTAGATGCAGTATTGAAAAATGACACCCCAAATGTCAAAAGAAAAGGTTAAGCAACCATAGTACATAAGTAGTAATATTGTATAATCATCAAGAGTTATGTTTCCAGAAGAATTTAATAACATGGGGAAATGCCCAAAATATACTAAGTGAAAAAAAAAGCAGTATAAAAATTCTAAACACATCGTATATGAAAGGAACATAATGTTCATTTTTAGATGATAAGAAGGAAATATGAATTTAAAACTGAAGAGAAAGAGAAAAGATGTGCAGTGTTGTCCTGGAAAGTGCCAATCAAAGGAGTTCTAGGAACAAAAAAGGAAGGGGGAAAAAAAAAAAAAAGCTTCTCTGCATCTGTGTTGAGGAAGAGGGTTTCAGACCAGGGGGCAGACGATCCCAGAGCAGACAGACACATCATAGGTTCTTACATTCTGGTAAAAAATATTAGATAACTGAGTTAGCTCTCCTTGTTGGGATCCTACAAAGCCAACTCAGGATTCGGAAGCTTCAGCAAAGGGAAGGAGATGCCCTCCCAAGTGTGTCTGTCTGCTTCAGAACAGGCCCCCGTCTTGCTGGAATACTAGGCTGCTGTCTGGTTTACAAAGCAGCCCCTGTCTGGACAAAGTGAGACAGTTACCTCATTCACCTCCAAGTTCAGCAGGGAAGCTCTGCAACTTCAGAGCAGAGAATGCAAACCCTAAATGTGATCACCTGGGTGCTGCAAAAAGAAGCCAAACAGGTTCAGCCTGAAACTGCCCGCCTACCTTTCCCACTTCCTCACCCCAGAGAGCTCTGAGATCATTCAACTACGGGACCAGCTCTTTGTATTTGTAACTGACATCTGGCCCAAAGTAAACGCTCATGTCCCGGGATCTCATACAGCACACAGGTTGTCTCATAGACACCTCGCCTCAGGCTGTCTGTCCCTGACAGGCACACCCACATATATTCGAGGTTACAGAGGTAGATTCTTGTGGATAAGGAAGGAATAAATTTCATAAACAGAAACTGGGAAAACATTGGTTAGATGCAACCAGGGAAGAAAGCAGACCACAAGCTGGATACGAGTCAACAAAGTAACAGAACACACACACACACACACACACACACACACACCCCATTTGAGAATGTTCAATGAAAGCATTGTTTGTAAGACAATTCTACCTCTTTCTTTGGTCCCCTCTAGTGAAGACACAAGTGCAATACTGCTGTAAAGAGAGCCACAATGACAGCATGAAATCTGGGAAACAAACTATGAGGAGAGAGTGAATAACAGCGAAGATGTTTTATTGAAGTGCAGCAGTAATCAATAATATGCAAGGGCTGACACTTAAAGAAATAGTGAGGAAGGATGAGAAGGGAAGGATTATGGGGGTTAGTTCACACCATTCCTTAGCAGAAGCTCAAGTACAATCATCAAGCTCAACTGTTTCAGTTAAGCATTCTGAACTTAAGTAGATGAGAAAAGTCTCTTCAAATGTGGAATACACTCCATCAGTGGGCTCTCCAGATATAATAGTGGTTCAACCCTGTTGTGTTACATTTCCTACATACCCTTCTAAGGGCCTACACTTACTTCATCCTCACAGAAACACTCTGAAATGGGAGCTGTTACAGCCTCATCTTACAGATGAGGAAAGTGAGACGCAGACAGGTTAAGTACCTCGGCCAAGGTCTTACTGCTAGTAAGTGTCAGTGGATAGTTGTGAACCCAGGAAACCTGACTGCTACCCAGGAGGCTCCAATATTCCCGCCGTGGACTCACCTCTAGAGCCGACTCCTTGGCCTTCCCTTTTTGAGTTTGCCCAGGAGCTTGCCATAATACCTTTGCCCAGGAGCTTGGCATAATACCTTTGAATATTATAAATGATTCTGCATTCAAAAGTGTCCCTTTCTTCCTTCTAGCTTCCAATCAGCTTCCAGAAACATCTCAGAATCCTTAAAAAACACTTTCCACAATTATGTCTGCTCATCACAAGAACCTCTTAGAATGGATTAAGATTTAGTAATTAGAACAATGTGCGTGCATAAACAATTTTATAAGTATTTACTTTTTTACAAATGTTCTCATTTCTTGGGAAATCCTGGAAGCATGTCAAGGCTAGTACTATTCTCCCCATCCTAAAGGTGGGATAAGTAAAGTTCTGAGAGCTCAGGTGACTTATCCAAGGAACGTAGTTAACATGTGGCAACCAGGATTAGAAACCATGTTCATGTGGTCCCCCACAGGATGGGGCCCCTGGAGGCCAGGGAAGTCCCTGTTCTTTGCGACCTCGCCCATCACTAATGTGGCCATTTGTAACCCATAATAGGTCTTCAGTAGATAGTGTTGAAAGATTTTGGTAGCAGGAGGAATTTTAAAGGGCTTGTGTAAAACTGGAACAGTGTCTGCGTTTGGCAGAGAAGCTTGAATGAGACCTTTCAGTTTGTTCCAGGAGGGACCTTTCCTGAGCCCTTTCTGTCCGTTGTTCTCAGGGAAGCCTAGCGGTTGAGCGATCCACCTGCACGGGTTTCAGACCGGGTGGGACGGTAGGTGCTGTTTAATACTGTAATGCTGCTGTCATTGCGCCTTTCAGTAATATAACAGTGGAGGGTCTTTGTTTCAAGCAGACAGCTGTTTTTTTTTTTTTTAATCCTTAGGGGATTTCTGCTCCTTTACCTAAAGGTGGTGGAGGTGAGGCAGTAGAAAAGAAGGAACTGAGCCCCAACAAGACGGCGGTACGGTAGGCTGGGGGTAGAGAACAGATGGCCCAAGGGGACCTCAACTGAACAGGCGTGGCCAGTGGACGCCACTAACAGTGATGACAGATAATGCAGCCTTTTCTGCAGAACAGTTCCCTTGTGTTTGTTAGTTTCAGACCTTGGGCAAGCCTGTTAAACATGGCAGCCTTGCCTACATCCTTTGGGCAATAAAGGGCTCTGCACGTGGTGTAAGAGGGGAAGAGATGAGGGAGAAGCAGCTGTGTAGAGAAATGCTTATGAAACAGCCGGAGGTGAATGACAGAGGAGCCTGAAGCGTGGGGGGAGAAAAGCGAGTCGAAACCCAGGACGGAAGTGCGGACACGGGACGAGCACCCATCCCCCACCCCAGGGCTCCCCAGCAATGGTTGCGGGGTGGGGTGGGGGGGAGCTCGGACCTGCCGCCAAGCAGGGTGGGCGCTGCAGCTGCGTATGTAGGTTGTAAGTAGAAGCGTTCCTTCCCCGTCACACGAACACCTAAGCACACACTCGTGAGCACACTGGAAAGCTGGAGGGCCTGGGGAGGCGTCGGGTTACTTTTGTCGAATGAATGAACTTCCATATGTCCTGAATCTTAGAAGACTAGCGTGGAAAACCAGAAAATGATACCGCCTCGCACTAAAACTGTCTCTGTGGAAGATGGGGGGGCCGGTGATCCACAGTAAGTTAAGGGAAATGAAACCACAGAAGTAACAGAACTGCAACTATGAGAAGAGTGATTTATGCAAGCCACATGTAAATGTGTGCCTTTTTGCAAATCCAACTTTGTCCCTCTTGATGATTTTAGACACTTAAAAGGGGCCTGGTGCCGTATAGCCTAGATAGATCTCTGTTCCAGCCAGAATTCAGATTCTGTTGACATACATTTTTATAAAGAATACAGTAGGGATCTTAGTTATCCAAAACAGCCTTTCATTATTTGCATTTGTGAAATAGTCCTAATTATATCTTTGATATAACCTACTGTCTATTAAAAGAAACAAAACATTAGCACACAGTACCTCTAGTCTTAATGAGCATCTAGATGTTTCTGGAAGAACCATCAGCAATGAAACAATAATAATGTAAATATTTAAGAGACAATAATGAGATTTGGCATTAAGATGAGCTCCACACTTACTTTAGTCATTGTTACACTTCAGAGTCTACAAAAAAAGCAGTCCTCTGAAGGTAATCTTTACATTCTAAAAAGACCTAGTTTTCATCACAGTGAATTTTTTTTTTTACATTTATTTTTATTTTATTTTATTTATTTACTTTTGGCTGTGTTGGGTCTTTGTTGCTGCACGCAGGCTTTCTCTAGTTGTGGTGAGCAGGGGCTACTCTTTGTTGCAGTGCGCGGGCTTCTCATTGCAGTGGTTTCTCTTGTTGCAGAGCACGGGCTCTAGGCACGCGGGCTTCAGTAGTTGCAGCTCGCGGGCCACAGTGTATTATTTAATACCCTGAAATTGCTTTTGGAGGAATGAATGTAGTTCCATTACTTCTAATGTGATAACGATAACTCCTGGGAATATTTTAATGTGTGAAAAAATTTAGCACAAATAAAAATCATCCATTGAAGTAAAGTATTTCAATAATATGATTCTAATATAGCTTCAAGATTTTAAAAATCAGGTTGCATTTGAAAGGAATTTTACCATCTTATTAGGATACTGTGTAGGTATTTGTGTAAGCTAATTCAGAGAACTTTTCACTAACAATACCTTCATTCATCTGGAAGTGGTTGAAATAGAGCCCTTTTAGAGAAGGAAACCCAATTAAGATGGTGTTATGGGTTGAACTGTGTCACCCCAAAAAAGATATGTTGAAGTCTTAACTCCCAGGGCCTCAGAAAGTGCCATTATTTGGAAATAGGGTCATTGAAAATATAACTAGTTAAGATGAGGTCATACTGTGCATGGGGGCCCTAATCCATTATGACTGATATCCTTACAAAAAGACAGTATGTGAAGACACACACACACACACACACACACACCACCACCACCACGTGATCACAGACGCAGAGACTGGAGTGTTGCAATGCAAGCCAAAGAGCCCCAGGGCTTTCCCATGACACCAGGAACGAAAAAAAGGCGTGGAACAGATTCTCCCTTGGAGCCTTCGAGAGCACATGGCCCTGTGACACCCTGTGTTCCTGACGGCTAGCCTCCAGAATGGAGACAATGACATTCTGTGATTTTAAGCCACCCAGCTGTGGACTGTTATAGCAGCCCTAGGAGATGGATGGGAGTGGGTGCTCCCCCACTATCTTGGGATGACGAAGTGCAAAGGGCACAGACTTGGGGGTTCAGCCTCAATGGAAATTAACCGGTTTCCTCAGCATTACGATAGAAATAAGATCTTCACAAGATTTTGGGGGGCATTAATTATTAAATATAGGAAAGTTACGAGGCACATAGTAGGTTCTCAAGGAAGCCTAATTTGCATCTCTTACATATGAGCACATTTAAGTGGTCCATTAATATTCAGTCCTTTGGGTGTTATTGTTTACATGCTTTTTCCATTGTACTTGAATTAAGATCTGTTTCTTTTCAATAATTAAAAAAAAAAAGACTTCTTTGAGAACTCTCGATCTCTAGTGACCTGCATGTTCAGTCACACTTTTGGCAGTAATGATAAAAAAAGGAATTTTTCATAATTAATGGAAAATAGACAACTTCTAATATACACTCTACAGTTTTGTTCAGCCATAGAAACTCTAGTTCCCTCACTGCAGTTCAAAGAACGCTTAGGGGGGCTTCCCTGGTGGCACAGTGGTTAAGAGTCCGCCTGCCAATGCAGGGGACACGGGTTCGAGCCCTGGTCCGGGAGGATCCCACATGCTGCGGAGCAACTGGGCCTGTGCGCTACAACTACTGAGCCTGTGCTCTAGAGCCTGCATGCCGCAAGTACTGAAGCCCGCGCGCCTAAAGCCGGTGCTCCGCAACAAGAGAAGCCACTGCAATGAGAAGCCTGCTCGCCGCAACTAGAGAAATCCCGCTCGCAGCAATGAAGACCCAACACAGCCTAAATAAATAAATAAATAAATAAATAAATAAATAAAAAGAATGCTTAGGAAAGGCAGTATCCCACATGGTAGATGTGGTGGGTGAAAATTCCTAGGCAAATACAATGGTTGTTCATCTAATTATAGCTTTTTTTGTTTTTAAACCGAGCCGTGCGGCATGCGGGATCTTAGTTCCCTAACCAGGGATCGAACCCACGCCCCCTGCAGTGGAAGCACAGAGTCCTAACCACTGGCCCACCAGGGAAGTCCCCTAAGTATATCTTGAATATGCTAAAAAAAAAAATTTATTTTTTGAGCAATAGTAAGATGGTGTTGTTTCAGAGAGTATGAAATGTGAATTACCCAACCTAAGGACTCGGTTTCCAAGTCTGAATGATATATGTCTTATTAAAAGGGCATGAAGGGGCTTCCCTGGTGGCGCAATGGTTGAGAGTCCGCCTGTCAATGCAGGGGACACGGGTTCGTGCTCTGGTCCAGGAAGATCCCACATGCCATGCCGCGGAGCGGCTGGGCCCGTGAGCCATGGCCGCTGAGCCTGCGCGTCCGGAGCCTGTGCTCCGCAACGGGAGAGAGAGGCCACAACAGTGAGAGGCCCGCGTACTGCAAAAAAAAAAAAAAAAAAAAGAGGCATGAAACTTCTGGTTCAAGATGAAGGAAAGACATATCGATGTGATCTGCTTCCAGAGACCCCAATGAAATGATAGTAAAGAAATAAAAAGGAATAATCAAGGACCAATCAAGAGATGAGGAAGGGGCCATCAGTGATCTGATTCTCAATAAATTTCTGGAAGAGAGAGAAGGAAGTGGTAACTACAGAAACACGGAGTGGGGGGCAACCCCAGCCTGAAGGATGGGAGGAGAAGCCATATCTGAGAAGGAGTATGGTGATACGCCCCAGCAAGACAAAGGAATAAGCCAGAGAAAAGACACTGGCAGCCGGGAGACAGTGGTTTCAAATGAGGTAAGCAATTAGGGGAGTCTCAGCCAGCAAGCAACAGACGCTCAGAAGACGTTATCTGGAGAAAAAAGGGAAGGGGTTGTGTATTCTTAAATCTCACACTAACTTTGAGATTTCAGGATAATATAAAGAGGCCCGCAATGCAAAAGTAAAAAGAAAGAAAGCCACTTAAAAAGTCACCTTATTCATTAAGATGATTTGGCTGCGAACAACAGGAAAACCAATTCACTGTGGCCTAAAGAATAAGAAATTTGTTATCTGACACAACAAGTGCTCTACAAGCAGGGAAGCTTCCGGGTTGACTTAACTCCGTGGTTCTGGGTCTTCATCAAGCATATAGGGTCTTTCCATCTTTCTCTCTGCCGTCTTTACCTTGTAAGCTTTGTCTAAAGGCTGGCTGCCCTGCTCTTTCAGGGCTCACATCCAACAGGACACAACCCTGAAGAGGATACTATGTGTCTCTTGGAGAGAGGAAAACTGTTCCCAGAAGCCCTCTGCAGGCATCCCCTCCTCACTGGCTAAAATTGTGTTATGTGTACCTTTAAACAATTGCTGGAGAGGAGAATGGAACCAGAGACTGTTAATTGCTCCCAGATATCCACTCTCTTCTTTCTTCCTTTCTGTAGAGAACTCCCCTGAATTTTATCTGGAAATAAAATCAGCAAGCTAGAAGCCACTTGGGTGTAGCCATGTGGCTAAGTCCTGGCCATTAGGATGTGACTGGGGATGATGTGGGCCATTTCTGCATTATTCCTTTATTTATTTATTTTTTTAATTTTTATTTTTTGTCCGTGTCCAGTCTTAGTTGCAGAATGCAGGTTCTTCGTTGCGGCACGCAGGCTCCAGAGCACGTGGGCTCTATAGTTTGTGGCACACGGGCTCTCTAGTTGAGGCACGCGGGCTCAGTAGTTGTGGCGCACAGTCTTAGTTGCCCCGAAGTATGTGGGATCTTAGTTCCCTGACCTGGGATCGAACCCACATCCTCTGCATTGGGGGGTGGATTCTTAACCACTGGACCACCAGGGAAGTCCCTGCATTATTCCTTTAAAAGTGTGCTCTCGGGCTTCCCTGGTGGCGCAGTGGTTGAGAGTCCGCCTGCCGATGCAGGGGACACGGGTTCGTGCCCCGGTCCGGGAAGATCCCACATGCCGCGGAGCGGCTGGGCCCGTGAGCCATGGCCACTGATCCTGCGCGTCCGGAGCCTGTGCTCCACAACGGGAGAGGCCACAACAGTGAGAGGCCCGCGTACCGCAAAAAAAAAAAAAAAAAAGTGTGCTCTCTGGGACTTCCCTGGTGGTGCAGTGGTTAAGACTCTGCACTCTCAACGTAGGGGAACCAGGTTCTATCCCTGGTCAGGGAACTAGATCCTGCATGCCGCAACTAAGAGCCCGCATTCCACAACTAAAGATCCCGCATGCCGCAGTGAAGATCCCGAGTGCGGCAACTAAGACCCAGGGCAGCCAAATAAATAAATAAATATTTTTTTAAAAAGAAGAAGAAGGAGAAGTGTGCTCTCCACCATCTAAGGTCCTCCCCTCTGCTGGCATGAAGGTTTGGTGGTACTGAGTCAGCTTCAAACATAAAGATGAGGGCAATTACTTAGGGGCTGACAACAACAGGTAGAACAAACCTGGCACCCAAGACGTTCTTGTGAAGCTGAGCTGCGCTACCCTCTTCCGCTCCTACTAGTTTTGCATTTTGCATGACAGAGAGATAAACTTCTGTTCATTTATTATGATCACTATTAAAGCAGCCAGAGCAATATCCTAATTACTGCAGTGGCCGTGCTTCACTTAGACCAGTGGTTCTCTAAGTATGGTCCCCATAACGGCAGAATCATCATCACCTAGAAGCTTGTCGGAAAGGCAGATTTTTGGGCCTCATCCCAGACATAATGAGTCAGAATACCTGTGAATGTAGTCTGGCCTAAAAAGCCTTCCAGGGACTTCCCTGGTGGCTCAGTGTTTAAGACTCTGCGCTCCCAATGCAGGGAGCTCAGATCCAGTCCCTGGCCGGGGAACTAGGATCCCACATGCCACGCAGCCAAAGAAAAACAAAAACAAAAACAAGCCTTCTGAAACCCTGCAACCCAGATTGGGACTTGAACCCACGGTCTTTTAACTGAGATCACACCTGGTCTCCAGACTTAATGAAGCTCAGATTCTTGATGTCTCATTGCAGAAAGAATTCAGTGAGAGACAAAGTGATAGGTAAGAAGTGGATTTATTTAGAGAGAAACACACTCCACAGACAGTGCAGGCCGTCTCAGAAGGCGAGAGCAGCCCCAGGGTATGGGGTTGTCAGTTTTTATAGGGGTGGGCAATTTCATAGGCGAATGAGTGGGAGGAGTATTCCAGCTATTTTGGGGAAGGGGTGGGGATTTTCAGGAATTGGGCCACCGCCCACTTTTTGACCGCTATGGTCCACCTTGGAACTGTCATGGCGCCTGTGGGTGTGTCATTTAGCTTGCTGATGTTACAATGAGTGTATCCTGAGGCGCAAGGTCTAGTAGAAGTCGACTTGTCCACCATCTTGGACCTGTTTGGTTCTTACCAGTTTATGTCATGTCCTCGGGCTATATCGTTCTTTTAAGGTTGTGCCCTGCCCCCTTCCTGTCTCACTTCCAGGCCATTCTGATACACACCCAAGTGTGAGGAACACTGAGTAGCCCATGCTCGATCCACTCTCTCTAGCTGAAGGTGAAGCCGGCCTCCTTTGGAAATTTATGGCCACTTAGAGGAGGAACACTTTTCCCCCTGATGGCTCATTGACCAGCACACCTCCCTCTCCCATACCCACCCTTCACTTCTCAGGTATCAAGAGAACAGCAATTTGGTTCCTTTACAATATTTCCATTTCTTCCCATTTGTACAGGTATATTTCAGTGTAAACATTCCATTCATTCAAAGTTCATCGTCTCATTAGGGCTGATTAAAATCTTTATCTAATGAGTGGTCTTTAGATAAAATACTCTGAAATTTTCCTTCTCTCCCTGGATCTAGGGGAATGGGTGGGGCTTATCCTCGATGGCTTTGAGATGAAAGGGGCTTGGAGGGGGCTGTGCCCAGGCCTGCCCTGGCCTCAGGGCCCTGTCGCACATCTGCTGGGTGAAGTGGCTGCTACAGGAATGAATGACTGCTCCTGCAGTCACCCCGAGTCTGTGCCACACACCGCCCCCCAGGCTTTCGCCCCCCAAGCCTCTGCTGTCAGGTCCTTTGGTCCCGGTCCCCTTTACCCTCACACGGCCCCGTGGTTCTCAAGCCAGCCACCTCTGTGTCTCCCTGATCCTTGAGACCTGCCTGTGGGAGCTTCTGGGTCTGGTGTTACTCCCTGGGAACCCAGAGCAGCCTGGGAAACATCCACTCTCCTCCGCCCCCGCCCCAGCGTGCGACCTCATCCCAGCCCAGAGGGAGGAATGAACCCGCCTGGCCGCCCACTCCGTTACCTCCGGCTCCACGCTGGCCTCGGCAGCGGCCTTAGGAAGAAGGGCAGGCTTTCCCCTCCTCTTCCTGCCCTGAAGACCATCCCCCTTCATCACACCCTCTTTCTTCCAGAGGGGACTCCTGCCCTTGCCCCGGGGTAGAAAGGCTTTAGGAAACAGAAACCAGCTTATTGTTAGGAAACACAGCCAGGAATCCTTCAAAAACATCTTAAATGTTTACAAGGGGGAAAGAAGCCTCTAGAACAACAATGATTTGCCTCAGCTGGGAAAGGCCAGGCCTGGAGGAAGAGACCGGCCTTCATGGATGAAGCCAGGGTCCAGCTTGCGGCCCGGGCCCGCCCTGCCCTTGTCCGCAGGTGGGAGGAGCCCCGGGCCTGGAGGAGGACCCAGGTAGGAGAGGGGCGTGGCTGCATCCTACCCGCTCTGCATCCCCAGCATCCGGCTTGGATCTGGCTCATTAGATTCTCAGAATGTTGTATTGAGCGGAATGGACTCATTCAGGCCTTTGCCAGTGACTCACTCTTTGACCTTGTCAAGCTTCCTTGCCCAAGTCTCAGTTTTTCCCTCTATAAAGTAGAGCTGATAACGAGTAAAACCTACCTTACAAGGATTCTTCGAGTGTGAAAAGAGAATGTATTGAATGTCCCTTGGTGAACTCAGAAATGTAGGGGGTAAAAGATTTCTAGTTACTCAGTACCCCCAGGTATTAACACCTCAGTGACTAAAAAGGAATCTTCATTGGCTCATTGGCATGATTTTAGAGTAGAAGAAATAAGAATTTTGTTTTTCATGGAATCAGTGAAACTATTTTCATGTGAAAGAGGAAAATGTAGCCAATGAACATTTTATTCTTCTTGACCTGGCTCTTGTGCAATCAAGTTTACTAATAGTTGACCTAAAGTCATCTTGTTTGCCACTCATTCTTCCCAGGAGATTAGTTTAGAATCATTAGGTAAAGTTCTCAATTCCAGTTCTCAAACTGGAATTGAGATTTGATTGGAATTTTGTTAAACCTGACATCTTTATTTATTTATTTTTGGCTTTAAAATATATATATATTTTTAAATTTTTTGTACAATTTGTAAAGGTTATTTTCTTTAAAAAATATTTTTAATGAAGTATAGTTGATTTAGAATGTTTCAGGTATACAGAAAAGTGATTCAGTTTTATATGTGTGTGTGTGTATATATATATATATATATATATACACACACCCACACACATATGCTTTTGGTTTTTTTTGCGGTACACTGGCCTCTCACTGTTGTGGCCTCTCCCGTTGCGGAGCACAGGCTCTAGACACACAGGCACAGCGGCCATGGCTCACGGGCCCAGCCGCTCCGCGGCATGTGGGATCTTCCCAGACCGGGGCACGAACCCGTATCCCCTGCATCGGCAGGCGGACTCTCAACCACTGCGCCATCAGGGAAGCCCCCTCATTGTGGTTTTGATTTGCATTTTCCTGATGATTACTGATGTTGAGCATCTTTTCATGTGCCTGTTGGACAGATTTATCTGCATTTCCTCTTTGGAAAAGTGAAACCTGACATCTTTGTAGTACTGAGACTTCCCATTCAGGAAGATGGTTGTTTCATTAACTTATTCAAGAAAGAATAAGTTAATGAAAGTTAACTTATTAAGTTATTTTTCTTTGAGTGCATTTTGGAGTTTTCTTCATAGAGTTTAGTAAATATATTTTTTTACTAAGATTATTCTTAAGAATTTTATGAGGGTTTTTTTCCTACTATAGATGAGATTTCTTTTCATCATATTTTACCTGTTTATAGGTGCTTTACAAGAAAGTTACTGATTTTTAAAAATTTGTCCTCTAACTGCTACAATAAAAATAAGTGATACAATTGTAGCAGTATTGACCAGTTTCCAAATGGCAGTCACTGTGCTGTGTGTTTATGTATTTTCCCATTGACTCTTCATAATAACTCTGTAAGTTAATTATCATTATTATCCTAATTTAAAGATGAAAAAACTGAAGCTCAGAGAGGTTAATTGCCCAATGTCACACAGTTCATTACTGAGCGCTTTAATTCTCTCACATTTTCTAGATGCACAATCAAATCATTTATACAAAATGATAATTTTATCTACTCCTTTCCTTCTATATTTGTTTCACGCTACACTGAACTGGTCAAAATTATAGTAAAACGTTAAAGAACAGCTGTCATCTCTTAAATGTTCCTGAACCCTCATACCCTCAGTGCGCAAGAGTATGTGGTGCTGTAATCAACTAACAATACTGCCTTCTCCTTCACCATCTCCCCTAAATTTCCAGGCTTTGTAGCCAGCCTTCAGCTCTAAGTCTAGCCCCAGTTAGATGGGTGATTCTGTTAATCCTGGATCTTACCTGGTACTTCCTTATGATGCTGCTTCCCGTGATGCCTCTTGACTCTAACAATGAAGTTTTAAAAAGAGGTGCCTCATCTCCGTGTCCTCTTTAGGCCTCAGGACCCCATCCTATTGAAGCTCACGGTTTCCTTTTACCAACACACCACACTGAAGTCTCTCCCAAATTCCCTTTAAAATATCTTTGAAAACAAAGAAAATGAGGAATTGGCAAACGTTTTTGTTAATTAAAACCCCACAATACCTAATGTCAGAAAGGCTGGAGAAGGTGATAGTCTTCTGCACTACACTTCTGTATTCTTTCTAAAGGGCAGTTTGAAAATGCATATAAAAAAACATAGAATTTTGCATATTCCCTGACCCAGAAATCTCACTTGTTGGAATTTATCCTAAGCAAGTCATCATGGACAAACACAAATATATTTTTTTAAGTTACTTATTTCAGTGTTATTTATGATGGTTAAAAATTTGTAGCAATTTAGATGTCCAACAATGGGCAGTTTGCTAAATAAACTATACTACATCCAAAAGAATATTTCATAATATGGCAAAGTTCATAATATACACTGTTACATGAAATAGTGTATCACAGCTCAAAATATAGAGTATAATCCCGTTTTTGTTATAGATCGATATATCCATCCATTTCTATATAAGTATGTGACTATAAATCTTTCTGTCTGTCAGTATAGAAATCACAGAAAACAAGTATATATCCTCAAATATCCACCTCTTGATGGTGTAATTATGAAGAAATGTGGTGTGTTTCTTCTTTTTGCTCGTTGTTTTCTGAATTTTCTATAGTCGACATACACTTTATTACATTTATTATATATATATGTTTTTTTGCAGTACGCGGGCCTCTCACTGCTGTGGCCTCTCCCACCGCGGAGCACAGGCTCCGGACACGCAGGTCCAGCGGCCATGGCTCACGGGCCCAGCCGCTCCGCGGCACGTGGGATCCTCCTGGACAGGGGCACGAACCCATGTCCTCTGCATCGGCAGGCGGACTCTCAACCACTGCACCACCAGGGAAGCCCTATTACATTTATTTTTTAAATATTTATTTATTTATGGCTGTGTTGGGTCTTAGTTGCGACACGCGGGATCTTCATTGTGGCGCTGGCTTCTCTCTAGTTGCGGCACGCAGACTCCAGAGCACGTGAGCGCTGTAGTTTGTGGCAGACGGGCTCTCTAGTTGAGGTGTGCGGGCTCAGTAGTTGCGGCTTGGGGGCTTAGTTGCCTCGCAGCACATGGGATCTTAGTTCCCTGATCAGGGATTGAACCTGCATCCCCTGTATTGGGAGGAGGACTCTTTACCACTCTTTAAAGGAAGTCCCTACACTTTATTATATTTAAAATGGAAAAAAAAGTTATTCTTAAACAGCTTTTTGTTATTTAGGTTATAGGCAAAGAGACACCAGACATAAGGCTCCAATAAGATAGAAGGTTTTTTTAAATTTCCCCAAACTGTCTAGAGGTGAGTGGTCCAGTGTTACAACGAAGCTGTACTCCAGGACGTTATTTAGGGATCTTGATTTCTTCTGTCTCCTGCTGCTACTATCTAGGTTGTTGTCCTTTTCACATGGAAGCTGGCTCACTTCCACATCCACATTCTAGCCCATAGGAGAGTCCGGACCAAGTAGATTTGTCTTTAAGGGGATGACTTGGAAGTTAAACGCTTCATTTTCACTCATCATGGGCTTCAGTCTAGTCACGTGACCACACCAGTCTGCAGAGCAGGCTGTGATCTATAATTCCCAGCTCTCAGCCATGTATCCATGTTCAGCTAAAATTTAGAGTGAAGCGATTCTTGCTAAAAGGAAGAAGGAGGAGTGAATAGTGGGGATCAATTCATAGACTCTTTCCCCAGGTATTATAAAGCTACAATAGTTAGGGCTTCCCTGGTGGCGCAGTGGTTGGGGGTCCGCCTGCCGATGCAGGGGACACGGGTTCGTGCCCCAGTCTGGGAAGATCCTACATGCCGCGGAGTGGCTGGGCTCGTGAGCCATGGCCGCTGAGCCTGCGTGTCCGGAGCGCCGGTGCTCCGCAATGGGAGAGGCCACAACAGTGAGAGGCCCTCGTACCACAAAAAAAAAAAAAAAAAAAAAAAAGCTACAACAGTTAAAATACCATGATCCAGGTACAAGAATAAATAAATAATGGAGTAGACTAGGGAAAACAAAAACTGCCTCAAATTCATATAAGGTTTAAGCATGTATAAAAAGGTAGCTTTTCAAATTTGGGTAGGTGAAAAAGTGAATTATTCAATCAATGATGTTGAGAACTGGATAACCATTTGGAAAAAAAGAAAGTCAGATTAAATAACAAAACATATTCCAGATGTCTTAAAGACTGAAACGTCTATAGGGAAATATCAATGAAAATGGCCGCTAGACTGTAACTTCTGCTTTAGTTGGTTCCCCATTCCACAGATCTCTGTACCTTATTGAGCTTAATTATATCTTCATTGACCTTCAACCAGAACCGCAAACCATATACCACATGCAGAGGGCTGTGTTTATATTACGTCAGGAAAGTACTTTCAATTTTGTTTGTTTGTTTTTTGTATCCTTTGTTATGAAGTCGTTTTCTTTATGTTGATCTTATGTGTTGTTAAGTACGATAGTGATCCAAGTAATGTCTTCTGATTCCCATCCTAGACTACCTAGGTGTGTATCTGATTGTATTTGCTGCAAAAAAATAACCTGACTAAAAAATGGGCAAATGACTTGAACAGACATTTCTCTAAAGGTGATATACAAATGGCCAAAAAACATATGAAAAGATGCTCAACATCACTAATCATTAGAGAAATGCAAATCAAAATCATGATGAGATATCACATTACACCATATTCTACCTGTTGACTGTAATGTGGTTACTATTTTAAAAAAAATACAGAAATAAAAGTTTTGGCAAGGATGTGGAGAAATTAGAACCTTTGTGCACTGTTTAGTGGGAATGTGAAATGGTGTAGCTGCTATGGGGAATAGCACAGTGTTTCCTCAAAAAGTAATAAAAACAGAAATACCATATGATCCAGCAATCCCATTTCTGAGACAAATACTGTATGATTCCACTTACATAAGACATCTAAAGTCAAATTCATAGAAACAGGAAATAGAAGGGTGGTTGCCAGGGGATGGGAGGAGAGGTAAATGGAGAGTTGCTGTTTAATGGGTACAGAGTTTCAGTTTTGCAAGATGAAAAGAGGTCTAGAGATTGTTTGCACGACAGTGTTAATATACTTCCACTGAACTGTACACTTAAAATGGTTAAGATGGTAAATTTATATAAAAAATATATATATATTAGTCTTATCACAGTGTTTGTGCTTTCAGAATCAGAGATAGGGATTTCTTATACCTGAGCTGGTAGCCACCAGCAACATGGTAGCCACCAGCCACAGGTAGCCATGGAGCACTTGAAATGTTATTAGTCCTAATTGAGATGTGCTATAATTAAAAAAAAATACAGGACTTCTCTGGTGGCGCAGTGGTTAAGAATCTGCCTGCCAATGCAGGGAACATGGGTTTGAGCCGTGGTCCAGGAAGATCCCACATGCTGCGGAGCAGCTAAGCCCGTGTGCCACAACTACTAAGCCTGCGCTCTAGAGCCTGCAAACCACAACTACTGAAGCCCATGTGCCACAACTACTGAAGCCTGCACGCCTAGAGCCTGTGTTCCGCAACAAGAAAAGCCACCGCAGTGAGAAGCCCGCACCCCACAATGAAGAGTAACCCCGCTCGCCGCAACTAGAAAAAGCCTGCATGCAGCAACAAAGACCCAACACAGACAAAAATTAATTAATTAATTAATTTTAAAAAAACGTTAAAACAAGCAAACAAGAAAATACACCCTGGGGTTCGAAGACCTAGTGCAAAAAGTTTTTAATATCTAATTTATGTTGATTACATGTTGAATGATAATATGTTAGGCATATTAGGTTAAGTAAAATATATTATTAAAATTAATATATCACCTGTTTCTTTTCACTTTTACTTTTTTTGATAGGGCCACTAAATTTGGCAGAGATTTTGGAATTATCAGACCAGAAATTTAAAATAACTATGAATAATATGTTAGGAGATGTAATGCAGAAAATGGACAATATGCAAAAACAAGTAATATAAGCAGAGAGATGGAAACTCTAAGAAAGAATCAAAAGGAAATGCTAGAAATCAAAAGCACTGGGACTTCCCTGGTGGTGCAGTGGTTAAGAATCCACCTGCCAATTCAGGGGACATGGGTTCGAGCCCTGGTCCAGGAAGATCCCACATGCCGCGGAGCAACTTGTGAGCCCACATGCTGCAACTACTGAAGCCCACGCGCCTAGAGCCTGCACTCTCAACAAGAGAAGCCACCACAATGAGAAGCCCACGCACCACAACGAAGAGTAGCCCCCACTCACTGCAACTAGAGAAAGCCCATGCATAGCAACGAAGACCCATCGCAGCCAAAAATAAATTAAGTTTTTTAAAAAAGAGATGCACTGTGGCAGAAATGAGGAATGCTTTTGATGGGCTCATCAGTGGACTAGACATTGTGAAACAAGAATCAATGAGTTTGAAGATATGTGAGTAGAAAATTCCCAAGCTAAAAAACAAAGAGAAGAAAAGAATGAAAAAGATGCAACAGGGACTTCCTGGTGGTCCAGTGGTTAAGACTCTGTGCTTCCACTGCAGGGGGCACAAGTTCAATCCCTGGTCAGGGAACTAAGATCCCACATGCTGGGTGGTGTGGCCACAAAAAACAACAAAAAAAGGATGCAACAGAAAATCCAAGGACTGTGGGACAGTGACAGAAAGTGTGACATATGAGTGTTTGGAATACCTGAAGAAGAAGAGAGAGAGAAAAGAACAAAAGAAATATTTGAAACAATAATGGCTGAGAATTTTCCAAAATTAATCCGATTAAAATTAATGACCAAGCCACAGATTCAGGAAACTCAGAGAATACCACCCAGCGTAAATAACAAAACTGTACACCTGGGCATATCATATTCAAACTGCAGAAAATCTGAGACAAGGAGAAAATCTTGAAAGAAGCCAGAGAGGGCGGAAAAACTCACCTTATCTATAGAGGAACAAGAATAAGAATTATATCGTCCTTTTTTTCAGACACCATGCAAGCAAAAGAAGAATGGAGTAAAATATTTACAGCACTGAAAGAAAAATCAGCAAACTAGAATTATGTATCTAGCAAAATTATCCTTCAAAAGCAAAGGAGAAATAAAGACTTTTTCAAACAAGGAAAAATTGAGGGAATTTGTCTCCAGTAGACCTGTCTTGTAAGACATGTTGAAAGAAGTTCTTCAGAGAGAAGGAAAATGATATAGGTCAGAAACTCAGATCTACATAACAAAAGAGAGTTTGAGGAATGAAGCATTGAGAAGTGAAGGTAAAATAAAATCTTTATTTTTCTTATTCTTAATGGATTTAACAGTTAACCATTAGTTTAAAGTAATAGTAGCAACAATATATTAGATGATTATAGCTTATAGATAAGTGACGTGCTTGACAGCAATGTTGTAAGAGATGGGAGGGAGGTATTGGAACTATTCTGTTACACAGTACCTGTAATACCCATGAAATGGTATAATGTTATTTGAAAGGAGACTTAGATTAGTCGTCAAAGTGTATTACAAACTGTAGGGCAATGAATAAAAATGTTTTAAAGAAGTATAATTGATATACAAAGAAAGGAAAGAGGGACTTCCCCAGTGGTTCAGTGGTTAAGAATCCACCTTCCAATGCAGGGGATGCGGGTTCGATCCCTGGTCAGGGAACTATGATCCCACAAGCTGCGGGGCAACTAAGCCCGTGCGCCACAACTACAGAGCCCACGTGCCACAACTAGAGAGAAGCCCGTGCACTGCAACAAAGATCCCGGTGCCACAACTAAGACCCAACACAGCCAAAAATAAAATAAATAAATAAATAAATAAAATATTTTAAAAACTCCCTTGTCCTATTAAAAAAAAGAAAAAAATAAAGGAAAGAAAATTGAATCATACAAAATGCTCAGTTAAAACCAGAGAGGGGGCTTCCCTGGTGGCACAGTGGTTGAGAGTCTGCCTGCTGATGCAAGGGACATGGGTTCGTGCCCCGGTCGGGGAGGATCCCACATGCCACGGAGCGGCTGGGCCCGTGAGCCATGGCCGCTGAGCCTGCGCGTCCGGAGCCTGTGCTCCGCAACGGGAGAGGCCACAACAGTGAGAGGCCCGCGTACAGCAAAAAAAAAAAACAAAAAAAACCAGAGAGGAACTTCCCTGGCAGTCCAGTGGTTAAGACTCCTTGCTTCCAATGCAGGGGTCACAGGTTCAATCCCTGGTCAGGGAACTAAGATCCCACATGCCACACTGCGTGGCAAAAAAAAAAAAAAAAAAATCGGAGAAGGCAGGAAAAGAGTGGACAACAAAAAAGAAACAAAGAAGGACAGCAGTGAACCAAAAACAGTTATAAATATGGTCGATACTAATCCAACAATATCAATAATTACTTTAAATGTGAATGGTCTAAATATACCAATTAAAAAACAGAGACTATAAGAATGGATAAAATAATGACCCGACTATATGTTGTCTATAGGAAATCTGATGTAAATATAAAGACACAGATCAAAAGTAAAGGGATGGAGGGACTTCCCTGGTGGCGCATTGGTTAAGAATCCGCCTGCCAATGCAGGGGACACGGGTTCAAGCCCTCTGGGAAGATCCCACATGCTGCAGAGCAACTAAGCCCATGAGCCAGAATTACTGAGACCGTGTGCCACAACTACTGAAACCCACGTGCCTAGAGCCCATGCTGCGCAACAAGAGAAGCCGCCACAATGAGAAGCCCATGCACCACAGTGAAGAGTAGCCCCTGATCACTGCAACTAGAGAAAGCCCACTCACAGCAACAAAGACCCAACGCAGCCAAAAATAAATATTAATTAATTAATTAATAATTTTTTTAAAAAAGTAAAGGGATGGAGACAGATAAACCATGGCTACACTGACTAAAAGAAAGCTGCAGTAGCTAAATTAGTTTAGATAAACTATCTCCTGCACCATCTTGGAATATAGTGCTTATGTCAATCAGGTCCATAGCTCTAGGAGAAGTGTTTGAGAAAAGTCTGAATGTTTATGTATGTTGGCTGCTTTTTTCTGCCTTTAGCTAAGTTCTATGAGAGAGATGAGTCCAGGCAAGAGTTAGCACGGTGGAACGGAATACATTTCCACTAAGGAGGTTTGGCAAAGTCTTTCTTGAGTGCTATTTACCAGACAGTGGGAGCCAGATAGATTAATAAAGTTTGGTTCCTTTCCAACCTGAGCCTGTTGCTTCACATGGCCTCGGGGTATCCATCACAATATTTCACGTGTGGGTTTGTGCCATGTGCCAGCAAGTGAGTAAAAGAGGAGATTCCTCAGGCTTAAGAACTTTTTCCAGACAAGATATATGGCTGCAGTTACAAAGGAACCTTTAGACCAAGGAACTAAATAGAAGGAAATATACCAGAAACATATTAAGAATCCTCCAAGAACCTGTAATTCTTTAACCCCCTCGTGCAATCCTCAAGGTCCTCACAACTGAATCTATATGACAGCATACTTATCAATACCACTTCAGATGTAGTTACGGAGGATAATTGATGGAAGAACCTCCCAGAGGCAAAGCCAAAGGTCACAGATGATAATGAACAGGGAAATTCCTTGGTAGGGCCAGGGTCCAATGGAGAAACACACTTTGTTGCTAGGTCAGGGAGCCTCTAATCTCAGTGGGTGTTACGTCATTGCAGTGGTCCAGTGACTGCTGTTTCCCTCTCTTTCTTTCCTTTTCTGAAAGAGCGTTTTTATGATCCTGTGCCTCATTTACCACTATGTTTCTGGGGGGCGGAGGCTGGGAGGACAGATGACTTGTTTTTCAGAAGATGCAGGTGAGAGTCACAGGTGGTCCTGATGAGGGGAATGCATATCACTCAGAGGTCCTAGACTTCAAAATGAATGCAGCAGCCAGGTGGAACATTGTGTTGCCTCACTCGAACGGGGAAACGTGTGTTTTATATCTAGGAAGAAGGATGAGCAGAAATATGTGGGTGACCAAGGAGTGGACTGTAGCTGAGACTGCCAGTTGCCTCTCTGAATACATTCTTCCCTCTTCTGCTAGCAATAGAAGTACCTCAATTTTAGATCAGCCCATGGCCATTCAGCCACAGGCTGTATTTCTCAGCCTCCTTAGCATCCGGGTTTGACCATGTAACTTGGTATTAGCTAATGGGATGTGAGAAGAAATCATATGTACCAAATATTCTTGGGTTATTAAAAGAAATAGACATGCCTCGCCTTGTTCCTTTCTCCTTTCTTAGTGGCCAAGAGGTTGATAGGTAGTAAGATCTAAGGCAGCCTTCTTAGGTTACAAGGGAGTAGCCATGGTGGAGCAACAAAATAGAAAGGGTCTGGGTCCCCCAAATCTCACAGTTGCCATATTGGCCCTGGAGTGCTTATGTTGTCTGTGACACAGAGAGAAATAAAGTTCTTTCATGTTGATTCGGGTCTTTGTTAGAGCAACTCAAGCTTATAATCTAATTAATATAGGTTTATGATCAAGTGTCACATCTCATTGTACTGTAACTATTTTTCTTAATTATGCTTCTTTTTATTGTAAGTAGCTAATTAGTAATTAGAAGAAGAGTATCAGCAAATAATAACGTGTAGCAAGTCTCGACTGTCATCCAAGGGCTGGAAGTTCAGGCAAGCCTTGCAGGAGCTAGCGTAGGAGTTAGAGGAGCCATCAGGAACTGAGGTTAGTCTCAGCCTTGCAAGAGCTAGCGTAGGAGTTAGAGGAGCCATCAGGAGCTGAGGTTAGTCTCATCTCTGCTTCTGCAAACTGGTTTTCTCTACTTTGGTTGGTATATGACCAAATATGATAAAATGGACCCCAAGCTTACATCATTTCCTAACAGAGACAGAGTGGGACATCAGTCCTAATTTCAGAGTTCCCAGGATAGGGAATCTGGCCCAGCTTTGGCTAGGGTCCAGTTAATTCTATCAACCCACAGACTGGTATTGGAGGAGAAAGTTCCCAGAAAAGGCTGCTATCCCCTTTATAGATAGCCTATGGGTCATTTAATGTCTGATTAATTTACATGTCTATCCCCCATATTATACTTTGTTGCGAAGGCCGTGGAGAAACAGGAACTCCTATTCATTGCTGGTAGATATGCAAATTGGTACAACCATTGTGAAGTGGAGTCTGGAACTTCTAACAAAACCACACACGTGTTTAGTTTTTTTGTTTTTTGTTTTTTGTTTTTGTGGTACGCGGGCCTCTCACTGCTGTGGCCTCTCCCATTGCAGAGCACAGGCTCCGGACGCGCAGGCTCAGCGGCCATGGCTCACGGGCCCAGCCGCTCCGCGGCATGTGGGATCTTCCCGGACCAGGGCACGAACCCGCGTCCCCTGCATCGGCAGGCGGACTCTCAACCACTGCGCCACGTGTTTGTTTTTGACATAGCACTTGCACTTCTAGGAAGCTGTCCTAGGAAACACATTCAGTAAGATGAAAATAGGTATGCATGAGATTGTTCATTGCAACATTGTTTGTAATTGCAGTCTAAATGTCCAAACATAAGAAAGTAATTGAAGGATGGTATTATCCATACAGTGAAATACTATGAAACTATAAAATAACAATAATAAGGATGATCTCTATAAACTGATATGGAATAATTTCCAGAATATATTAAGTGAAAAAAAGGAAAATACAAAAATCTATCTATGGTAGCAGTTCTCAAAATGTGGTCCTCACACACCTGGGGGTCCCTGAGACACTTTCAGGTGGTCCGTGAGATCAAAACTCTTTTCCTAATAATATGAGGCCATTTATTTGCCTTTTTTCAGAGAGGTGACATTGACACTGATGGTGCAAAAGCAATGGAGGTAAAACTGCAGGGGCCACCACAAATCAAGGCTGTGGCACGTACTGTTTAGTGACACACACTCTTGGTTAAAAATAAAAAAGACAGTTTCCCTTAAGAATATTCTTGAAGCAGCTGTAAAAATTAGTAATGTTATCAAACTTGACCTGAGTACATGTCTTTTTAATATTCTGTGTGACTAAATGGGAAATACCCATGAAGTACTTCTGCTGTTTGAGTTACAAGCTGAAGTAGCCAGTTTTTAATATAACACCATTTTTACTTCAAAGAACAGCTGATTGACAAACTTGTTACTCAGACATGGGTATTTGACAGTTTTTTTCTCAAATATGAGTGAGGTGAGTCTATCTATTCAAGCAAAACAATTGATAGTATATGTTTTGAATGACTTGAAGGACTGACACTTCTCTACGTGAGCCTTCCCCTTAGTATTGATTTTGGAATCAAGCTAACGTTTTGCATACCAAAAAAGTCATCATTATCATAATAATGATAAAATCAAAAGAATGTGGGGCAACCATAGAAGGGAATATAAATTTAAAAAATAAACCTAAATGTATTTCAAAAGAATTACAGGCACACTGGAGAGGACAGAAGGAAGAGCTGACTCAAGTAACTTTTGTAGAAATCTTTTTTATTAATTAATTAATTTATTTATTTACTTTTGGCTGCGTTGGGTCTTTGTTGCTGCGCGCGGGCTTTCTCTAGTTGCAACGAGCAGGGGCTACTCTTCGTTGTGGTGCATGGGCTTCTCATTGTGGTGTCTTCTCTTGTTGCAGAGCACAGGCTCTAGGCTGCGGGCTTCAATAGTTGTGGCACGTGGGCTCAGTAGTTGTGGCTCGCAGGCTCTAGGGCGCAGGCTTGGTAGCTGTGGCACACGGGCATAGTTGCTCCACGGCATGTGGGATCTTCCTGGACCAGGGCTCGAACCCACGTCCCCTGCACTGGCAGGCGGATTCTTAACAACTGCGCCACCAGGGAAGCTCTCAAGTAACTTTTGAACATGGTATTTTGACCTTATAACCTCAGATTAAAGAAAAGAAACAAAGGAATATTGAATTATAAGTTGTGCCATGTAGAGGCACGGCTGGTATATTCTACAATTGAACAAGTAGTCACTATCTTGAGAGTAATGGGAAACAGGTTTCTTACTGTCAGAGAAGAGTTACAACCATGAAAAATAGGAAGACTGAAATAAAGCTTGTGGTACTGGATTGAAATCAGAGGTATTAGTGTGAATTCATGGTTTTCAACTGGATACTGTGTGTGTGTGTGTGTGTGTGTGTGTGTGTGTGTGTGTGTTCTACCTCTGTCTACTCAGAGGACCTAGAAGCAATGACAGTCCAGTAGTAATATGCACTTTGCACATTTAGAGCCCAGATCTTGGTGTCTATATATCCTTCTTTACTTAAAGTAACTAGGGCTTCTTGGAAAAATGATAGATTTCAGGGTTAGGCAGGGAAAGCCAATATGAGCCTGGGACATTTTGTTGTACCAGAAAATAAGAAAGTCTTCAAAGAATGGAGTAACAGTATTTCAAAGGCATCCTCTCTAATTTATTTGTTTAAATAAGTATTTCAATATGTCTGCACTTCTTCACTTGAGGGATTTTTGTTTTTGTTTTTGCGGTACGCGGGCCTCTCACTGTTGTGGCCTCTCCCGTTGCGGAGCACAGGCTCCGGACGCACAGGCTCAGCGGCCATGGCTCACGGGCCCAGGCGCTCCGCGGCACGTGGGATCTTCCCAGACCGGGGCACGAACCCGTGTCCCCTGCATTGGCAGGCGGACTCTCAACCACTGCGCCACCAGGGAAGCCCCACTTGAGGGATTTTTGAGAGGCTGCAATTATTAACAAATGTGAGAAATATTGTAAAGAGAAATAGTATACAACATCCATATCTCTTTTGCAGCTACTCTGCAAGTCACGAAATATCAAATTGGCCCATTCATAATGAGGAGCTAAGGCCATGTACAACATCGCTATTAAGTAATCATTTATCAACCAGGTGATGATTGCACAATTGATACAATTAAATTTTATGATGTTAAAAAAAATAGTAACCAGTTATAAGCCACTGAATAACATACAACTCCACAAATCCATACTGATATAAATAAACAAGCAAAGAAAGAAATGGGGAAAGAAAAGCTCTTCCATACAGTAGAATGCCAACAAATAAATGTAAGAGAAATGATGGTGTTAGAAATCACCAGTTGATAAATATGATAGTAATATTCGATTCAAGCTAGAATCATAATGGATTATAAAACTAGAGGGTGAAAGTTACGAATAGGACATCGACCTTCTTTCAGAATATTTATTAATTACAAAGGGAAAAATAATAACTTTATTGTGGAGAAGCCCAGCAGACACAACCTTAACAGAGTGATCAAATGTAACATTCACTTGTAAGGGGACATGTAAACATTGAAATCATCTGCCACCTAATATGATGCACTGAGAAGGGCCTGATGTCACTGTTGTGATCTATCTGTCAAAAATGCGCAGCCTCAATCTAACGGAAGAAGCTGGAGACAATGCCAAAGTGAGGGTCATTCTGTAGAATAACAGGGGTTTACCCTTCCAAAATGCCAAGGTCGTGAATGACAAAGAGACTGTTCCAGATTAAAGGAGACTAAAGAGATACACTGACTAAATACAACGCGTGCTCCTAGATCAGATCTTAGTCTAGACATTTTTGCTTTCTTCTGAAGGAAATTTTTGCTTGCTTACGAAGAACATTATTTGACAACTAGCAAAATATGAATCTGGTTCGAATATTGGGTAATAGCATTCTCTCAACGTTAGTTTCCTAATTTTGATAATTGTATGATGTAAGAGGATGTCCTCATTCTTAGGAAATACACACTGAAGTATTTAGGGCTCAAGGGGCAACATATCTGCAACTTGGAAAAAAGGGTATACGTGAGAAATGCTTGTGTATGTGTGTAAAATAATGAACCAAATCTGGGGAATCTGGGTAGTAAAGAGTATATGGGATTTCTTTATACTATTCTGACCACTTTTTTGGGAAGGCTGAAATTATATTAAAATAAAAAGTTCCAAAACAAAGGTGAATGAGAAAGTAATGAAATTCTGACACATGTTGTAACAGGGGACCTTGAAGACATCATGCTGAGTGAAATAGGCCAAACTCAAAAGGACAAATATTGTATGATTCAACTTATATTAGGGACCTAGAATGGTCAGATGCATAGAGACAGGAAGTAGAATAGAGGTTACCAGGGGCTGAGGAGAGGGGAGAGGGAGTTAGTGTTTAATGGGAACAGAGTTTCAGTTTGGGAAGATAAAAAGGTTCTGGAATTGGATGGTGGTACGGTTGCACAACAATGTGAACGTACTTAATGTCAATGAACGATGCACTTAAAAATGACTAAAATGGTAAATTTCATGTTATATATATTTTACCACACATACAAAAAAAAAAAAAAAATGAGGGTTGGCAGCCCCAGATTTAAATGGTTCAACCCCACATCAGCTCGACTTCCCCAGAACTGATTCTGCAGTTTCATTCTGCAAAAACAGTTAAGGAACAGCCTCTTTTCCATCAGAGATCTGGTAACATCTTGCCAATCAAGGTGAGAAACAGCCTATTTAAAAAATAGTTATGAGCAGGCCCAGGAGGCACTTCATAACCACGGTAATTAGCCAACAGCCTGTTTGCAGGCTGAAACCTCCCAAGGATGCTTGGAGAAGCTGAGAAATCTAGCCTTTTCCAAGCCTTTCACACCCTTTGACCTCTGCAGTGTGAACAGGAAAAATAAAGCCATGTAACACAGCTGACTTATGCAGTCAAAATTCTGGCTCCAGCCCGGCCTGAAGTGGCTCGCATTATCTAGGTTACTCATTATCTTTTTATAGTATAAACGATGGTAAAGTGTTTTCTAGATTTTAAGTGTTTGTAATAAATAGGCTCAGTAAATTTTATTTTTAGAAACTTAAACTGCCAAGTGAAAAAAATCATTCCCATTCTCAGAGGCACAATGAAATTGGGGCCTTTAATCTTTTAAAACTGTTCTAAGGAGGCTGTTTGCCTCTAACTCATTCTAGAGAAAACGGCAAACTTCATCTCCCTGAGGTATGGCCAAATAGTCATCATTTCCTACAGAATAAGGCCTGACCCCACCTCAGGCTGGTAATTTGACCTCAATATACATTTCTTTTAGTATGTTTTTTGTGTTTTGTGGGGTTTTCTGGCCACACCATGCGGCATGTGGGATCATAGTTCCCTGACCAGGGATCGAACCTGCACCCCCTGAAGTGGAAGCACAGAGTCTTAACCACTGGACCACCAGGGAAGTCCCTCAATATATCCATACTTTTTGAGGTTTACCTTCCATGACTCCCTTATGTATCTGCCAAATCAGACCACCAAACCTTAGAATAAATCTCCCAAAGTGTAGTTGCTGGATCAAAGAATACACCCCTTTTCTAGACTGTAGATGTACTTTGGTGAGTTACTCTGTCACTGGCTTTGAGCAACAGGCCTCTGTTTCCTCAAATCCTTGCAAACTCTGCTTCCTCCAGTTTTTGAAATGCCCTGAACTACTTATCTTTTCTCGCACTTTGTTGCCCTGGGCACATTCACCTATTGTTCTTTGCTTACTTATTTTATTTTCACACCAACCAGCTTAAAAACTTGACACATAGCACTCAAGAATCACTGCCAATATTTGTCAAATGCATAATATCACTCTTTCAGTTCACATGTAGAACCTGTAATTGTATCTATACTCTGGTGCCAAGAATAGGCAGCTTTTATTTAAAATTTAAAAAATAAACATATTGCTTTTTATGCTGATTAAAAGTAAGAGAATCCTTGGGCTTCCCTGGTGGCGCAGTGGTTGAGAGTCCGCCTGCCGATGCAGGGGACGCGGTTCGTGCCCTGGTCCGGGAAGATTCCACATGCCGCGGAGCGGTTGGGCCCGTGAGCCATGGCCGCTGAGCCCGCGCGTCCGGAGCCTATGCTCCGCAATGGGAGAGGCCACACAGTGAGAGGCCCGCATACCACAAAAAAAAAAAAAAAAAAAAAGTAAGAGAATCCAAGCTCATTGCAGAAAATTTGCAAGAGAATGGGGAGGCAAAATCCCACCAACTCGGGCACAGGCATTGACATTTAAGGCTACAAATTGTCAAATTTTGCAATAGACAAAGCTGAATCCTGGAAGAGACGCACGCAAATTTAGTTTTGTTTTGTTTTATTTCTGTGGACATTCGAATAAGGTCTGGAGTGGATGTAGGTTAGAGTGTAGATTTCGAGACCCCCAGGTAAAAGGAAGTAAACCTTCAATTTCATTATCCCGGAAGTAAGAGTATAAAGTCTTTTTGCATGTCTTGCAAACCTTCTCAGCTGTACTTCTTGAGAACAATTGATAACTGGGCCATCTGCTCTGTGAGAGGGGGCGGTGCCGAGTGGAGGTGAGGCATTCTAATCCCACAGCTAATCAATGAGGAATGAGTGTAAACTTCCCACTCCAGTATTTTCAGTTTGTTTGTTTCCAGCTTAGACCACCCGTTACCAGATAAGGATTCCTTAACAGTAACTTACTCAAATCTTCTTAACACAACTTGAAGTCCAACAAACACAATTTACGTTATTTTTTTCCTGGACTAAAGTTGATTTTGCATTTTCTGAGCAGAAATGATTTGACGGCAGTTTGCAAAATAATAAGAGAAGAATTTGGGGGGTAGGTGAGGGAGAAATGGGAGGAGCAGATGTATGTTTAAGTTACATTAGAGAGGAAACTTGGTCTAAACAGCATCATCAGTTTGAAAAATAGGTAGGTTACTTTGGGAATTGGATTTCAAAGCTCCATGGAGGGGCTTCTATTTTAGACTGGGGTGATGATGTCTCAAGAATTCTTGGAGGCTCAAAAAAGTGACAGAAGGCAAAGCACTGTGGTTACGGAACGTTTGGAAAATGTACCTTTCAAGAAGACAAATAAGTGACAAATGACTAATCATATAGAAGTTTGTGTAGGTATGGGTTTATTCTTTCCCATAAAAAAGCTGGTAGCGTGAACATATTTTATTAGATGAAGGCAAAGTGTACCTAACTCAGGAAATCTAGACACCATTTTTGCGAATAGTTGATTTGTTTAGTTTTAACAACTAAATGGGATTCTTGTGAACTATAAAATATTTAGGATTGGTCACAGATTTGTGATTTCCAATGAGGGATAATGTGTCCAAGAATTATGAGAGAGAGAGACAGAAAGAGAGGGAGAGAGGAAGGAAAGAAGGAAGGAGGGAAGGGAGAGAGCGAGGGAGGGAGGGAGGGAAAGCGTTCGATAAGCTATTGATGATTCTACGTTTTTCAAACCTAATGGTCAGAATATTATGTTTTAAAACTTAAATAAGTCCTGTTTGTGTGTGGTTTTTTTGGTTTTTTTTTTTTTTTTTT
>NW_021703765.1:53043541-53102742 GCF_005190385.1 Monodon monoceros
GGGATCCTCCCGGACCGGGGCACGAACCCGTGTCCCCTGCATCGGCAGGCGGACTCTCAACCACTGCGCCACCAGGCAAGCCCCTGTTTGTGTTTTAATGTTACCATCTGGCTGTCGTTCTGGCTGAAAACAACTCCATACTAGATGTATCAAATCTTTCTAGACTTTACTCCCCCATCTTCCTATTCCTCTGTCTGTCTCTGTCTCTCTCTTTGTCTCTCTCTCTCTCTCTCTCTCACACACACACACACACACACACACACACACACACACGAGAAGGAAATAATTTGCCTTAAAGTCATTTGTAGCTGTGAATTTTTAAAGTAATGCTTTTCTTTATAGTCAGTAAAGTAGAATAATATTTCTAGAGACCTCAAAGTGAGATACTGATTTGGTGAACATGCTTCCTGAACCACAGGAAAAAAAAAAAATCAGGGCAATTGTCTGACAAGTTCAAATGGGAGAAACTGATATAAGTTTTGAGGGTAGAACTGTGCAAAAGAGAAAATGTACCTCAGTTATTGGTCTAACAGAGGCTAGTAGAACTAAAAGCTTTAAAGCCCCATCTAAAGATAAAATGTAATTGTTCTCTCTGGCAAGAAGAAAATGTTTAACCACAGGAAGAGAAATAGCTAGAAAGGAAAATACAATAGGGCATAATTCTGGGACTTCTTAGCTCCTTTAGTAAACAAACCATTTAGCCTAGGGAGGAAGGTGTTACTGCCGAGGCAAGCAGAGCATTAACTAGGAGAGCTTATCCAGAAGTGACAGAATGTCTGGGATTTGCTTCAGAATAATATAGGAGAGAAGGAAGTATGTGAGGGTATAGATGAAGCAAGAGTGGCCATGGGTTGATAATTGTTGAAGCTGGCCGATGAATATTTGGGGATTTATTACACTAGGATCTCCACTATTAGATATATTTACATTTTTACATCAAAAAAATGAAAAACACAAAGACATTCTAGGCAGGACAAAGTCCTTGTTTGTGAGGTCACCTGGCTATTTTTAAGGTTTTTTAAAAAATAAAATATTCAAGAGTAGTAGATATATGTATGAGTTGCTGCCAAGCACAAGCGGAAGGGGAGAGACGCATATGGACTGATTTAGAAATTAATTTTGCCCCCGCTAATCTACTCTGTGTGTTGCTGAGGAGAGCTTCCAAAATGGGTTGGAGAAATAAAATCAAATATACCTAAGTTTTAAAGATAAAGTTTACCCAAGTAGCTTGGAAGTGAATATGTTTTCCTCCCTTTTAAGGTAATATGGAATAATCGTTTTGGCTTTTGCATGACATCCTGTGGAGGCCTGATGATACACTTTAGGAAGCAGATTTTCCCCTGGTAAGAACACACCAATAGAAGAGAAAGCCTTTACTTAAGTGTTGCGTGCCTTTCAAGGGGTATGTGGACTCCATCCATATATCGACAGCTTTTATTCATTCATTTTGAGGAAAGTATCTTGCTCTCTTGTTACATATTATAATGGTTGGCCAAATTTTCTGTAAAGATTACCTGCATCAGGATTAACCTTTCCCGTTTTGCAGATTTGGCAATCCAATTCCAGTGGTTTGACAGCCTTTGATACTTCCTGTAAATAGCAGTGAATAATGAACTCCCAGGGTGTCACTGGGGGTTATTCACACTTGCTAATGATTAACCACCCCTGGCTCCTGAACTGTAAGAACCAGACTTCAAGGCCCCAAATACAGCTCATCCTATTTTAGACCCCTGCTCAGGTTTTTATATGAGTTTTGAAAATCCCTTCTAACTCAAACCAGAACGAAACCTAAGTGTCCAATAAATGGGGATTGGTACATACATTATATCCATAGTTACAACGAGCTATTATTTAGTCATCAAAAATGATGATAGTAAACCTGCCTTTGTAAGAAACGTTAAAGAAGTTCTCTAGAAAGAAGGAAAATAAGCCAGAAACTCAGATCTCCATTAAAAAAAGGAAGAGCTGGGAAGAAGGAATAAGTGAAGGTAAAATAAAATGATGACCAGTCTAGACTGGGCACCTGCCTTCTCCAACTCCAGCTCATATTCTTCCTCTGTCTCTGTCTGCCTCTCATTTCTCAGACTTGTACAAAAAAGTATAAGATAAAAAAAACCCTCCTTGCCATGCATCTCATTCCTTTCTACCCTTCTCTTCCTCCAAAGGTAGCCATTGTTAATGTTTCCTTGAGTATCGTTCCAAAGAAATATAGGCATAAAACAGTTTACACAAAAGGGCAATACTAGGGACTTCCCTGGTGGCGCAGTGGTTAAGACTCTGAGCTCCCCATGCAGGGGGCCAGGGTTCAATCCCTGGTCAGGGAACTAGATCCTACATACAGGCCGCAACTAAGAGTTTGCATGACACAACTAAGGAGCCAGAGAGCCGCAACTAAGACCCAGAGCAACCAAATAAATAATTTTTTTAAATGGGGGTAATACTATAATGTTCTTCACCTTGCTTAAAAACAACGTACCACGGAATTCCCTGGCAGTCCAGTGGTTAGGACTCTAAGATCTCACTGCCAAGGGCCCAGGTTTAATTCCTTGCGGGGGAACTAAGATGCCACAAGCCTCACAGTGCTGCCAAAAATCCCCCAAGAAACAAAAACAAAAAAGCTTGTCAACATATATTAGTAATCTTTCTATATCAGCTCAGTCTGACTTACTTTGTTGTTGTAATGACTGCAAAATAAAGTTTTCTTGGTGGCTTTTTTTTTTTTCATGTTTTTGTTTATTTGGATTTCCTTTTCTTTTTTTTTTGAACTGCTTATCTATAGACTTTGCCCAACTTTACTTTTTAAAAACAGGGTTTTTTTCCTCTGATTTGTATCAGCTCTCCATAAGTTCGATAACTAGGTCTTGTGCCTGACATGTGCCGCCGGTTATTTTTTCCCAGTTTTTTTGCTTTTGAAAATTTTATGATTTTTTTCCTCAAACACAAGTTTTTTTAAAAATACAAAATGCTTATACACATGTATCTCTTTTACTGGGTCTCAATTTTGTGTCCTGGTTAGAAAGGCCTCTCCACTCCAGGATCATATTCATGCCTCCTTCCAGAACAAGTGGCCTCAACCTCAACACGACTGACCCTCCAGACAGGATGATTTTTCTGTGGAGGTCTGTTCTGTGTGCGGTGAAACAGCAGCATCCCTGGCCTCTATCCACTAGATGCCAGTAGCATCCCCTCCTCTCCAGCTGTGATCACCAAAAATGTCGCCAGCATTGTCAAATGTCCCCTGGGAGGCAAAGTTGCCACATACATCCCGCCTGGAGAACCACTGTTCTAGAACATACAGGGTTGCATTTTTAATTAACATTTCAATCTCTGATTCAGATGAGTTTTATTTTTCTTAAAGGAGTGAGATAGAGATCACCTTGATTTTTAACTAAAAGTAGTCAATTGTCCCAATTCAATTTACCCCGATCTGAAAAGTCGCCTTTGCCAAAATCTAAATGACCATATCATATTCTAAACTCTCATTGTTCTTTGTTTCCCCTTTATTTATTCTCAGTACAAAACACTTACATTTTAATTATTATTAACTTCAAAATACACTTTAATATTTGAAGGGGTTTCCCCTGCCCTCCTCCCATCCCAACACTTCTTTCAGAATTTCCCAGGCTATTGTATGGTTGTTTAATTTTGATGAAGTGTAGCAATTTAAAGAAAAAAATCCTGTTGGAATTTTAATAGAAATTGCTTTGAATTTAAAGATCGATTTGGGGAAGATAAACATCTTTATGCTGTCGCTATTGAATCTTGCAGGAAAGGATAAATTATATCTTTTATTTTACTTAAGTCTTCCTTTATGTCCCTCAGTAGGGTTTTAAAGTTTTCTTCATAAAACTTGCACATATTTCTTGTTAATTTTACTCCTAGATATTTCATCGTTTTATTGCTGTTATAAATGGGTCCTCTACAGCTTTGAGACGAGGTAATGGTGATAAATGGAAACATATGAGTGGATTAACCCTTTGATGGAAAGAGGAGAAAGGGACTCAGTTAAAAACTGGTACAGTATTCTGAAGGTCTTACTTTTACCTCATAAATATGGTACTTATTCCAAACTATATTTTTTTTCCTTTTTTTTTAAATCAGGACACATCACCCCACGCCCCCGCCTTCATTATTGGTCCATGTAACCTTGTTCCTTTAATTCTGTCAAATGCTTTTAGGCTCATACAAAAACAGGCTGGTTCTCACCATTTTAAAAAGGGAAGAAAGGGAATTTCCTGGTGGTCCAGTGGTTAGGACTCTGTGCTTCCACTGCTGAGGGCCCAGGTTCAATCCCTGGTCAGGCAGCTAAGATCCTAGAAGCGGAACAGCGAAAAGAAAATAAAAGAAGAAAAAAAGAACAGGAAAAACAATGAACACAGTAGAAAACTTGACGAAAGTTATGAACAGGTGAAAAGAAGAAATAAATGCACAGAAAACACAAGGACGTGCTCACCTTCTCAAACCAAGACATGTATTCTTTAAAAAGTTAGGTGTCATGTATTTGTCTAGGAGACTGGCAAATATGAAATTGATTGATAATGTGCAGTGTTAGCAAGGGTGTAGAGAAAGAGGTTTTAAATATGTAAGATGATTTGGAGGGCAATTTGGCAACATCTGTGAAAATTTTGAATGCACAGCCCTTTGACTCAGCTAGTCTACCTTCCAGGGACTCCTACAAATATACTCACAAAAGCCCCCAAAGATCTGCATACAAACTGACATTCTGTTGAGACACACTGGTTCCGTTTGCCCTCGTTTACAGTCCGAAGGAGCTCCTGGCATTGGTTGGTGCCTATGTTTTATCAATTGTTGAATATTTTAACTATAATTGCACTTTCTTTTTGTGCTTAGTTACAAATTAGACACTATTTAAATGCTTAGCACTAACCATAAATGAAAAAAGCAAGCTGCAGAATATCATTATTGTTTGGATCATGGACCAGGGGTCAGAATGGCAGGACAAATGGTTGAACTGCCCTTCTTCATCTGTCAGATGGGGATAACAATAAGGCGTGCTTCTCAGGATGTTTTCAGGAATAAAGATTAAAATATGTGAAGTATTTAATGCTGCCTGGCGTGTTATTTACAATAACGGATTGTATTCTTATTAACGATTCTTACAGTCTCATTTTCATGCATTATTTTGTTTGAGAAATATTTATTGGGTCCCCTTATGGTTGAGGCCTTGTGCCAAGTTCGGGAATATTTAACAATAAGCACACATTTTAGTGGGGGGGGTGTCAAAGGACGACAAACACACTAACAGTCAAATGAGCAAAATAATTAAAACTTGCAGTGTTATGGGGCCTCCCTGGCTGTCGAGTGGTTAAGAATCTGCCTTCCAATGCAGGGGATGTGGGTTCGACCCCTAGTCGGTGAGCTAAGGTCCCCCATGCCTCAGGGCAAGTAAGCCCTCATGCCGCAACTACAGAGCCCGCGCATCACAACTAGAGAGAAGCCTGCGCGCCACAGTGAACAGCCCACCCACAGCAACTAAGAGCCCGCGCAGCCAAAAAAAAAAAAAAAAATTGTGGGGCTATGGAAGAAAAGAAAGGGTTGAGCGAGACCTGTGGTTCTCTACCAGAGGTGTCCCCCACCCCAATTTCCATCCCCTCTGGAGGACATTGGTAATGTCTGGAGATGTTTGTCACAACTTGGGGGGAGGGTGTTACCAGCCAGTATTGGTTAGCCGCCAGGGATGCTGGTAAACATCCTACAATGCACAGGACAGCCCCCTACAACCGAGAATTATCCAGCCCCAAACAGGACTGCGGTTGAGAAGCCCTGAGATGGTGGCAGCGAAGGTAACTAAATTTAGGTCAAGTGGTCACAGAAGACTCTTCTGAGAAGATATTTAGGCCAAATTCTGACTGGTGAGAAAAAGCCCGATGGGCAGCAAATGCTATGGGGCCATCCCAGGCAGAGGGGACTTGAAAACAACAAATAACAATGAAAACCCCCTTACATTTGAGTGTAATATACATATGCGCATATGGAGAGTAAAGGGGTCAATTAAGAGGTCTTTCCTATTTCACTATGTATACTTCTTTCTTGCTTGGATTTTTGAGAACAGTCTTCCCTCCACCCCACCCCGCCCCTTTTTTTGTAATTAAAAAATGAGGAAAGAAGAAAAGCACAAAAAGCAGGCAGGTTGGAAGAGAGCCTCTGGTAAAACTCCAGGTAGATTTCAGAGAAGAGACAGGTTTTAGAGCAACCTCCATGTGCTCAGGTGGCCCTGGTGCTGTAATCTGTGGTCAGCCTCTGCCCTGTCCTGCCTTCCACATCCACCAGACCCTCCACAGATGATGCGAGAACACTTGACTTTCAGTCAGGTAATTTATGTCCAGTACTTGGTTTTATGCCTTTTAGCTTTGTTATATTTGGATGTGTTATCTTCACTTTAGGAAAAAAATAATAACCTAGCTTACTAGTTTGAGTATTAAATGAGGTCATTTAAATTGTTTCGTAAACTGTAAAACACAGTACAGATCGTGACGTTGAGGATAGAGAGGTTAGAGGCTGTGCTCAACAATTATCTTTCTGCTTTGTCCTGTTGAGTTCAAATCCCCTCTAGGGAAAGAAAAATGAGGCCTGTGCTGCAGAGGGAAAAAAGGGCTGGGAAGGGGAATGCAGGCCAGGAGAAAAGTGATTACAAACAAAAGTAGTAGCACAAGTTACATTATTCATGTAACTAAGGGGAGGAGAGTCATGCTGATGGGACAGATAAAATCACCACAAGATGGTTGTAGCCCAGCCCCAGGCCCTTGAAAAGACAATGGTTGGCTTCTCCTTAAGCAGCCTAGGACCCCCTGACCTGAGATGTCAAGAGATGATTATAGAACCCTTGTGCAGTGCTTGGAGCCCCGCAGTCTGCATATTTTATAAAAATATCTGTTCCCCAGAGAGGAGAAGCAAAAGGGATCCAGTGACTGTGAGTCATCATTCCTCGGCGTAAGACAGTGCCACGTGGAATCAGGCTTTATCAGCGGTCACTGAGATGAAGGAAATAAATAGTCTTCAATCACTTGATGGACCACGTATCAAAATAATAACTGCAAGTATTGATACACTTTTCTGGCTTATGTGCCTTTCCAAGTTTCTTTTTGAGTTTTTGCTTTTGAAGGGTTTGCAGCTGTGAAAAGTAACTTAACTCTGTGTCTTTTCTTGGCCTTGAGGCAGCCTGGGAAGATAAGACACCAAATGGAACTGTGTGCCTGGAGGGAAAAAATAATGGTGTAAAACGACGATCAAGTACCAAACACTTTCTCACTTTTCATTCATGCAATTTTCCAATATAATTAACATCCACATGAATTCAGCAAATAATACATAGTAAATGTGAATCCACATTTCCTCCCCCCAAGCACCGGGAAGAATCTTAGAGGACACTGGATCAGTTTCACCGAGAGGCCCTACCTGGGATATTTCGGGACTCACAGAGCCAGAACTGAAACTTGTTTTTCCACCTTGAGAAAAGCAAATAAACAAAAATGTCCTAAGCAACTGCTGGTTTTTCAAGCCCACTCTTTCGGGTTGTTTTCCTGGCCTGTGTTACGCAGACTCCAGGCCCTTTCTTCCCAGAATGCACCAACAATCCACAGCTTCAAACAAGTTTGGGACGGGCCTTGAGGATGTGGGAGGGAGGACATCGACCCGGGGGAGGGGGCCCGTGTTCCTCTCGGGAGCATCTTGCCAGCTTTAATAGCTGCTTCGGTGTGATTCGCTCGAGCCAAAGGTGAGCATTGCCCGGACCAAGCCGGACCTCCAGCGAGAGAGTTGAACGTTCGACTTACTCCTCCTGGCCATTTGAAAAGAGGCTTTTAATTCTCGGCGCCCCTTCCCCGGTAAAGTTTGTTTTCTAGCTATAAACTCCCTGCAACCCTCGGTTTCCATCTCGGCTGCTTGAGAATCGCAATAATCAGCCAAGTTCACTTAGATGAAGGAAAAGATACCTTTGTGTACATAATGAGAGACACCGCGTGGCCGCGGAGAACCACGCGGAAGAAGGAAACAGTTTTGTCTCTCGCTGGTGCAAACGGCCCAGGGGGAGGGTTTCGTGGACCGGCTTCGAAAGAGGCCGAGGCAGCCGAAGCGGCTTTCGAAGTTAGCAAACAAAGCGTCTCCCCAGTAACCGGCTCCAGACGAGGCTCCTGCCACCCCGACCGCTGAGGCGCAGCGCCGGCGGTCCGGCTCCTCCTCCTGCGTCCCTCCTCCCCCTTCTCCCGGTCCCCAACGGATGTGAGCCACCAATCCCAGTAACAAACAACCCTTCAAACGCGGGAGCGGAGCGGCCCTCTAACGGGCCCCTCCCCGCCCCACATCTGTCCTGCGCGCGGGCGCAGCCGCTGATTCATCTGCCGCCAGGCCGGGAAGGAACTGCGCTCCGGCAAGTTACAGGGGAGCCCCTCCAGGCTGGTGGTTTCCCCCAGGACCATGTTCCCCCCTTGGTCGTTTTAGATGTGTGTTCTCTTAGGTGCCGAGCAGTCGGCACACCACAGGAAAAAAATAATCGTAAGGTCGTTCCCTTCTTAGACTGACGCTGTTTTCCTTGTTTATTCATTTTTAAGTCCTGTAATTGGAAAAAACCACCCAAGCTTTGTAAACTCTGGCCTTATTCACTCTCGGGGCGGGGGTGTCTTTTTTGGGGGGGGGTGAGTGGGTGGGAGGCTGGCTTTAATTTTCAGTGTAATCCTAAAACAGAGGCTCCAAAATCTAGTTAGTCATCGTTTGGCTGCCTTATTCCTCCTTGGGTTGAACCTTATTTCCACGGAGCTTCTGTCGGGTTCTTCACAGAGATTACAAAACAAAAACAGCACAGAGCAGAAACTGGAGGCTGACTCGGGAGCTGACGTCTCTATTAGGCTAAATTATTTACGTTTGGGTTGTTTTTTTTTTTAAGTGATGGGGAAAGTCTTAATGTGGCATGTGACAGTTCGTTTACTTCAAAACGACGAAGGGGACAAACACGCGAAAAGTAGAGGAGAGGAGAAGTCTTTTTAAAGGGTAATTTCATCTAGGAACTCCTACTGGAGTCTTCCTCTCAACCAAATTAAAGCAACAGGAACATGTATTTACTTAATGGTTGGTTTCTGTTTGAAGTACCGGGGGTGGGGGGGGTGGGGAGAAAAGGGTCCCCTAGCAGGATATAAGTCCTAAAAGTAGACTCTGTTTACCGAAACAGATGAGCGCCCCCGGGGGTGGTAGCCCCCTTCCCATAAAGGCGGCACAGCTGCCCGGGTCCGGGGGTGCGGATGTCAGGCCGAGTCTAGGCGGGGCGGGCGCGCGTCCGGGCCGTCCCCGGGCAGAGACTTTTAAAGAGCATGTGAGCATGACAAGTGTCTGTCCGCAACATGTTAGATTTCGAAACTGCCTTGCAATCCAGTCCGGAACTCGCAGCTTTAGCCGGGGGGAACAGACTTTCACCCGGAGTGTCTGTGCCTCATCCTCCCCCCCCGCCCCCCACTGTTGCTGTGGAGGAAGAGCCCCCGGAGGAGAAGGGTGCGCCGCGCCGCGCCGCGCCCGCGTGTCAATGGCAGCCGCGCATTCTGGAAGAAGTTGGTTCTTGTCCCGAATACTTTTCCTACGGAGCCCCGCCCCTTGAACCAGCAGCCGCTGTCTTCTCCTGCTGCCAGAGCGGGGACGGTGGAGTTGGGGCAGCTGTCAAAAACGAAAGGGGAGCCTTTTCTTCCCTGGGGTGGAGGAGGGGGAGGAGGAGACAGCCTCTTTTCCATCTGTTGCAATTTCCTAACCAAAGGCACCCTCGCCAGGCCCGGGAAGAAAGGCCTAAAGTAGAAACTCGGGGCGCTCGGCTGGTGTCGCCGCCGCCGAGCCGGGGATGCAGGCGACGTGCGCGCAGTGGGGAGCAGCGATCGCGTTTCTGGGCTCGGCCGCCCCCACGAGGGACGGGTGACAGCGGCCCGGGGACGCGGGGTGAGGCGGCGCGGCCGCGGCGCTCGGTGCCGTCCTCCGCGGCTGGAAGGTGCGGGGGAGGGGCGGAGGAGCGGCGGGGCGGGCGGGGGACGGGGCGGGCGGCTGGGGGCGGAGGCAGGACCTCCTGTACCTTCCCTCCTCGTCTCGCTCACTCTGACAGCGCCGAGGTGCGCCGAGCAGGAGCGGGGAACAAAGGAGCGGAGTGGGGGGGGGAGCGAGTTGGGCGAGGGGGAGCCCCCGGCCGGCTGCCAGAAGATTCCGGCCGGAGGAAGCCCAAGTGTCACTTGAATTCCACCCAAGGAGCGGGAGCCTGGGATCCGAGCGCCTTGTTTAGCAATAACGGCTGGAGCGCGTCCTACAAGTTACGGGAGAGTCGGCCGGGAAGGAGGACAATCGCTCGGCCCCTTCGCCCTCGCTCCTAGCCCCTGGAGACCCCAGCGTCGCCTCGCGCTGGAAGGGGAGCTCCAGAATGAAAAGCAAGAAAGGTAAGGCTCGCGGGCTGCGCGCGCCGTGGACGCGAGTCCCAGGGAAACGTGCTCGAGGGGCGGCGCTGGGTTCGGGGCGAGAATGACTTGGTGGACTTTTCCGCCCCGGGGCTCGCAGGCCCGAGCGGCGGCCGTTCTCTTTGTTGAGGCTGAGTCTGAAATGGCAGTTGTTGTTTCCTTCTTAGACACAACACCGAGGGGCTGTTGTGGGGAGACGGGCCTCTCCACGCTGCTGGCACGTTGTCAAGAAACACGCTCGCCGCCTTGTTTGTGCGCCTCCAAGTTTCATTGTCTCCGCAGACACCCCACGCTCGCCGCGTGGCTTCTTGCTCTTTCTCGCGGGCGGGGGAGTGGGGTCCGGGTCGGGGGCATCCCTGCCCCGCTTTTCCCTGTTGGGACCCTGGGGGGCCCGGCCGGCGGAGCCGCGGCGCCTTTGTCTCAGAGTTGGGCTCCTGGGTCCCCGCTCACTCCCGGCTGGGCCGGGCACGTCTTCTCCAGGGATGGGGCGTTTACACCATCAGAGGAAGGCGACTCTGGACCCCAGGTCGCCCCCGGGTGTCGGTCCCTTTGGAAAGCTAGACTTCAGAATTCCCAGCCTCTACAAGTTTTCCCACGATGTATCTGGGGCAAGAGGAAGAGTTAGGACTGCGGGCAAGCGGCGTGCAGTCAGAATGAGTTCAAGTGTGACATGCAAAGAGTGAGTCTGTCATTGTTTCCACGAAGCGTTCTGGAAGCTTTATAGCTAAAACTTGCCGTCAGTCTGGTTTAAAAACAAAATACACAGAAAGAAAAAGGGGAAAAAAAGACACCCCCACGAAAGGTCAAAGAATTTTAACTCCCTTTTGAAGTTAACTTTTCAGTCCCTAGCAGGGAGGTACCCCCGAATGTTCCGTCGTGGGCCGGAGTTGGCTTTTCTGTTGTGATTTATGTCCAGTGGTTCAAAACAGAAGTTAATCGCTCGGGGAAGCCAGCGCGGGCGGGGTGGGGGGAGGGGTGACTACTGCGCATGCCCAGCTGCGGCCAGAGTTTCTCCAGCTCCACATTCTTTCAGACTCGTCGAGCGAATACGGTTAGAACAGACTCCCGTTAGAGTGGGGCAGCCTCGGAGCCGAGAGGGTTCCTCGGCCACATTTTCACCTTGGATTTCCGTTCGTTTGATCCTGGGCTGGTGCCTTTGAAACACGCGGAGCTCCCCACCTCCCGCTTTGCGGGCGGGAGTCAAACTAAACGTCCACCCCGGGGCCTTGGTAGTTGTAGTGGAACTAACTCCCCGCGCGTCCTCTCCCCGGGGACCCTGAAGGACGAGAGCGGGGGCTCAGAGGTTTGGACGTTTAACTGGGCTCGGCGAGAAAAGGCGCGCGGGGAGCGCCCGGGGGCGCCCAGGGAGACCAGGTCAACTCGTGGAAGGGTGACAGGTCCAGATCGTCCCTGGGAGGCGTTCTCTCCCTCCTGGTGAACTGACTGGGACAAGTTGGGTTGTTTTTGACGGGTGCGTCTTGTGATCCGAGAGCAGAGCAGAGCTGGGCTTGCGCCGGGGCGGGCTCCCCCCATTGTTCGGGCTCTGGCGGGGAAGGCTGTGATGATCCTCCCCGACCACCCGTAAGGCTCTGGGGTTCCCCCCTCTCCGCTATTGTGCCGGTGCCCCCCGTCCTTCCCGGCACCCCTCTCTCGGCGCCCTCCCCCCACCCCAGCCAGGGGACGGGGCAGGAACCCGCCGGTCCCTGGGGAATCTTCGGGGCGCGCTGCCCCGGGGCGCGAGGTACTGCTACCGCGCCGACTCACGGAAACAATGAAAGGTGACGTGTTGGAGGGGAAACTTCGCGACTGGTTCGGAGCCCTTGCGGGGGAGCTGAGACTGCCGAGGTTGCCCGGGTTTCTTTCCCTTTTTAGGTTTTCCTGGCAAATCCTCTGCGGGTGGGCAGGCCCCTGAGGAGGTTGAGATTCACGGCCCCGTTTTCAGTTTCTTCTTGTAATCTGAAACTCCAAGGCCTGGGTTTGCTCTCACTCGTGCGGTCGGAGGGGCGACTTCAGCGGGGGCCGAGGAGTTGGCGGAACAAAAGCTCCCGGGCCGGCGGGGCCGGGCTCCTCCCTCGGCGAGTCCCTCTAGGTCCTGCCCGACCCCGCCCCGGCCTCCAGCCACCTGGGGGCCCCGCGCCCAGTGGCCTCCGCTAGGGCTCCGGAAGAGATCTGGCTCGCCGAGTTGGACTGTCCGTTTTATAAAAGTCAGTGAAAATCTTTTCAAGTTTTGTTGAAAACAAAAGCACTTAAAAACTCAATCGCGGAGCCGGGGATTTGGTAAGACTGCTTTGTGACAATAGTGTCTCGTCTTAGAAAACTGAGAATGCCCAAAAGATCTCCCCAACAGATTTTCAAACAAGCAAGGAGATTCGTTGAGGAAAACCCCCTAAGTCTCTTTGCTCCCGGTTTCTGACGATGTGGGATTCTTGCTTCAAACTTCTGCGGCTGGGTTCATCCTAGCGCTCCTTGGATTTAGTGCCTGGGGGGTTAAGTACGTTTCCCGTCGCTTCTCCTGAGATGTTCTGATCAGGAAACCTGTTAGGTTAGGTTTGCTTTTTCCTATTTTTACCCTTAAGCGTTGCCTTCGGTTATTGTTATTCCCAGATCCTTTTCTAGTCTCTTCCAGATTTTTTTTTTTCCCAGATCCTTTTCTAGTCTCTTCCAGATTTTTTTTTTTAAGAGTCCAACTTCACAACCATTGTCTCTCTGCCCCCACCCCGGGCTCTGCCCCTCCCCCTGTTACTACTCAGGAAAAAAAAATGCTTTTTAGGGCTGTGGGATTCATAGAGCATCTTGTGGCTTTCTAAACAAATTTCCTTGTATGTGGATGGAGTAAAAGAGGCTTGTGATCCCCCCGCACCGCCCCTTCGCCCCCGACCACCACATTTTTTAAAGTGTGAGCAGAGTAAAACGTTTGGAAACAAGTCGTAACCGGGAAAGTGTTCCAAAGTTCTGTTACAATAGGAAATGAGTAACTTGGAAAAGTCTTTGTTTTTCCAAGTTGAGCCACAATCCGGAGGGAGAGTTTTAATGAAAACAGTCCTGACAGCAGCAAACGTGGTTTGCTGTAGTGAAATATCAGCTGGCACAGCCAAGGAATTGAAGTCTTAACTTCCTGTTCCGTCAGCTTTTGTGCACATATTGGAAATATTTGTTAAGAGGTCCGGAGGCCTGGCCGCTCTTTTATTTAAATGAACTGAGAACAGAGTAAAGTCGCTGCAGTTTGGTGTTGCTTAACTGAAACCTGCTTTTGTGTCACTAGCCTGTTTTGAAAGATCAGGCTTCTTGTCAAACTAAGTGAGCAGATCAAAGGACAGGCTTTAGGGGTTTTTTGTTTGTTTCAAACTATTTGTGATTGTCAATTTACAGTTGGGAATTCACTGTTCAGTGAGCAGACTTTAACACTGTTTCTAAAACGTTAAAAAGGGGAGGTGGGGTTAATAGCCTAGAGAAGTTCTGACTTTTCAGACTTTTTGAAGAGTTTAAACAAATTGCTTTATTCACATTTGCTTTAGTCATTCAGTTACTTGACACGTTTTTAAAAGTTAAGATTTCTTTATCAGAGCAAATGTAAAACAGGAACCTTTATAATTTCTTAAGGTTTTTTAATAGTTCTTCACCCAAGTTTCAACACAGGTTTTAAAAGTTTCTCATCTTCTCAACAGTGAAAGCACTTTCAGTTTTAAATGTGCCTCCTTTTTTTTCTTTCTTTTTAAGCAGTTTAATGAAATCTGGGTTGAAAAACATCAGATACGCAGCTGCCGTTAAAATTTAGGATTGCTGGGCCTTTTACTGATGGCTGTTTGTTAATTAAGCCTTGAGCCAAAGTGAATTTGCAAGATCATCCTACTCTTTTGTTAGAACTTGCTTTACTTTGTCTTTGGAAGGTTCTGCCTTTTTTGCGGACACTCCCTCCAGCACCTTCTGCCCCCTGCAGTCCAAAACTGAAAATGTGTCACCAAGAAGAGTTAGACTCAATTAACTGATGAGCTAGCTCAGCAGCAAATCTTGGAATGAGTAGCTTTTTGAGTTTCATTGTGTTAAAATGCTTTGAAAGGATGGGGTTTGGGAAAAGTTCCTTTAAGATACATTGAATGGTTTATCACTCTGAGGAATATTCTGTTTTTATTTCCTATCAAGGAAAACCACTTGAGCTTGTGTCAACAAAGAGTGCCTACCTTTAAATGTCATGCTACTTTAATTTCCTTTATATAGAAATACTGGTTTTTCAAGAATACTATAGTTTGTAATTTATTTATGTTTTAAAAATTCTAAATTGTCTTCAAAAATGAGAATATACGTCTTTAGTCAGAGTAGCCTTTTGTAGATTTGAAACGGGGAAGGGTTAAAGTTCAAAATTATCTTTAAATGTCTAAAAGGGCCAAGTCTGAATTTTTGTAGAACCCAGTCTATGTGTGATTTAAATATTCTCTATGGGTGTGACTTTTTAAAAATTTCTGGTAGGATTAAAGCGCTTGTAAACAAAAGAGAGTTTCCTCTGGGGGTTGCATATTCAGTTTTCTTTGTCATGTAACGATTTAAAGCTGATCTCTGCTTATTGATATGTAGTATCCTGGGTTCCGATTAAACTGGCAGTTGAAATTTATGGAAGTTTTAAAGTTTATTCACTACTAGGCATCTTTTGACCTCTTACATTAAGTACTAAAAATAGAAGAATATTTTTATGCAGTGAAACTGAAAACTTCAGTGGTTGTTTGCATTTAGTAAAAAGTGACTAGTACTGTCCATTAAAAGTAGGTGTCTAGTTTTGAATAAATGGAGGTAGCAATGAAAAGGAAAAGAAAAGGAATTGGCAGAAAAATCTGCCATGCATTTTATCTTTAGACTACTAACTGGGTTACAAGTGTAATTTTCTTGGCTTATATCAGTGGAAAAAATCTTCCTTTTTATTTCAAAACCTTCAGTGGAAGAGGGAGGAAGAACAGTGTTTCAAAGGTATATTAGTTGGATTGTTTTTCCTAGTTAGCAATGACCTCACGGAGAAGGTTGTCAGACACATCCCGTCTGCTTATGACACCTTTCCTGTTTCACACGTGGCAAGCTATTCGCTTTAGGTGCAGCTTTGTCTCACTTGCTGGATTAGACATTTCTGAGCATCATTGAAAAGGAATGTGAGATGTTGAATCCTATAGGAAAATGGGTACGAAAGGGAATCTGCCGGTGGGCTGGGAATCTAGAATATGCTGCTAGTCGAATTACTCTTGAGATTTCCTATGAGCTCTGGTGTTTCAGGACGGAAAACACCCGTTCTTCGCTTGTTTGCCTCTCAAGAGTTGAGAAAACACAGTTGTGCTGAGTGGTCAAAAGAGGTGAGCTTTGCTGATAACAGTGGCTGACGGCTGGCCTCTGTCCTCTCTAGGTGTTGTTGCCGCGTCTGGCAGTGAGACCGAGGATGATGACAGCATGGACAGCCCCCTGGACCTCTCCTCTTCTGCTGGCTCAGGCAAGAGAAGGCGGAGGGGCAACCTGCCCAAGGAATCCGTTCAGATTCTCCGCGATTGGCTGTATGAACACCGATACAATGCCTACCCCTCAGAGCAAGAAAAAGCATTACTGTCCCAACAAACACACCTCTCTACACTACAGGTAAGGGAAAGGAACACCAGCTGTATGCCCGGGGGTGTGGTGGGTTTTTTCCCCAAAGTCGCTTTATAGCATTCCTGTATAGCAAGGCATTAAGTGCCTCCCCACTCAAAAAAAAGGGGGGGGCATATCTTTTTCTTGTAAAGTTTTTATAGTGCTAACAGCTAATAACTGGCTATATAGAGAAACAGAAACACTTGACAGTCATCTGTCAAACAGCATTTCCTTTAATGCCTAAAAGAGCCTTCCTTTATGCAACAAACATAAGAAGGAGGTTAAATCTTACTCTATTGCCCAGGAAACTGGTTTGATATTTAAACAAGTTCAGACTTCAGTGAGGTAATTCATGTTCTGTCTGTTGACATAGTCATTTGAACTGGGAAAAATCAGTAACTGGGAGGAGTGGCTCTTTTCATACAGGAAAGGTTTTCCTGTAGTTGATTAACTTAAATGCTGGGGCAGTAGATAACAGGTTAATATGGGGAGAGTTGAAAGGTAAAATTCCCTCTCTAAAATCATTTTCAGGTGTTTGAGAATGTATACCTTTCTTTTCCTTCCTCCTGAAAAGGTTTAAGGATGATGAGAGACCAAAAAGGGGATTTGTATTAAAAAAAGAGGAGGTTTATGACAGGAAGCACCTCTCTTTTCTTGGCCGGGCTCAAATACCTCTAAATAACTTTGTAGGTCCCGATAAGCCTTTTCATGCCTCCTTTAATGCAAAGAGAGAGAGCAGCAAGGCGCCCCCAAGAAGGTTCTCGGGCGTGTTGGCGGAGTGTTAAAGCGTCTAAAACATCCCCGTATGATTTCAGGTCTGTAACTGGTTTATCAACGCCCGGCGCAGGCTCCTCCCCGACATGCTGAGAAAGGATGGCAAAGATCCAAATCAGTTCACAATTTCCCGCCGAGGGGCCAAGATATCTGAAGCCAGCTCTGTGGAGTCAGCAACAGGCATCAAAAACTTCATGCCGGCTCTAGAGGAGAGCCCTTTTCACTCCTGTACAGCTGGACCCAACCCAGCCCTAGGGAGGCCACTGTCTCCTAAGCCATCATCCCCAGGATCCATTTTGGCTCGTCCATCAGTTATCTGTCATACCACTGTGACTGCATTGAAAGATGTGCCTTTCTCTCTCTGCCAGTCAGTTGGTGTGGGACAAAACACAGATATACAGCAGATGGCAGCCAGCAGCTTTACAGACACCTCCCTCATGTACCCAGAGGACACGTGTAAATCTGGACCAAGTGCACACACACAGAGTGGTCTTTTCAACACTCCTCCCCCTACTCCACCGGACCTCAACCAAGATTTTAGTGGATTTCAGCTTCTGGTAGATGTTGCACTCAAACGGGCTGCAGAAATGGAGCTTCAGGCAAAACTTATGGCTTAACCCCTTTTTTCAAGCAAAACAGTTCTCAGAAATGTTATGATTGCTGGGATGATGGCAAGAGGTGAATTGCATTATTTTATATATTTTTTTATTAATATTTGCACATGGGATTGCTAAAATGAAGCTTCCTGTTACTGAGATGTTGTCAATGGAATACAGTCATTCCAAGAACTATAAACTCAAAGCTACTGTAGAAACAAAGGGTTTTCTTTTTTAAATGTTTCTTGGTAGATTATTCATAATGTGAGGTGGTTCCCAAGATTATGTGATTTTTTTTTTCCCCTCCCATTTTTTTGTTGGTGTCTTTTTCAGACTGTGCAATACTTAGAGAACCTATAGCATCTTCTCATTCCCATGTGGAACAGGATGCCCACATACTGTCTAATTAATAAATTTTCAATTTTTTTTTCAAACAAGTATGAATCTAGTTGATGCATTTTTTTCATGACGTAATAAAGTATTTTCTTTAAAAAGTACTGTAATGCAGAGTATTTTGTTGAGGGAGGCACTTCTTAAAAATGAGTAGGAATAGAGCACCCCAATGAGCAGGAAGTTGGGGGTAGGGTGGAGTGTGAGTTAGGGGGGTGTCACCAGCTCTTTGAAGAACTGTGGACAAGCCAGGCTGTATAAACAGGATGTGTGATAATTTACTCTTGATAGGAGGCATAGCAGGCCCTTAAATCTTTACTTAAAACTGCAAGTTGGAATGAATCGTTTCCATTGGTGTTTAGCTAACCACTAAATCCCTTGGTGACCTAGTCTGCGTATTTTAAGACATGACCCACGTTGAAAAGGAAGATCTCAAAGCACCTGATCATGGCTCAAGTTTTCAGAAGTAAACAACAACCCAAGCAGTTCTTAGTATTGCCTCTTGCATGTTACTGTCTAAAATAATTTTTGTTCAGTGGTCCAGTTAGGCAAGGCCTTTACATTTAAAAGCATCTTTTAAAACATTGTCTAAAGTGGTTAAAGCAGTGGGGTTCTGTCTCCCATGGGACTGTTAGTTTATTAGGTTTCTTTCCTAAGGTCACGGTTTGTGAAAAGTGGTGGCATACACAAGTGGAGTTTGTTGGGATAGGCAATTCTTTATGAAGCCAGGATGGCTAGAAGGGAATTGGTGGTGTTCCTTTCACTTGAGCAGATTTGTCACATGCCACAAAACCATTCTTTGTAGTCATGCTTAGTATGAGGTTTCTTTGTTATTATAGTCATGTTCTTTCCAGCCCTGCCCCAGCTATGAATTGTCTAAGTTTGAGGGAGCATTAGAGCTTTAGTATTGTTTAAAGAATGTAGGGAAACTCTTCCAAACTTAAGTATGTCTAATTTTGAAATTCTGTTTAGAAGGTGCCTACTGTAGAAAGAGCTAAACTCAAAGACTTCTCTAAGTGGAAGAGAAAACCTGATGAGGACAACCAGGAGTTGGAAGAAAAAACAAGGGAGGGGAAGGTGGTGCCTCCAGCCTGTGAGGGGGGCAGCTTTGAAGGGCTCATCAGCCTCCAGTGGGCTAGCCCCACCTCAGAGTTGCAGAAATAGACAAAACCAAAGAGGAAGTAATGTACATAAAAGGAGCAAAGTAAACAAATAAGAATGAAAAATCAAAGGGGATTAAGAATCATTACCTGCTTTAATAGCTAGATCAAATGCCGAAATCCTTTGAGTACAGATAAGAGAGACCAGCAAATCCTGAAAGGCTTCCCTTGATAAGACATTTCATTAATCATACTGGGTGGGGGAGGGGAGAAAGCAGTCATGTGAGTGATTTAAAAGAAAAATAAATGTCAAGGGTCAAATGAAACCCAAACATTAAAAAAAAAGAATCACCCCAAATGGATCCGGGTTGATAAATAACTGGTGTGTAACAAATGTAATTGGAAAGGTACATGTAAAAAAGTGTTTATTCAAATTGGAGCCAAATAGAAATAACTGTTTGCTTAGTATTTGCATGAAATATCTTTTCTCATTTGTTTACTTTTAACTTGTGTTTTTAAAATTTTATTTATTTATTTTTGGCTGCACTGGGTCTTCATTGCTGCGCACGGGCTTTCTCTAGTTGCAGCAAGTGGGGGCTACTCTTTGTTGGGGCTTCTTACTGTGGTGGCTTCTCGTTGCACAGCACGGGCTCCAGGTGCGCGGGCTTCAGTAGTTGTGGCTCGCGGGCTCAGTAGTTGTGGCTCGCAGGCTCTAGAGTGCAGGCTCAGTAGTTGTGGTGCACAGGCTTAGTTGCTCCATGGCATGTGGGATCTTCCTGGACCAAGGCTTGAACCTGTGTCCCCTGCACTGGCAGGTGGATTCTTAACCACTGTGCCACCAGGGAAGCCCTAACTTAATTTGTATTTAAAGTTCATCTCTTTAAGAATTTGTATTTAAAGTTCATCTCTTTAAGATAACATGTAGTTGGGTCGTGCTTTTTTAACTGGCCTAACAATCTCTGCCTTTTACTTGGTGTGTTTAGTTGGTTTATATTTAATATAACTACTAATATGTTTGGATTCAGTTTACCATTTGGATTTTTTTCCTCCCTCTGTTCCTCTTTTCTTGCCTTTTTTTGGGTTAGTTGAATATTTTAAATATTTTGTTGTGATTTTTCTATTGGCTTTCAAATTATATTGTTTTTTTATTTGTATTTTTGCGGTACACGGGCCTCCCACCGTTGTGGCCTCTCCCGTTGCGGAGCACAGGCTCTGGACGCGCAGGCTCAATGGCCATGGCTCACGGGCCCAGCCACTCCGCGGCATGTGGGATCCTCCCGGACCAGGGCACGAACCCGTGTCCCCTGCATCAGCAGGTGGACTCTCAACCGCTGCGCCACCAGGGAAGCCCTATATTGTTTTTAATGGTTGTTCTAGGGGATTACAGTATACATCTTTAATTTATCACAGTCAACTTAGAATTAATATTATACAACCTCATACAAAATACAGAAACTTAGAACAGTATGGTTCCATTTACTCTTTTCTTTTTTTGTTGTTTTTCATATATAATAGCTATACCTGATAAATCCAACAGTATAATGTTATAATTTTTGTTTGAAACAGGCATGTGTCTTTTTTAAAAATTAAAAGAGAATGTATACAGGCATACATTGGAGATATTGTGGGTTTGGTTCCAAACCACCACAATGAAGTGAATATCACAAAGTGAGTCACACAAATTTTTTGGTTCCCAGTCCATATAGAAGTTATGTTTACATTATATCGTAGTCTATTAAATGTGCAATAAAAAATGTACATACCTTAATTTAAAAATCCTTTATTTGATAAAGAGTACTAATCATCATTCAGCAAGTCATAATCTTTTTGCAATACTTAATAACATCAAAGATCACTGAGGGAATGCCCTGGCGGTCCAGTGGTTAGGACTCTGGGCTTTCACTGCCGAGGGTGTGGTTTCGATCCCTGGTTGGGGAACTAAGATGCCACACGGCGTGGCAAAAAAAAAAGAAAACTCACTGATTACAGGTCACTGTAACAAATAGAATAAAAATGAAACAGTTTGAAATACGGCAAGAATTACCAAAATGTGGCACAGACATGAAGAGAACAAATGCTGTGGCACCAAATAGACTTGACACAGAGTTGCCACAAACCTTCAATTTGTAAAAAACAACACCTGCAAAGCACAATAAAGCAAAGTGCAATAAAACAAGGTATGCCTGTATATAGTCTTTTTTTAATATACATTTATTTATTTATGGCTGCATTGAGTCTTCATTGCTGCACGTGAGCTTTCTCTAGTTGCAGTGGGTGGGCTACTCTTCATTGCTGTGTGCGGGCTTCTCATTGTGGTGGCCTCTCTTGTTGCAGGGCATGGGCTCTAGGCACACGGGCTTCAATAGTTGTGGCACGTGGGCTCAGTAGTTGTGGCATACAGGTTTAGTTGCTCCACAGCATGTGGGATCTTCCCAGACCAGGGCTCGAACCCATGTCCCCTGCATTGGCAGGCAGATTCTTAACCCCTGTGCCACCAGGGAAATCCCTATAGTCTTTTATATTTGCTAAATATCTGCCATTTCTGATGTTCTTCATTCCTTGTGAGCCTGAATGACACGTCATTTCTCTTCAGCTTGAATTTTCTTGAGAATTGTGGAGGCCTGCTGGTGACTGATCATCTATTTTTGTTCACTGAAAATGACTTTTATTTTACTTTCATCTTTGAAGGATAGTTTCACTGAAGATAGAATCCCGGGTTGTTTTTTTCCATCACTTGAAAGGCATTTATTGTCTGGCTTCCATTGTTTCTGAAGAGACATCAGTTGTCACTTGTATCATTGTTCTCTTGTATGTAATGTCTTTCTCTGGCTCTTTCATCTTTGTATTTCAGCAGTTTGGCTATGATGTGTCTAGGTATAATTGTAGTTTATCCTGCTTGGGGGTTTGTTGAGCTTGGACCTGTAAGTTTATGTTTTGTTTTTTTACCAAATTTGGGAAATATTGGCCATTATTTCTTCAAAAATTTTTTCTCTTTTCTCCTCTCCTTCTAGGACTCCAGTAGATCTCTAGAACTCCAGTACATTATCTGAGATTATCATGTTTTTCTTTCATCTTTTTTTAAAATAAATTATTTATTTTATTTATTTATTTTTGGCTGTGTTGGGTCTTTGTTGCTGCACACAGGCTTTCTCTAGTTGGGGTGAGCAGGGGCTACTCTTTGTTGTGATGCATGGGCTTCTCATTGAAGTGGCTTCTCTTGTTGCGGAGCACAGACTCAAGGTGCATGGGCTTCAGTAGTTGTGGCTTGCGGGCTCTAGAGCAGTCTTAGTAGTTGTGGTGCACGGGCTTAGTGGCTCTGCAGCGTGTGGGATCTTCCTGGACCAGGGCTCGAACCCGTGTCCCCTGCACTGGCAGGTGGATTCTTAACCATTGTGCCACCAGGGAAGTCTCTTTTCTTTAATCTTGCTTCTCTCTAATCTTCAGATTGGATCGTTTGTATTAACTTTTAATTCACCAACTTTTCCACTGTCTCTAAAGTGCTGTTGAGGCCATCCAGTGAATTTTGATATCAGTTATTGTATTTGTCACATGCAGAATTCCCAATTAGTCCTTTTTTTATCATTGCTATTTCTCTGCTGAGATTCCCCGTCAGTCTATTAAATAAGAGTATATTTTCCTATAAGTTACTTATGATAGCTTCCTTAAAGTTTTTGACTGCATTTTGCTTCAGTAGGAGTCACGTATTGATACTTTTTTCTTGTCTGATGATGTTTTACTATACAGTGGACATTATGGATGATACATTAATAAGGACTCTGGATTCTGCTACATTCCTCTGAAGAGTGTTAATTTTTGTTCTGGCAGCCAGTCATTTGGCTGGACTGAAACCTCAGTCTCCTTCTCCCCTGTAGTAGATAGTAGCTCAGATCTCTGATCAGTTCTTTAAGCTTCCAGCTGCTGCCTTTCAGTGGACTCACTGGGATTCAGAGTTTCAGGTTTGCTCCTTCCGCTGTTCCTTCCTTTCCAGGATTCCTCTGCTAACTTCATCTGCACTACCAACCCCAACTCGGTCCTTGATATCTCAAGCCATTAAGGCTGCAGCTCTCTGCCACCCTTAGTCTTCTGAAGAATGAGGTGTGCCCTCAGGTATCAAGGTGCAAACTTGCATGTCTTACCCCCTTGAAGTTCCCTTCTTCTAAAAGTGGATGACTGACCCTCTACTTTTTTTTTTTTTTTTTTTGCAGTATGTTGGTCCCTCACTGTTGTGGCCTCTCCCGTTGCGGAGCACAGGCTCCGGACGCGCAGGCTCAGCGGCCATGGCTCACGGGCCTAGCCGCTCCGCGGCATGTGGGATCTTCCCAGACCGGGGCACGAACGCGTGTCCCCTGCATCGGCAGGCAGACTCTCAACCACTGTGCCACCAGGGAAGCCCGACCCTCTACTTTAAAACTCTGAATCAGGAGTTCTCAAACTTATCTACACATTGGAATCACCTGGAAAGCTTTAAAAACAACTGTGGCTTGGATTTTGGAATTTTTTAAAGATCCCCTGGTGATTCTAATACATAAACAAATTTGGGAACCACTGCCCCAAACTATTCTTTAGCCACTGTTTCTCTTCGTAAGTAGAACACTGGGAGTTGACAATTTATTCTCTTTGCAGACCTAGAAAAATTTGCTTTTGTAGTCTTTTGGGGCATTTGACAGTTTTTGTAAAAGAAATGCAATTTGCTGTAGAATTGTCACCCAGGGCAGCTTAACCAATGAGAGTTTAATTAGGCACTGAGCTCATACTATGGTATACCTATAGCCCATACAATATATAAAACCAAGACACTAACAAATAGACCTAACACTGCAGGAAGGTAAACGTGGGTTTGGATCGAACCAAAAAATAAAGTTTATATCTGGAACCTGGCCAAAGAGTAAAAAGCAGTATTCAGAGATCAAGGTTTAAACAGTCTCAGTGAGAGGAGAATGTGGCAAGTCTTGACCTCTCACTAAAAGCAGACTGCCATCTTAGATGGGTTTTATGATTCAGAGACTGGAAGCAGAAAATACTCAACAGATACCCTGTGGCTGAAGAAAAGGAGTAACTTAAGGTTGACGGTCACAATAGGACAGCTGACAAGTAAGGGCAGCATGATAAAGCGATGGAGACCACAACTACAAGGATTTCACCAAATGTCAAGGAAGCAGTCTTGAATGAAATATTTTATAGACACCGGAGAACGTACAAACTCTGAAGCACTGAGTCAATGACTTACAAATGGAATCAAATCCCACGATAGGAATGTACTCAGACTTGCAGAGAACAGACATTTAAGTAACAGCATAGGGATAAGGAAAATGAAACAATAGAGGGGTTTTTCTAGAAGGTAAATTCTAAGAAGCCTTGCCAACTTGGTTTTCTTGTTTTTTTTAATATTCCAAACCTGTCTTCGTAAATAAATTACTGAAACTTGAACATGGTCACATTTGATTGGATCACTCAAATTTATGACCTTAGGACAAATTCAGCTTTTCTATCTCGCCTCAAATTATTGCTAATATGTATCTACTTAATACACTAAAGGCATGTATTCTTTTCATATAAATTTTAATATGAGGATAGGGCTTTTAGAGACTGTAAATAGATTGAAATACAGTAGAAGATAGTCTTTTTAACTTTTAACCCTTTAAATAAAATTTTATTACCTTTTGGCTTGTTACCTAACCTGATCACTAATGTTTTGTTACTTTAAAGTTCTTTCCAGGGAATTCCCTGGCGTTCCAGTGGTTAGGACTCCGTGCTCTCACTGCCAAGGGCCTGTGTTCAATCCCTGGTGGGGGAACTAAGATCCCACAAGCCGTGCTGTGTGGCAAAAAAATAAGAAAGTAAAAAGTTATTTCCATTGATTTTTGTTTTGGAATTTGATTTATTCGGATGAGTCTGTGAAATGCCTATGTGTGTATTTACGTTAGCTAACTTTTCCTCCAGCCTATTCGTACAGCCAGTCTCCACAGTCTGGAACATCACTTACTTTAAATTCTCTCATCAACGGTCCTTCCAATTGTAACGTGGTTTTCTGGTAGCATCTGTAAGTCCAGTACTGAAATAAAAAATGTTAGAGTGATTTGGAAAAGAAAAGCTATACTATTTATTGAAGATTTTGTTATTTGTTATATTATTGTTACAACAGTTCTTGAACACTTTGGGTGCATATGTCATTTCCTCCTCACAACCCGGATGAGAGATGTTATTCCCATTGTGTAGCTGAGGAAACTGAGACTCATCTGAGCTCAGCTTGTGTGTGGGTACCAGCCGTAATAGAGCCACGTTCCCTGCGAGATTCTGCAAGTTCACTTTCCACATACTATGCCTGAAATGAAACAACTTGGAACCATCCCACTTTCATCGGACTGTTCAGTAAGGATTTGATGGTCGCTTTGGCAGGTGATCATATGCAAGTTTTCTCTTTCAAGTACCTCCACTTATTTTTCTACTATCAAACGCCCCCTTTCCTCCACCACTCCGTTTCCTTTTGGCCACGTCTGCTTCTCAGGGAGACTTGCAGAATGTGACACGTCCTCCTGGTTTCCTAAACCTTAACGATGAGCCAGGGCCTGAAATAATGAACTCTCCAAGGCCAAGAAATCTGTTTTGTAGTTTCTCTGTGCTAAGTCTTATCACTTAATCTACTATTCAGTGCATTTCTTTTCCCTAAGTATTGGCTTTCTGAGTCTGTGACCTTGGCCTACTACCTTTTTTAGTATGTTTCTGTTTTTTATTTTGATTGAGAATTTTTAGACTTGTTCTAGTGGCTATAGTTACTCAGTGCTGCTCCTTTCAATTTCCTCTGTACAAAAAAAAAAATATGTCTTTTAAGCTATATTTCCCCAAATAGAGATGAAGGAACTGCTCTGGGACAGAGGTACAGCTTCATCGAATAACACGCTAAGTTTTTTCTTTTCCTTTTTTTCTCTTTTTGGCCACACTGCACAGCTTGTGGGATTTTAGTTCTCAGACCAGGGATTGAACCTGGGACCTCAGCGGTGAGAGCTCAGAGTTCTAACCACCGGACCGCCAGGGAATTCCTAACACTTGAAGTTTTAGAGGCGAGTAAAGATTTATGGCAGTGCCTTTCCACCCCTGTCCTCCAAACCCCCAAACATCCACCTTTTGTGAAACCAGAGCCAGGGTGTTAAATGGTATACACCCGGGGCAAAGATCAGCTTTAAAATAAATAAATACCTCTATGGGAAGAAACAAAAGCAGAGCGTTATTTTCCCTTCAGAGACCTAAGACACAGCAAGAATAAACTTAGCCTGTGTAAGTTTTCTAAAAGGATCGCCACATCCAAGCTTGACTAAAAGATTAACTTTATTTGGTGAGGTGTATTGCTATTCTCAGGCAGGTGCTGCCCTGATCCGCCAATTCCCTGTTAATCTGAACATGCAGAGGCGCCTTTGATCGCTCTCTCAGAGCCTCACCGGCTTCCCTAGTTGGCTTGGGAAACATCAAAAGAACTGTAAAGCAGACTCTAATCTCAGCCTTCCTGTTTCTCCATCTGCCTACTGGGTTCACACAACAGCATGTTTTCTTCAGTTAAAGGGCATTTTCCCCCGTAATACTTGGCGTCACAATGTTAAATGGACAGGTTGGGGGTGGGGGCGTCCAGGGGTGTCCCTCTTTGTAACTCAGATCTCTGCCAATGGAGGATTAGGGCTCTTAGGCTCACTTACAAGGACATTTATGCGGGTACCTAAATTAATGTCTGCTGGCCTGATGCTGAGTAACCAGGGGAAACAGTCCAGTGTAGAGGAACTCGGATCAGTACAGCAGCTGTTAAGTGCTATATGTTCTGTCCATCACAATGGCACTCAAATAACAAGTGTGGGCGAGGGTAATATGGACTGGAAACTCTGAGTTACAGACATACAGCACTGTTCCTTACCAAGACACATTTGTATGCAAGGGTGATAGGTTAGGTAACATCCAGTCTTTTTAAAATTTTTCATTAAATTCTACGGTCAATTACAAGTCAATACTAGTCCTTAGGCTTTATTTCCCTTTCAAGGCCCATGGAATTTTGGCCTCCAGGATTTTATACATCTGTATCTGGATTTTCAAAAATGCTTTAGGGAGTTCCCTGGTGGCCTAGTGGTTAGGATTCTGGGCTTTCAGTGCCATGGCCCAGATTCACTCCCTGATCAGGGAACTGAGATCCTGCAAGCCTGAGATCCCACAAGCCACACAGCGCAGTCAAAAAAAAAAAAAGAAGAAGAAAAAGCTGTATTTTTTACATTGCTTCGGGAGGTATTTTAGAACTGGGGGCACAGGTGAAGGAGATTTGAATTTATGTAGCCTCAAGCAAGTTTTTTGTCATCTCTAAGCCTGGCTGCTGCTTCTCTAAATTTGGTGAAAATAAAACCTAAATCTCAAGGTTGTTGAGAGGATTAAATGAAGTAACGAGGGGAAAACGCTTTAAATGTTTTAGAGCAAAGCAGATTGATCTACAAATGTTGTTGCATCTTAGATAGAATGAATCTACCTCCACACACCCACCATTACCTGGCCAGGTGCAGAGTCCTGCCTGACACAGCCGCCTGGCAGGTTCCTAATCCAGTTTCAGCCTTTGATCTTGTCCTGCCAGGCTTGGACCCGCCAGTTCTTCCTGCCTCCAGCCTGTCTTCACAACGGCAGCAGTTCAGGTCCCCCACCCCTAATGCTGTGTCTACTGCCTTCTCCCTGAGGATGTTCTACAAAGCAGGGATAGGAGGGCTTCAGAAACGGGTTGTACGCTGGAGAGAGTGGTGGCCGCTATGCTGAAGACTAGGTAATCATCATCTCTCTCAAACTAGCTGTTTGAATTTTTACCACTGGCATCATTCCTGCAAAGTTCAAAATAACACTGGTTCCTAGTTACTAAAGGGCTGACCATCCAGAGCCTCTGACCTGCTTTCTCCTTCTCCCTCTGGGCTCACTTAAGAGGAATCCTCTGAGGAGATCTCATTGTGCCTTTTGCGATAGTTTCTTCCCCCTGTTCTTCTGAAAGATGCTAAATTTATTATGACTCAAAAATTGTTTTCCTTTCTTCTTGGAGGGCTCTTTGGGGACTATCTAGATAAGAAAACTGGGTTTGTCTCTTAACCTTTTCAAGTTACTTACTTGTCCAAGCCTCAGTTTCTTCATGTCTGTTTTATACTCCAGAGACTGTTTATCACACATCACAGTCTTTTAACCAGAAACAAGAACTGGCTCAAGAGAATCTCATGTGTCCATTCTTAGATGTTTTGCCTTTGTTTCCTTCCCTCCTGACTCAGGGAAAATTTCTCTCCTTCAACTCTCCTCTTCCTTCACTCTTTGCCCTCCTTTTTTCTTTCCTTACCCCTTTTTAAATCCCTTTACCAGCTTATTGTAAAGGAGATTATAAAGGATACAGTAGCCAGATGAAGAGGTACATTGGGTGAGGTCCGGAAGGGTCCCCAGCACAGGAGCCTCTGTCTCCATGGAACTGGGTACTCCACCCTCCCTGCATGTGAATGCTTTCGTGAACCCAGAAGCTTCCTGCCTTCTGTGGTTTTGATATACACTCAGCCCTCTGCATCTGCAGATGTGAACCCCGGATACGGAGGGCCAACTGTATTCACTGTATTACGGCCATGTTATATGAGGGACTTGAGCATCCACGGGGCCCTGAAACCAACCCCCCAGGGAAACTGAGGGGTGACTGCGATACGTGGGTAATCATTAGTTAAATCCGTTTCACCTGTAACCTGCCTTCATTAATCAAGGTCCTTTTAAATGTTGCCGCAAAAACCTTGCTTGTCTTCTAAGCCGCTCGGGAGCCTAAACAATAAGATGTTTTCCAAGAACCTGGATCAGCTGTGTCTAGTCGGAGCTGAGCTGGTTAAGACTGGATAGGGAAAGAAGGAAAAAGAGTAGATGTAGGTATTATGTGGCTGATTCATTTTGCAGTGCACCTGAAACTGACACAACATTGTAGATTAACTATACTCCAATAAAAATTGCAAGAAAAAAGACAATGGGACCACTGACCCTCCATCTGGGCATGCTCTAGTGTGTGCTCGGTAACCTTTTGATGGCAGAGGGCCGAAAACCCCACCCTCAGATCGTGCCAAGCGCCTTCGCTTCTGAAAGTACACAGGCTGTGGCTGAGTTGCGCCTGCGCAGAACGAGGATGAAGCACCTGTTTCCCATCACCTTTCTCCGCGATCCCCACGCCTGGGACGTCAACTCATCCCATAAATGCCCCAGGCCCTCAGCCTTGTGGGAGGCGATTCTGAGATTTTCTTCTCCTGTGTCTGCGTTAGGCTGTCTTATGCATAAACCCTCTCTCTGCGGCAGAGAGCTTGGTGTCTTAGTGTTTGGCTAGCTGCGCGTAGGGCAAAACAAACCTGGTTCACTAACAACTTTATAACTGAAGCTGCCGCCTGATGAAGAAGGAAGAGTGTTGAGCTTTACTTCAGAAGAACTAAGAGTGATACTACGCCAGGATGACCCTAACTTCTCCAGGTTGGTTTTTCTCACCAGTAAAGCTAAAGGGTTGGGTTAAATCTACCTCTTCAGCCTCTGAAAGCTCTAACTTTCTAAGGACATAAATACTAGTACATATAGATCTGATAACTGTAGGTTGTTTGAAAGTCCCCTAAAATCGGATCATAAACTTAAGTAAAATGTTTACTGTGTGACAGAATGCAAGTAAAAAGTTTAATATAGGGGTCTGCAAATGATGAAATGACCACTTTCTCTGGGCAAAACTATCAAAAGGATAACTAAACTTTAGGGATGACGCTTCAGTCCAGGGAAGAGAGGAGTCTATGTTAAAATTTTGGAGGGAATTCCCTGGTAGTCCAATGGTTAGGACTCCGCACTTCCACTGTAGGAGGCATGGGTTCCATCCCTGGTCGGGGAACTCAGATCCCACAAGCCACACACAGACACGTAAATTGGAGAGTCCCAAGTGTTTTGCTTCAGGTAGAAGGAATGGGAATTGATGAAGAGGATGCAGGGTGGGGGGAGGGGACGGGGAAGCGGGGGAAGATGAGGTGTTTCCAGGAGAGGGAGATGGAGGCGGGAAAGGGGGTCCCGTGGCCTCGTGGCTGCGGAGTGCCAGCTGGTCCTGCCAGGACCAGGTGTGTTGGCCTTCACTGGAGACAGAACAGGGGAGCAGCTCAAGGGCCCATGAGATTTCTTGAGGACAGAGCTCCAAGAAAACCTGGAGTTGATTAGGCAAGTGACTGTAATTGTAAACTTAGAAATCAGAGGGGCATTTAGAAACTGGATAGGAAAGAACCTTATGACTCCAAGGAATAAAAATGTGTAGCCTCCGAAGTCAAGATGTAGTGCGTTTAAAACTGAGCAGCCTTGGGGCTTCCCTGGTTGCACAGTGGTTGAGAGTCCGCCTGCCGATGCAGGGGACGCGGGTTCGTGCCCCGGTCCGGGAAGATCCCACGTGCTGCGGAGCGGCTGGGCCCGTGAGCCATGGCCGCTGAGCCTGCGCCTCCGGAGCCTGTGCTCCGCAACGGGAAAGGCCACAACAGTGAGAAGCCCGCGTACCGCAAAAAAAACCAAAACAAAACTGAGCAGTCTTTTCAGAGTAGCTGGGCAACTATATGCTTAACACTGAGGACATCTGAAGAATAGTTTAAGTCTCATTTGAGGGAGCCACAGCTATGCAAAGCTGATAATTTTTGTGCTTGGAGAACCTTTGTGTTCAGAACTCTGCTGGCCAGAGGGGAGAGGGGCAGGGTGGGTGGTGGGAAGAGAGCCCTGGGAAGCTTTTGAAACAGCACCCAGCTTCTAGATTCTGGCTGCTTCAGAATGTCTCAGCGGGAGGCTTTCAAATACAGGTGTCTAGGCTCCATAATTCAAATTCAGGGCTGGCTCTGTAATTTGCAGGGCCTGGTGCAAAATACACATGTGGGACCACTTCAAAAAACAGGAAAAAAAGTACCATTAGAGGTACTAAAATGTAAAGCTTTCTCCTTTCTGTCAACTTGTCATGGTGTTTTCTATTATTTATCGTTTTCAGGAAAGAAAAACTACCATTTTAAATTAATAGCATGAATTTTTACCATCCATCTTTATATTGTGCAATGCCAGTTTTAAATATAACAGCATGTAACACATACAAAATCACCCAAATGACACACTTTCTATTTCGTAGCTTGTTCCTACATGTACGTTTTGTTCTTACTAGAACTGGAAACAGTACATAAAAGTAAATTCTTGTTTACTTGTTTTTTCACTTAATATGCTCACCTCCTACCAACATTCTCCAACATTCTCTCAGCTCACAGAGTACAGAGGGGATGGAGGGAGGAGGAACCATGGACCGCCCTTTCTTTCCCTTTTTCCTTTTCTGTCATCCTTGTGGGTATAAGTAGTTGGCTCATACAGGGAAGTAATGAGAGCAGGAAAGAATATGATGGAGCTCCTTGTTTGTTCATGTTTCTTAGAATGTCACTGCTTTCTTTCTGGTTCGAATGGAAAGGATGGCTCCCTGGCACCATCAGCTCCTCTGATGATTCGGGTGTAGGTCTAGCACCTTACCTGGCACCCACTTTGAGTCTCGCTGATCCCCCAGGCATCATGGGTCCACTGGAGTCCTGTGCTCATGGGCGTGTGGACCGCGATGTGAGGATGGAGCAGCCGGGAATAGCTGCAGACACACACACACACACACACACACACACACACACACACACACACACACGATGCCTATCCCCTCCGCTCGTGCACACCCACCCACAGCCGTCCCATTGGTCTTCACTTACAAACACAGATTGGCAGGAACGATGATTAGGAATTGTAAATGGTTAGAGCAGAGCATTAAACCAAGCACAGGACCCTTCTGAGCCTGGAGCCCTGTGGGACTTCAGGTTACGCCCCCCTGAACGGCCCTGGCTCCGCTTCAGTATTTCCCACCCCAGACTTCTTGCTAGTCAGTGATCCAGGTTCCATGCCGAGGGCCTCCGAAATGTAGGGAAAGTGAGGACCAGCCAGGCCCCATCGGTGTGGCTAAAGGTCTGGGTGAAGAGACAGAAGGGAAAGGAACATTGGGTTGCCTTTTCTGTCCCTATTGTCACTGTAAGCGTACCTTAAAGTGTCCACACAACTAAGCTGCAGGCCAGCACGGGAGAAACGACCAACGGGGCCAACATCGTGTAATCCTAAGAGCTGGAGCCACATGGGAACACCTGTGGCTTTCGTGAAGGATACGTCCTTCCTCCACCTCTGAATTTGGCCTCCAGCCCTTGGAAGCCAAAGGGCCATGACAGAAGCCAGGCTGAGACCAGGGGCTCCTCTGTCAGACCCCAAATAGGAACCCGTGTTCTTGGTGGGGGGGCGGCTAGCACTCAACTGTCGTCTACAATCAACCTAACTGGATCAGTCCTGGGAATTCCCTGGCACTGCCGGGGCCGGGTTCGACCCCTGGTTGGGGAACTAAGATCCTACAAGCCAGGCAGCATGGTCCCCACCACACCCCCACACCCCGTCAAAAAAGAAAATAAAAACAAAACAAAAAAACCCCAAACTGGATTAACCCTAACCGGACGCCGCCCCTCTCCCCAGAAGGTTGGTGAGGAACACTCAAGCTATCCCTGCCATCAAACCCGGTGTGTACTTTACCCTATATTCAGACCCCCCATTTAGACTAGGTGGCATCTAAACTAGTTTTTCCACAACCTTTTCTAGAAAGGGACATTTAAGATAGAAGAATAGTTCACAAATGTGGTGCCGTCGGGAGAAGGTTGCCTGAGTCTGTTAATACGTTGCTTTCGTGGGGTGAGGACAGCCAAGTGGCTCGGTCGGGCCCTACTTCCCAATCCTTTCTCACCACCACAGACGCGGAAAGCGGTCACACTTGTACAGTGTATGTGGCAGCTCAAGGCTGGAGAGCCCTGCCTGGGAAAACCCAGCTGCCCCCGCCTTGCTCTCAGCATACTTTAACCCCATCACTCCGCAGGCCCAGGTGCCCTGCGAGGGAAGCTCGGCAGTGGTAACCTTTGTTTGTTCCATTAGGGGAACTGTGTGATTTAGGGAAAGGTGATACTACCCCTGGCTCAGAGGTGACCACAGGACTCTGCTAAGGCAGCTGGTGCATCAATTTTGTTGTAAAACATGCTCTGCAAAAACAAAGTCTTGAGAAAAAAAAAAAACTATCTGAAAAATGAAATGGAGAAAATCCTAAAACATGGCTCTGAATGTTGCTGGGGGTCGTCACTCTCAAAGCTAATGCCATTTCCAGAAAACACACATACTGGCTCAGTTTCCACATCTGTGGAATGAAGGGAATAACACTGAATGATCTCCAATGTACCTTTTATGTCAAAATTCAGGGATTAAAAAATGTAAACAAACATTAAACTCTAATTAGAGACAGGGATGCTGAAGTATTCAGATGTAAATGTCTGAAACTTACTTTGAAATGCATTTAAAAAAATACAGATGGCCAGCTGGGAGAGGGACGAGTAATGGATAGATGGGTGATGCCACCAGTCCAGGAAGATGTTAGTGGTAGGAGCTGGGCAGTGGGTATATGTGGGGGTGACCACTGTCAAAGTCTTTCACTTTGGCTGCAAGTTTGAGATTATACATTGAGAAATGTTGGAGGGTAAAATGAGTGCTCTGGCATCCAGTCTTCATGACTAATGCAGAAAAAATGAACAACAGGAAGTAACCTGTCCAACTGGTTTAAAAGCTGTTAGATTTAATAGTTAATCTAAGATGTTGTAACTAAACCAATTTCAAGCCTTTGTGCAAGAAACAAATTCAAAACTTCTGCTATTGCAAAAATGTTACGGTATCAATTATTGGGTGCTAACCGTGTGCCAGGACTCTGCTGAAGGTTTCCTGTGAAACGTCATCCCACTGAATCCTCACAATAGTCAGTGAAGTAGGTAAAATAGGTATCGTCCTATGTCTTTGACAGACAAGAAAACTGAGGCTGGATGAGCTCATCCAAGGCGTGGAGCTGGGACCTGATGGAGCTGGGATTCGAGTTCTGGGCTGAATGATCTCCCAGACAAGACAGCTCTCCGGCGGTATTGGACTCTGCTCCGCCTGCTGCTTCAATCTTACTGACATTTAGGCATGAACTCGACAGGAAAGTTAGGGTTATACACCCACAGTATATGAGTCAATCCTGGCGGGCCTCTAGGCACACAGTCGATGGGTACAAAGCTATAGTTGAAATCCAGTTCAGCCACGTGTCATGGGCTTGGCTGTGAACTTGCCCAAGACACCTGAGACTCTGCCCCTCAGTGTTTTCATGTGTGGATGGAGGCGGATTTCAGGCAGATTGCTCCACAGAGCACTTAGTAACATTTTGGCTTCATGGACAGGTTTGCTTTTTGCTTTGGGATATTTCTCTCATCCTGTGAATTCTCAGTGTGCCAGCTCTGAGTTACTGGGATGTGTCCCCCTTTTTGTGTAACCTCAAACTCCAAATATTTCTGCTTCCTGTGTGCAGTCATCTCAAAAAAAAAAAAATCTTTCCCAAAGCACTATAGCTCCCGTCTCATCCTATGGGGGGCGTTTAGCATCCACCCCTGCACCTGCCCGATATTTCCGAGAGTATCAGGGGACAGGCTTACATTTTCATCAGCATCTTTTACTCTGAATTAGTGGTTTTACCTTACTTGCCTCCTGCAGTAAATATGCTCACTCCATCCTGAGTTGCCCCAGGCCCTTTTGACTTTAATTCCTCTATATTTAACCTAACAGGAAAACACAAACAACTGCAACAACTTTTTATAGAAGAAATGAGAATAGTGAGGGATTATTAACAGAAAAGGTGAGAAATAACTCAACTGTCATTCATCCATTTGACTAATATTGATTGAGTGCCTCTTATACACCAGGCATTTTTCTGGTGCTGGAAATATCAAAATGATTAAAACAGACCAGAAGAGAAAAATCCCTACCCTCTTCAGGTTTACTTTCTAGTTGGGAGAAGGGAAGAGGACCGTTTATTTATGTATTTTGTTGATTGTCTATTGTAGGTTGGATGGTGAGAAGAGGTGGAGAAAAACAAGGAGGGAAGAGAGAGAGGTGTCTGCGGGTCGGGTGGATGTGGGAGTGTGCGATTTTAAATAGGGTGATAGGAAAGGGCCCACTTAGGAGGATACCTGGGAGGTAATCTCCCAGGAGGAAATCTGCAGGAAGGATGCTCCAGTCAGACACGGACACTTCCGTCACTGCAAAGACTCTGTGAGTGCTGGGCTGAGAGCTTGAAGTGTCGAGTATCATGATGAACTCCTGGATTTTACATATTTGATGCGTTTTAATCTATTGCAGTTATTTTCTTATTGATGCTCAAATTGTCCCATTTGTGGCCAGGGATAGACACTTCAATATTCTGCCTGAGGGAGGGAGGGAGGTGAGCAAGACAGGAGCTATGGAAAGTCAGTGCAGTGAAGCTTGTCCCAGGTGCTCCATGGAGGAGGGATGGCTGAAGGATGCACTCAGAATCCTGCCGGACCTTTTTTATTTTAATTAATCAACTAAATTAAATTAAATTAATTTATTTTGGCTGCGCCGGGTCTTTGTTGCGGCATGCAGACTCTTTATTGCGGCATGTACGCGGGATCTAGCTCCCGAGCCAAGGATCGAACCCTGGTCCCCTGCATTGGGAGCGTGGAGTCTTACCCACTGGACCACCAGGGAAGTCCCCTGCCAGACCCTAAGAATCATATCATGCTGTGAGATTTGTGTGTGTGTGTGGGTGTGGGTGTGTATATAGGAAAGGGACTGAGTCTGAAGCCAATTCAACATGATACAGAATATAAACATCATGTAGCAGGAACCCAAAGACCTAAAAAGACCACAGACGTTAAGCTCTTACCTGAGAATTAGTAGAAATCCTGGGGGCAGTTACTTGGGACTTCCCCAGGTAGGGGTTGGAATGGGGAGGGGGGAAAACAGAAAGGATAACTCAAAATAATTGAGTTTCCAGGGCCATGGAAAGCCCACACAATTTCTGATATTTCTATATACATATATGTCTGCATGACCAACAGGCTTGAGAGCTCTTTTAAAAGTAGGGAGGATGACTCTGGAAGTCAGTTAGATTTGCAAATTATCGTCTGTAGAAAAATCTGCATAGATTTCTGGGTGAGGGAGAAGCGGGGAGCCGGAATTTGATGAAGTGGAGAACAGTATGCTTTGGAACCAAGTATGAGGCACTTAGTCTGACAAAGGACTTTTTTTTTTTTTCTGATTTGTATATCCATCAATATCAACACCTAAATACAAAATCTCTAACATCTAAATTGTCCTGGAAAGTTCAGTATCTGTGGTTTCATCCTTATAGTTCAAATCTCTTTCTTATATAAAATATCCAGAGAGAGTCTAAAATATGACTGTACAGGAAGTTCATTGTAGTGAAGGTTGATTAACATAAGGAGTCTGATCACAGACCAAAGCTTGAGGATATTTTTGTGACACAAACTGGCACTGTCTTTTTGTTGTGTAGGAATATGAACTCTCAGGATTTAAGCCCCTGCGGGAGAATAGTACTGATTACTATGTAAATAATTGAGTACACATGACCAATATTCTCGAGATTCTGGAGTTACTGAAGAGCAGGAAAGTGGCTGCTATAGACTGAATATTTGTGTTGACCACCAATTCTTATGCTGACGCCTAATTGCCAATGTATTGGAGGTGGAGTCTTTGGGGGGGGTGATTAGATCATGAGGGTGGGGCCCTCATGAATGGGATCAGTGCCCTTATAAAAGACACCCCAGAGAGCTCCCTTAGCCATCTATGAACTAGGGAGCAGACCCTCACAAGACACCAATCTACCGGTGCCTTGATCTTCAACTTGCCAGCATCCAGAACTGTGAGAAATAAATGTTGCTTAAGCCACCCAGTCTATGGTATTTTTGTTATAATAGTCTCAATGAACTAAAATTGTGATAGATGAGAAAACTGTCATCTTAAGTGATTCCTTACAATATGTGATTGTCTGTGCTAGGTGACTGTGGAAAACTCACGGGTGTGTAGTAATTGATTCACCTTTTACTGCAAAGTGTATTTTGGGAAATAAACTGATGCAAGCTAGTCACTTCATATAAATACTCTGTATGACGTTGAACTTTCTGGGTTCTAATTCTCAGAATGAGAGCCAGACTGACAGAGATGTTTAACCTCAGTGGGAAGCCTCACGCTCATCAGACATGCTCACTTATGCCCCAGACTAAGTCCCCTTAGATACAAATGGAGAAATTGTGCTCCACTAGCAAGTGGGTCATAAGATTCCTAGTCATGATTTAGGTAACGATAGAATTTGTGTGTGTGCATAGCACACGAATTCTTATTTATCCTTGCCTTGGCGTATGAGTTAAAGTACACCCCCGTGAAGCACCTGTCATTCTAGCTATACCTGTGTACTTTGGCGATTGACCCCTACGTCACTGCTCCGTCTCTCCTCCATGCCTTTGATCAACCCATTCCTTTTACTTAAGATGCCTCTACAGTGGAGGTTCTCAACCTTGGCTGCACCCAAACACAGATGCCTTTGGCCCTTCCTGCCTCCCCCATCCTGATGTAATTGATTTGCTGTGTAGATTTCTTCCCAGGTTGAAAGCTGCTGCGGGAAGTGCCTGTGGACTCTGGCAGTAGACTCCCCTGGTGAATTTGTTAGAAACGCAAATTGGCTCTCAGAGCAGACCTACTGAGTCAGAATCCGCTTGTGGGTGGTGGGGGGAGGGCGAAATAAATTCAACTTCAAAGCCATCTTTTCAGGTCTGGGGCTAAACTGTTAACCAGACCTTCGGACCCTAACTGCTGTGTGAAGTCCGCTATGCGCATCCCCACACGGAGGAAGAATCTACTGTCCTGACGTGTGTTAAAAGGCACAGGACTGTTTGCCTAAGTGCAGCTGAAACTGCCCTCCGGGTCACAGCACAGACACCAGTGTTGGGTGGTGACAGCCCCAAGGGACAGCAGTGTCTTCCCGCTGAGACTGCTGGGCTGAAATGGTTGCAGCCTTTAGCGTGACAAAGGGATGTGTTTGGGAAACGAAGATTTCCTGCTCAAAGACAAATAGGTCTCAACAGTCACACGCTCTGATGTAGGCCTGTCTGAACAGGAAAAGGAGGACCTCTTATTTGTCAGGAGCTCTGCTTGAAAAGAAAGGGGGGGTGGAAAAGAAAAAAAAGACCCACTGAAATATTGCTTACTTCCTAGAAGGAAGGACACATTCTTGGACTGAACTCAAAGGATGTCGGTCTCAACAAGGACGTCAGTTAACTCTGTCTTATTCTGGGGCCATTTGTTTGCCAAGAACCAGAAAATCACTCAAACCACTTAAATAAAAGGGGGATGGTTTTAAAGACACAGTCGTCATACTTCGTTCTGCGTGGTCAGCGCTGTGATTTGCGAGGCGGTTGTGTTCGCGCATTAGGTTTGCAAAATCAGTTTTGTAGCTCTTTGAGCACAGAAGGGGGATTTTTAAACTTTTGGTGTCTCCAAACTGAATGAAAACAGACTGTAAAAAAATGCTGACTGCTCTGCCCTGACTATCAGGAAGCTTAGAAAGAAACTTAGGACTCACAACTCAGGACCCTGGGAACTTGGTGAATTTACTCATCTAGCAATTTTCTTTTTCTTATTTCTTTTTATTTTAAAACTGTTCAGTGTTTTATGATTTAATTCTGTAAATCATCTTAAAGCCTTTTTAGATGTCGAGGTTTACTTTTTTTTGGTTGCACCGGGTCTTAGTTGTGGCTCTCGGGCTCCTTAGTTGCGGCATGCATGTGGGATCTAGCTCCCTGACCAGGGACTGAACCCCCGTCCCCTGCACTGGAAGGCAGATTCTTAACCACTGCACCACCAGGGAAGTCTCTGGAGTTTTACTTTTTAAAAAACTAATAATTAAAAAACAGAACTACCATGCATAGGTGCTGGTGTCCCGGTATAAACCTACTGACCATCAAAGTGTTTCCGCTCTGCTCCTGTCCTGGATTGAGTCCCAGGGTTAGCCTAGACTCTGCTGCAGGAACTCGCTGGGATCCTAGGCTGCCATCTAAGTAAGGGCTGTGCAAATAAACCCAGTTCCTGGAGGAGTTCACACCTTGGGGCTGATGTTACATTAAATCTGCCTCCACATTTCTAGCGACTTTTTTCCTTCCTTGTTGAAAGTCAACTGGAAGGTGCCTGCATCTGTGGTTGCTGTTTTAAGCATGCCTCTGAATTTACTTTTTGAATGCTTTGTTTCCTTGTTTGCAAGGGTAGGTGCTAAAACTCATACCTGCTTGGTGAAATGAAAATCAAGGCAGCCCTTTTGGAAAGCCAATTGGTAACATTTAGAAACAAAAGCGCCCGTCCATTTGTCTAGGACTATAACCCTTAGATACACTCCCAGGTGTACTGAAGATACATTGTAAAACGCTTTTCACTGCAGATTTTGTTTGTCATAGCAAGTGGTAGAAACAGCCTAATAGTCCATCAGTAGGGGGACTAACAATGTTTTATGGTTCATTCATAAACTGGAATGCTATGGAGCCATTAAAGAGAATGGGTGGGTCAGAGTGTTCTGAAATGGAGCATTCATTACTAAATGAAAAAGCAAACAGTAGAGGAATGTGTGTAGTATGCTTCCAGTCTGTGGAAGAAGGAAAAATATATACTTGAATGTGTATAGAAAAATTTGGGGAGGGTATACAATAAAGTGTTCAAAGATGTTGACTATTGCAGGAAAGAACTGGAGTGAAAGGAGGTTTATTTTCATTATATACACTCTTATTCTGTTTGAAATTTTCATATGGGTACATTTTTCACCAGAAAGAAAAAGAAAAGAAAAAGATGCATTGCTTTGTCTTGCACAAAAATCTCGCACATACAAAACATCTAGAGTTAGATGGATTCAAATGCTAGCTCTGTCACTTACCTGTGACCTTGAGGTGCTCCCTAATTCACTTGTAGTGACTATCTCGTGGGGCTGCTGTGAGGATTAAGTTACAGAATGCATATCAAACAGTATTTTCTTAGTAAATGTAAATGTGTAATAATGATGGTGCTCGTGGACATTTATCCAATGCTTACCATGTGCAAGGCAGTGTATTAAGAACTTTACATATATTAATTCATTTAATCCTTAAACCAACCCTGTGAAACAAGTACTATTTTCATCCTAATTGTACAGATGGGGAAACTGAGGCACAGAGAGGCTAAGTACCTTGCCCGAGAAGACACAGCTAGTATATGGTAGAGCAAAGGATTCAAACCCAGGCAATCTGGCTCCATAGCCCAAGCTCTTCCCCACTTACCCAACGGCCCTGTCCCTGCTGGAAAGACAGGTCTACTCAGGGCAGCATGAGGCTGATGAGAGGGTCAGTCCAGTTTCTAAGAGAAATGCTTAGAGTATCTGTAAATGTCTTATAAGCTTATGGCAATGCTTTCTGACCAACCCCATGTCAGAATGTTACAATCAAGGTGACACGTGGGTGTTTCCACTGGAGTGTGTGGGGACTTTTCCCTCTGCCTCTGTTTTCTCCCAGCTGGATCCTCTCTGCCTGTGAATCTGGAGTCCCTGACAGGAATCCTGCTGGGAAATCTTTACGGCATGATGAAGCCAACAGTGGATCCCAGGGTGTAGAAGGGGTGGAGAGACCGGTCTTTTCTGTGTCTATTATCTAATGAACACATTTCAATACTAGGAGTGGTGGAGGACCTGGCCTCTTTCACGAGAATCATTCAGGTGACGCAGTTCCGTCAGAATGACTGTCTCTGGGGACGGTACACCAACTTTCCCAGTGTGGTCAAGACCTTGTATTTCTGTAGGTAAGCATTACCTTAATATTTAACTCAGGTTCTCTCAGTTGAATATTTAACCTAACTGTAATGTGTTGCCTTTGCTAGAAGAACAGCTGGTCTTTGGCCTCCTCAGAATCTGTCTTTAAGTGAAATGAACTTGAGAGCAAATACATGAAGAATTTCAGCCACTGACAGGTGGCTTAGGTCCCCATTAGTAGGGTGTTTTTCTTTCCTTGTGTCCAGAATTACTCAGAATTATCTGAATAACTATTCCTCACTTCACCACTATTTCCAAAGTGCTTAACAGACACGCTCAGTCAGTTTGGAAATCCCCATTGTCCTGTGCTAACCTCTCTCCAATGTTCCAATTTTCCAAACTGCTGATCAATTTTTCACTCTCTCTGTAAGACTGCTTGCTTGCTTTATGATTTCATTTTGAACAACCTGCCAGTCAAGGGATCTTTGGGGCATCGACTCAAGATGAGAACGGACACAAGCTCCTTGGAAAGGATTCCCTTTCAGACATTCCAGACTCATTACCTTGCTTGACTAATGTAAGAAACAAGTCAGGAGCCCTTGAGTTGCTCTTTCAAGTTTGTCAAGTTCAACGTTAGAAATACCAGGCTCACCCTGAGTACCAGGTCCTGCTCCTGCCAGGGGCCAGGCTGCGGAGAAGAAAACTGTCAACTCCCACCGGCAAAGGCAGTGAAGGCAGCGAGGCTCTCTTCCCTCCAAAGGACTCTAAGAGTAAATTATTTAAACTCCTTCTCACCTTTGTTTAAGATCTGCCTCTTCTCACACTTGGAAATTACAAACAGACATTGTGTTGGCTGAGGTTGCAAAGTATATCAGGTCTTATTCTAGAAAGGAAATGAAGCGACGACGCTGGTGTTTTAAAAAGTGTCACTTATAGAAGTAAACATTTTCTACAGCAAGAGGGTATTCCCTAAGACTAAAACCGCTCTAAAATGTCCCCGCCCCTTTTTTTTTTTTTCAGTGAATAGAATATTTTCATCTTCGGAGATGTTTCTTCCAATGTACTTTATGGGGACATCCACAGTATTATCTAACTCCCTGGATGTTTCTCTTCATTGTTTCATCATAGAAATTGCTAGTAGGCATTGGACTTGAATGTCCTAGGAAGAAGGAAGGACTCGTCGACTGATCATTATGGGTGTAGACCTCGGAAGGCTAGCTATGCAGGAATGTTTCCTGTTTCCAGAGCATTGGTCTTCAGACGTAGTGAAAGCACCAGGATTTAAGACTACAAAACCCGTAATTGTTTGTAACCTCCTCATACTAGGCTCAATAGAAAGAATGCATTTTCCCTCTTTATATCACAAGAGAAAACTAAGACTCTATTTGCTTCCCCCTTCCTCCTTTCCAAAGTGAAAAAGAGAGTTTTTCTTTTCTTCCTTTGGCTGCTTTGGGTCTTCATTGCTGCAGGCAGGCTTTCTCTAGTTGCAGCGAGCGGGGGCTAGTCTTTGTTGCGGTGCATGGCTTCTCATTGCCGTGGTTTCTCTTGTTGCAGAGCACGGGCTCTAGGCACGCAGGCTTCAGTAGTTGTGGCTCACGGGCTATAGAGCGCAGGCTCAGTAGTTGTGGTGCACGGGCTTAGTTGCTCCGCGGCATGTGGGATCTTCCTGGACCAGGGATCGAACCTGTGTCCCCTGCATTGGCAGGTGGATTCTTAACCACTGTGCCACCAGGGAAGTCCAAGGAGAGTTTTTCTATGGAAGAATCTCTTTATTGAGGTCTCTATAGAAGCTCCCTCGTGACACTGATTTACCTATCGAGTAATTTGGAAAGAGGACATTAGCATCTACTTCTCCCTGAAGGCAGACTAGAAGCGTGAAGCAGAAGAATGGCATTTTTTTCATCTGTTCTAGTGAAAACATTTGATGAACAGCAACAGTTCAATCAGCTACATGGCAGACTTTGACTTTTGGTGGTTTTTTTTTTTGCCGTACGCGGGCCTCTTACTGTTGTGGCCTCTCCTGTTGCGGAGCACAGGCTCCGGACGCGCTGGCTCAATGGCCATGGCTCACGGGCCCAGCCGCCCCGCGGCATGTGGGATCCTCCTGGACCGGGGCACGAACCCGTGTCCCCTGCATCGTCAGGTGGACTCTCAACCACTGCGCCACCAGGGAAGCCCCCCTGTGGTTTTCTGATGATGCCTCCCTGGGCCAGCAGGAAGCCCAGACAGGGAAGAGCACACTATTTCCTCTCTCTGCTTCAGGGGAAATGAGTGACTTGCAGAGGAATTTTAAGACCTATTCTGTAAACTTAGTAAATGCGTTAGGACCAGAGAGAGTTTTCAGCCTGGGCCACTAGTTTCTGTTTGCAAAAGGAGTTAATCTGATCTTAGTTTAGTAGCTGAAAGTTAAACAGGCTATTGAACAAACCCCAGGTGGATTTCGGTACCCTTTGGTAACAGTGGCATACGAGAATGAACACATTCAGGCAGTAGGATTTTCCATGTGTCATTTATTTAAACCAAAATCAGTTTATATTTTCAAGGGTGTGGATTTCAAAGATACAAAAAGAAATTCAAACCATTTTGTTCAATATCTATAAAAAATGAAATTACATTTTGCTGTGGGTGGGGCGGGAGTGGACCCTGTAACATGGGAAATTGCTTCACTGAAATTCAAATTTCTGTGTGCAAAAACTAACTCATTTTGTTTTAGGATTGGCTGAAATGTTTAAGGAGCCCCGATAAAATATAAGAATTAATTTGCTAAAAGTCAAGAAGTACAATCACAGTTCACACTACGTGAACGGTCAGTGCATGAGCCAAAGTAATGAGATCTTTGCAACCTCGCCTGCGTCCGGCCACTTGATCATTGCTCTTTGGAAGCACTTTCAAAAGTACATTGTGGGGCTTCCCTGGTGGCGCAGTGGTTGAGAGTCTGCCTGCCGGTGCTGGGGACACGGGTTCGTGCCCCGGTCCGGGAAGATCCCACATGCCGCGGAGCGGCTGGGTCCGTGAGCCATGGCCGCTGAGCCTGCACGTCCGGAGCCTGTGCTCCGCAAAGGGAGAGGCCATGACAGTGAGAGGCCCGCGTACCGCAAAAAAAAAAAAAAAGTACATTGTGTTATTTTGGTGCTTGGCACAGGTCTTGCTTATGTATAAAAATCGGACAAAGTGGCTTATCTGCTTAACAGTTTCCAAGTTTGTTGCATATAGATGTATGGCTTTGCCCAAGAACTTGGTGGGAGGAAGTATTGTGGACACAGGTCTCAGGGTTGTGGCATTTTCAGATCAGTGTAAGTCCACTGTATAAAGTGTTTTAATTTACTTTTTTGTTGTTTTTGGTGAGTCTGTATTTTTGTGTATAAAGTAAGGCTTACAAATATGACCTAGATGAAAACCAGGGGAAATTGACAGTGGCAATTACCAATTCTAAATGTGAGAAGAATGATAAAGACCTCACTGAAGACAAAGCTGAACGCAGGCTTGGATTTTGGACTCAAATCTGTCACTTAATAATTGTGCCATGCTGGGCGAGTGACCGAACCTCAGGGAGCAGTTTTTCAGTACTGTGAGGATGAAATGAAAACCACAATGCATTATTCTGATTTTCCCTACCCCAGAGAACTGTGTAGGAAACAAAAGTGATGAAATGTTTTGAAAGAAATCCACGTGGGTAAAAATCTATACAGATTTGAACATGTTTGAGAAGCTAATAACATCTTTCATAAAACATACAGCTCCTGACCTGAAACTTTCAGATGCGTGTAATCATCACAGTAAAAGGACTTTTAGTTTTTGGTACTTAAAGCCCTTCCATAGGGTGCAAGTTCTACCCACCAGCTCACCTGGACTAGTACGTGTGTTGTTACAATGAAAGTCACAATGATATGCTTCTTAACTGCTTAATTATTCACCCCCCCCCAAAGGCAATTACTTATCTTTTAGAAGAAGTAGGACTCTGTAGTGAACACACACAGACCTGAAAGCAGTGCATTAAGTATTTTATTAATTTCTTTATACATTATGGGAAACATTCATCTATTTACAATTTTTTTTTTTGTCCACACACAGTCTAGGTAGATAAGCCTATGAAATCCCAATTCATAAAGCCATAAAAATGTTCCCCACCCCTCCATCTGAAGGCTTTCAAATGAATCTTTTTTTTTTCCAAACCAAAATAATTTTTAAAAATTACATTTGGGAATTCAGATATGCTAGTGATTTACATTCCAGTTATTTAAAATATGCATCTAGACAGGTTTTAAAAAAGAAATGGTAAATTCACAAGGATAAGGCTTAAATTAAAGTGGGAATGCACAGTAAAACATTAAGGAAACATCTATAAATAACAGAAATATAGTACAAATAAATTAGTTCTATTTACCATTTCAAATATTAAAAATCTTTAATCCATTTCTTCATCTCTCTTTACAAAAAGGTTATGTGAGTTGTATGGAAACATCTGCAAAAAATATAATAAATACTTAATTTCTTTTAACGTTTTTTGATGTGGGAGACAAACTTCTTTTGTAATCCCCCCTCCCCAAGAAAATGCCCAAACACCTTTATACCAAAGTTAAACAAAATAAGCAATTTTTCAGGGTACATACATTTTCCAATATGAACTAAAAAACATTTCTACAAATTACATCAGAAGAACAATGTAACAAAGGTTATGGTCATGGATGTCAGCTTAAGGGGGCAAGTGATTAACAGGCAGCTTTATGTGGGATCATGTCTTAACATCAATAATTAGCCTTCTATAAAGTGTTTGTACAATTGGTGTTTTCAAGGAAGGCAAAGGTCATGGTGCCTGGAGGCCTTCGGCTAAAAGATTTAAAATTCTTACCAAAAATAGCTTATGAATATACAAATACCGTTCACATAGACAAGATAAATAGGCCATCTCTTGTCTCTCTTTAAAATATCCTGGGCTAAACCAGTTTGCAAAGAAAATATTGTAGGATGATCTTGAATCGTATTAGAAATCTATTTCTTAATCCAAATCTTATCTCCACCTCAGGGTGCAGAGCTGTGGATGGGGACATCTGGTCTTCAAATGGGTGTGGCTTCCTTCACGTTAATCTGAGTTCCGAGTCACTGTCAGGGTTGAATGAGACCATAGGCTACCCAAGGTGGCAGTTGGCCTTACTTGATGCAAACTTTGTGTGACCTTCCTTGGCTGCTACAGAGTAAAGAAAAGGTGTATTCTTTTTAAAACCAGCAATACTTGAAGCTCAAATTCTCTGTCTGCTCCAATTTTATAAAGCACTCAAAGGTGCTTTGTTCACCCTAGTTAAAAGTTGGTTGGTTGGTTTTTAAATGTTAGTAGCCCTTGTCTTGTAAACCACAGCAGTAAACATTTGTGCCCTGTTTATAAAGATAGCTCAAAGCATCAATGGCTCTGAGAGGTAGCGAATTCTCTAGTGGTTTTAGAATATGTCCGTGAAAATAGTTGTTGCCAGAACCCATCACCTCTCTTAATTGCTTAAATAAAATTAAATTAGCACCTGGCTATGAGAGTTTTGTTTTTTGTTTTTTTTTTTAAAAAAAAAGCATCTCTGGTGCAAGAGTATTTGATGTATGTTTTCAAAAGTCTTTCATTTTTCAATGGTAATTTCTAACGCTTTAGGGAGCTGGATAAAACGCCAGTGATCATTTAAGATCACCTCATTCTAAGTGCTTAAACTGCTACGAGTAAGGGCATTTAAAGATAACTTGAGCTGGATGCAAAAGTCATACTGGCCATCCATCAGGACTAAAAACGGAAATCAACATTCTCTGCCAAAAGCCTGGGTTTCTTTCAGTGTTTAGGAATCATGACACTGTCCCCCTCCATGTGGCCTCTGAACCTCGCAGGTGAAATTTCTTCTCTCTCTACCTGGGACCTCAAGACAAGTGGCCGCTCTTTGGAACGAGGCAGCATGTCTACTGGGACAGAAAGCTTATTTTACCGGTTTGACACAGGACAAAATCCTTATTCGGGGGTGTGTTAGGACCGTGGAGCAGTGAGAAAAGACTGATGAAGACAGACGTCTGCCGTGTGAACTACTGGGTTAAAAGAGACGGATGTGTAGCATTCCAAGGGGATGCTAGGAAAATCCCAACTTTTCGCAGAAAGCAGCCCGGCTGCCATGTACAGCACTCCGTAAGCAGAGATGTACTTAGCTCTGTGTAATTAGGTAGGCCCCCAGGATGGACACTAACAAATTAATAGAACCAACACTTTCCCCTAAAGACCCCACCACCACCATCACAATAATATAATATACATAGTACAAGAAAAGCTGATAAAACACTTCAGGTGTAACTTTTCTTAAGAATAGGACAAAAAAAAAATCCCTTATGTAGTCTTTTAAACTAGCAGTGCTTCCTTTGTCTTGCCTTGCCTATCTTCATTTTATTGCCTTTCAGAATAGATGGATATCCCTGAAAGATCGGATTGACAATCTTCTGCTGATTGAGACATCTGAAGCAGTGACTTGATGACACAAGAGTGAGGCAGTTTTGCAGCTGTGAGCGACGCAGGTACCCCCGGCACCCGCAGGGTTTGCTTCTCTTTCCCCCACTCCGCATCCTGGTCCCCCGCCCCCCAGCCCCTCTGCGTCCCCTCTCGGTGTGTCACTTCCCGACTCCGGTGACAGGGTGTGTGATTTCTGAGGTTGGAAATCAAGTGTTCCATCTGCTTGCCCAAATAGGAAGCGTGTCGGGGAAATCAGGGGGATCGGAGCCCTAGTTTCCTAGTTTCTTTCGGGTGGAAGTCCGCGAGGTCCCGAGGGGACCACCCACCTCGGGACTCCCCCACCCCGGGATCCTGGATTTCTGAGATACCCTATGGTTCGATATTGCTGGAATCTAAGGACAGACAAGCTCGAGAGAACAGAGGATGGCGGGTGACCTAGAGGGGCCGCGTCTACACGGGTGGGCGGGCCAAGAAGGCGAAGGGCGGGCGCCGGGGAGGAGGCGGCCGGGGGCGCGGCGGCCGGGGGCCTCAGAGCCGGGTCTGCGCCTCGGGGATGTAGATCTCGATGCTCTCGGCGCTCTCGGTGGCCGAGTTCTGGCGGACGGACGCGGCGCGCTTGGCGGCCATCAGGCGCTTGCGGGCCTCCTGGCGCTGCGAGCTCTCCAGCGAGCGCTCCCGGATCAGCGGCGCGGGGCCCTTCGCCGGCTTCTTGGGCACTGGAGGAGGGGCCCTTCGCTCCTGATCAAAGCAGAAGGTTCAGGACATTACACAGCTTCTCAGGACAAGCTTGGGAAAAACTGGGATAGGTCAGTAGTTAGCACACTTTTTTTTTTTTTTTTTTAAGCCTAGGGGTGGTTAGGTTAGTTCTGATCTGCACACTGTATATATATATATTTACATGTATAGATATGTATATATTTTTTCTTCATTATTCTGGCTTGCGTATTCAAAAGATGCAGGGGGGAAAAAATACCGGTAAGTTTAAGGCCAAGGGTAAAGCTGGATGGCAGAACTAGGTCTCTCCAAGGGAAGGATGTGGGTATTTAAAATGCCCCCCGCCTGCTGAAAGGCTGCGGCTCCCAGCACGTTTACTGCGGTTTTTCTCTGGAGGCTCCAGACTGTTCTGGGTGCCAGAGATGGGAAAGGGTGGCAGCGGTCGCCTCTTAGAACTCTGCATCCCCCTAAGGAGGGAGGCGGAGGGTGCGAGCTCGGTTCAGAGTTTAAAAACATCCCCGCCCTCTCCTCGGGCCCACCCAAACCTAAACAACCAAACGAGGAAGAAGATTGTAAGCCTGCGTTCGTTTAGCTTTGCTGATGCCACAGTGAGTTACACCCGTTTGCACATCACACACAAACACACAGCAATGTACTGGGCAGGGTCACCCTGGAGGGAGGACTTGGACAGTTCCTTACCCTCCCGGGTAGTGGAGTCAGCTCCTAAAACATCCTGCTGGACCGTCACGCCTTAGGATCTCGGGGCGACTGTGGCGGCCCAGAGGGCAATTCCATCACAGGGACAGACACTGTGCCATGAAAACTGAACACAAGACTGAAAGAGTTCATCCCCCTAGCAGCAGCAAACTAGAAAACGGGTGGCTATTTTTAAATGTCGCAAAAACAAAAGCCATTCATCACTTGGGCTGGAAAAAGAAGTACAGTGGGAAAGAAGGGAATCTAAACCACAAAGGATTTTTAGGAAAAAGACGGTGAGTTTTCAGGCTGCACAAAGGTCCACGTGAATCTGATGATTTCATTTTTTAATAAAATACCCTAATTCTCATAAAACTAAATGTGAAAAGTATCTTAAATTAGGGATTCCATGATTCTCCAAAGGGCATTCTCTGTGTTCCTCCTTGCTTGCCTGGGTGAAGTACCTAGTTAACGTACTGCGCTGGAGTTGCCCGCCGGCTGTTTAAGGTGGCGTCTTGTGTGGATAAAAAAGGAAAGCACAGAGCGCAAACCATATTCCACCAACTCTGATTGTCTTGTTCATTGTTTCCCTTCCAGTTCATGGGGTGATGCAAAGCTCTGATCACAGACAACGTGCATGAAGATTTAGAAATCAAGTTAACTAATGATTTACTGTGTCAATAGGTTACATATATCAATTCTTAGCTTCACTCCTTTTGGACGTTTAAAATCTTCATTGTTGGGTAACTCAGTCGATATTTTTGAAAGTATGAATGTTGGAAACTTTTTAGTCATATTTTCCTTTCCTTGCACATTTTATTTTTTAACTATAATTTTTAAAAATCCATGAGTGAGAAATTAGATGGATCAGCTCTAGAAATTCAGTTACCAGTATGTGTGTACATCTGTAGTGTTTTCTTAAAGTCAGACCAATTTAAAAGCTTATGTAGCAGACAGTTTTAAACCCAGATTAAAGAAAACTAGATTGAGTGCAAAATGTTTGGCTCCCCCAGTGAGAGGCCACACAGACATCAATGGTACTTTGATGCTTCGCACCAAAACCCCACAGGTGGATGGTGACAGAATTAGAGATGAGGGACAGTGATGAGAGCGGTGGCCCCTTTGATTATGCACCGGCTGTTGGCACTGGATTTCTCCTGGGAGCCCATGGACTCCAAGAACCCTGGTATTATAATGGGCAGCAGCAGAATGGATTGGACTGCTGCTTGCTCTCTGATAGGTGCAGGGATCAGAAAAGGGCATCACAAGTATAGCTGTGCCTAATATTTAGAAGTTGAATCTCTCAGGAACATCTGACCTCAGGCCATAGGAAAGCAAAGGGTTAAAAAAGTCATGCATGCCTGGCCAGCCTAGGGAGGTGGACATTGGATACCTGGGCAAGCCTGGTGGACCCGCCATAATCAAATGTGAAAATTGTCATTTATTAATTCAAGTAAAAGAATTTGAGTCTTTACTTCTAAGCTCTCGCATGAGGAACCCAGTGAGCGATATTCCCCAAGGCAAATCAACCAATAGTAAAACTCTTAAAAAATCCCAACATTTATGATTACTGTGAAACTTTACGGTGTGTATATTTTTACACTTGAACAACAGTGGTTTCTTCATTACTATATTTATGAAATGATTATCAAAGTCGGTTAGTTTGCAGGGCTTCCTATTTTCTCGGAAACACATTCTAGGGGTGTAAGGAAGTTGAACTCTTGCTGTATGTAGTCATGCACTGAAGATGTCTTTTATTTTAGTTTAAAAAGCAAAATGGAGGCAGTCCCTTCCAGTGACTAAAATGGTTTAACTTAAAGTTTAATTAACAAAAAAAGCCACATTCCCATTTTCCAATTCACAAAGACAGGTTTTTCTTTAAAAATATGCCTGAAACATATTACAGATAATATCCCAAATGATTACTATGTAAACATTGTCATTACAATGAAATTAATATGATATCAGCTCCATTTCACATTGTAAACAGCAAGCAGAAGCCTATTTAGACTGTCCAGTGTTTGTGCAGGTTTTTAAATGAACCATACAAAATCTACATTGTTCTACCTTCTTGTCAAGAGGATCCATCTGTTTCCAATTATTGGCCTTTAACTGATGAAGTTCATCAAATTTCATACTAATATTTTCTATGGACAACTGCAGCATGTCCCAGAACCCCGCCAAATCCTGGGAGGTGGGTCTTGGATGAGCATTGGGATTCTGTACAAGAGAAAGAAAAACATTCACGCTTTAGAGGTGATGATCTAGGACAACAAGCACAGGACCAAGGTGGCCTTTTCAAATATTTCAAATAACGCAAGGAGGATGAGTTCCTTTTGGTTTTCAGATAGGAGAGAAAAGTGAGGCTATCGATGGCCCTTTTATTTATTTATTTTATATTTTATATGTATATATGTCTTATATACATATTCACCTTTATTAAGGAATAATTGACCAAATTGCAAACTATTTAGAGTGTATGATTTGATACATACACACATTGTGAAAGGACTCCCCCGTCGAGTTAAGTAACACATCATCACCTCATGTATTTATCTTTGTGTGTGTGTGAGAACATAAATGTTCTACTCTCTTGGCGAAGCCCAGTTATACAATACACTGCTATCAACTATAGTCACCATGTTCTAATTAGATCTTCAGACCTTATTCATTTGATAGCTGAAAATCTGTACCATGTTACCAACCTCTCCCTGTTTCCCCCACAGCCAAGCCCCTGGCAACCACGTTTATACTCTCTCTGAGTTTGGTTTTTAAAAAAAGATTCCACTGCAAATGATAAGTTTATACACTCATCTTATACACATTGGAGTCAGTGATTCTCAACGTCAAAGTAAAATTCTTCTTTTGTTAATATAACATCCTTCAGTACGCTATGGCAGGGAGTCTATAAACATTTGAAAAATCCCAGAATGTATGATCTATGACAAGATGCATTTAAAGCTATATTTAAAGGAAAATACCTTCTTGCAAAAAAAAAAAAAAAATACAGTGTATTGGTACTAGAGTCGGTATTCAACTCCATGCCATCCAACATACTCAGAGAACATATAAGGAATCTAAAGTAAGGTTCATTTTAATACTCATGTTGAGTGAAAATACTAGGGCAAACAAGTGATAAGTAATAACAGAACTGGATTTTCAAAGTACTGTGTGTTTAACAATTAAGATATCGCTAATGTAGGAAGTCATGTTATCATATAAGTACTTGGACAAAATCATTTGGAAACGAATTAGTTTTAAATTGACCATAACGTAACACGGCAAATGTGAGAACACTTGTCTATACACACACACAGATGCCTGTAGTGACCCATTTGCTAGATAATATTAAACATTCTTTGGTTTGTGGATTGACTTTCTTTGCCCTCGTTCACATATCCCTGACAAGTACTAGAAAGTATGAACCACTCATTTATATGGTCTGAGACAGAAAAAACAACTAAAGACTGAAGGTGTTGTGTTCATCGCTGGTTACTACCTGCAACAGTAGCTAAAGGCATTCATGGGCAGATGGGTGGGACTCCCATTTGCCAAAAGTTTCTAGCAGGGGTCTGTTTTGGTTACCTCTGGGAATCTGGGCAATTGGAAAGACTGTGACGTCTCATGCCGTATAATAACTGGAGGCCAGTTTGTACTTTTAAAACCAGCCCTATGAGAATATCCTCAGAATTTCAGGAAGCTCAAGGCTGGTGACCATCAAAGTTAATAAGTTGGAAAGAACGTTTTAGCCCTTTCATGGACTAGCATTATTGGTCTGGCTTCAAAATAAATACGAGTAAAGAATATATTTATAAACTTACACTTTTAAAGCTACCCATAGATCATTGGAATAAGTTAAGTTCTAAAATTTGTAAGTATTTGGGTCAGTGTTAAACTCTATTCTAATGACATCTGAATTCACAAGAGGGTTTCTCTGTAGTACTTTGATCTAGTAAACTAAAAAGAAAGTTTCTTAATATCTAGGTTCAGAATAGACAGATAATAGCTTTGACAAAGTACTTGTCAAATGGAGTTTTATGATCTCGCAATATATTTCCTTATCTTATTGGTAAATAAAAGTTAAATTGCTCATACTTTGAAGTTCACCAAAGTCTTTTAGGTCACAAGCTCCGTTGGTTAAACTGTTTTAGTGCATCAGTCGATGAAATGATAGAGGTCGTTTAACTCTGTAACACGGGTAATTTGTTCCTTTCCCACCAAGACTCTCTTTGCTGCCACAGCATCCAAGGGATGGATGGGGAAGCAGAGGGAGAGAGCCTGGGTGCTCAGCCAGTCTCCGAATCAGAGGCTCCTGTGACACCCCAGCACAGAAGGAGATACACAACCCGCTTGAGTATGAACCAGGCCACTTGGAGGTCAGAGGTGGTAGAGGTTGAGAAGGATACGGCGGGCCAGGTCCCTGGGTTGACTTTTGTTGCCATCCATTTATTCTATGCCCGAGAGTCAAGTCGGAGACAAGGTGCAAGTGTTTTCAGGTGTCCTCCTCAGAGTAAGAACCCAAGCAAGCAGAGCTGGGCCTGGCGTGACCAATCTCAGTGCTGCTTTAATGCAGCTCTGTAGACCTAAGTGGTGGCATCACCAGGCCACCGTGCTTCCTGCTGCAGAGGAGATGGAGCTGAGCCAGCAGGGTGAGGAGGGGACTCAGATCCTGGGGGGCCTTTACAGGGATTGAAGTCGAACACACTGGGATCTGAACCTTGGCTCTGCCTCTTACCACGCAGCCCTGGCAAGTCACTGAGCTCTTCCAGGCCCATTTTCCTCAACTGTAGAACTGTCATAAAAATAATGTCACTATATTCTCCAGACCGTTGCTTTGAGGATCTAACCAGATCATAAACTTAAAAGCTCTGAGGACACAGTGCGCTTCTGCTCCTGCTTCTATAATTCTTTTCAAAGGTGTGCTGGGTTTGCCCTGTAGTGTGTACTTATTGGCCTCCGCCTGTGTCTTTTGGCCAGTTTGAGAAATATGGCTTTATATGAACTTTTTTACATAGGATTCTTTACAAGAGCAAAGAATCATATTAATTAAGATCTGTGGGGCTTCCCTGGTGGCGCAGTGGTTAAGAGTCCGCCTGCCGATGCAGGGGACGCGGGTTCGTGCCCCGGTCCGGGAGGATCCCACGTGCCGCGGAGCGGCCGGGCCCGTGAGCCATGGCCGCTGAGCCTGCGCGTCCGGAGCCTGTGCTCCACAACGGGAGAGGCCACAACAGTGAGAGGCCCGCGTACCGCGAAAAGAAAAAAAAAGATCTGTGACACATCCGCAAGTTTACAGATTAGCAGGAATTCTGTACCTTGCACGTAGTGAAGCTCAGTGAGATATTGGTTGAATCACTTATCAATACATCTACTAATATATATTATCTCATAATTCAGAATAGAATTTCTGAGACGCTGAAAGAAGGGTCAGGTAATTTTTGCTGAGGGAGGAGAAAACAAACTATAGATGTCAGGGGTGGGGGTGAGGAGGAAGGAAAGGATAGCCCCAAGGGGAGGGTTCAAAAAGAAAAGCCTGGTGAAGAGAGACGGAGAGCACCAACTTTTGCCGGGTTTATATCTGCTCTTGGTTGAGCCCTGTCTAGATAAATTCCATTCAGTCTGTATTTGTCCTTGTTAACAAGATGTGGTTAGAACTCTAAAATCATAGTCTGGGTCAATCAGATTGCAAATGATTCATGCTTTTAACCTTCCAGGAGATAAACTAGTTGCTTTTCATTTTCTTTATTTGATCATTAATTGACCAATAAAAGCTATGTTTGTGGAATGACACTTGTAGAGATGGTAGCATTTAAAAAAAATTCTGTGAGGAAGCTCTTGCCCTTGTATTTTGCTGGTAATTTTTTAAAAATGTTGTTGATGCTAGTATTAGTTTTGTCTCTTTGTCCTGGTTTATTTTGTTTCTGTATGTCCAAGAAGGATGAATGATTCATTGGTCTCAGGGAGATCAAATCTATACTTTGTGACACCTTCCACTTCTGATTCTTGAATTAAAACAGAGAACTCTGATAAGAAACTAAGCCCTGATGGCTATTTCAGAAAGAAACTCATTATCGAAAATGATTTTTTTGCTGTAATATTATTTTTTACGTATCAGTCTGCTCCACAGTTTGGTAAGAATAATGAAATCAGAAGGCCAGGAGAATGGAAAGTCTTCAGTTACCGAACAAAAAAGGGGAGGGGAATGGAGCTTTAACCTGATTGGATTCTTTCTTCAAAGATTACTTAAGTATAACATAAATATTTTTAATTTTAAGAAAAGCAGGAAATATATGATTCATCAGAAAACTCTCTATTCCAGGTAAGAGAGTCCGATGGGCTGTGACTTGGTTCTACTTTAGTTGGACCGGTCTTGACAACAGGTTCTTCTCGTGGTACTAGCAGGGAAAATGGTACTGATGGGTAAGGATACCTACCAGGTTTTCTTCACACAGTTCTCTGAACTGGTAGAATTTCTGGGCCATAAGAAGTTGGGCACTGCCAACTGCAGTTCGGATTTTCCCTAGAACTGAAAAAAGCAAACAGACAAGAAGTTTACACGTGACGTCTCATTGCTGAGACTCAGTCTGGTAAAGCAAAGAGGAAGTTATGCTGTAGTAATTAGGGAAAACGACATGCACACCGCACGCGCGCACACGCACACAGCCCGGTCGTGGCCGTTGCTCTGCGGTCTATGGAACAGACGCTCCTGGGTTAAAGAAGAAAACCAACTTGGAGAAAAACACATGCTCATCATGCATCTTTCTTAGGAATAACGGAGTTTTCCATCACAGCCCTGGATGTTACCAGGAAAGGAGGCAAATAGTTTTGCTTTTTTTTTCCTTTTACTGCAAGGATGAATTTCAAGTGTTTGCCAGTACGGTTATGGATTTATTTGTGTCAGCAGTCATGGTCTGCTAGCTTGTTTTTCTAATCCGAGTTCAAACACAAGAAAAGCAGCCCTAATTTGGAGCGGGGAATCTCGTGGCACTCACCATATCCCATCCATAGCCTTCATTATTTTTCCGGAGTTCAGCCACTGGTACTGTCAGGAAAGAGCCATGGCCAGTTGCAAGATTGTCTAAGGAGTGAACATTGTCAGCCCGTTGCCTAGGGGACGCCAGCACTGCCCCTGCTTTTCCACTCCACAGACCAACGTTATTGTTCATAGAGGTTTAATTCCCTGTGCACTGTGCTGAAAATCCTCCCTTTGCAAGCTACTTCTTGCCTCCGGTGCAGTCGAAGGGGAGAACCTTTCAGCGCATGGGCGAGCTGAGCAGAAAGGAGCCTCTGCCCCAGCATACCGAGCATCCCGAGCTCCGTGTTATCCCAGAGACGCTCCCTACGCCGGTGGGGCCCCGGCTGCTGCACGGCTGGAGCCCGGCCACCCGGCACTGGGCACCGGGCAGGAAGGAAGAGGAGACGGCGCCCACAGAGAAAGCCAGAGCAGGAGAGCCTCCGAGAGGGGCTTGCCCGCTTGGAGATCTTCACAGGGAGAGATTTTATGGGACTGAAGCAACGTTTTTGCTGCTGTAGTTTTGTTCTGAATTTACCGAGCCTGAGACTCGGAGTGGAATTAGATCTCCCTTTCTTGACCACATTCCCCACAAAGACTGAGAAGACAACGAAAAGCAACTTCATTTTGGGGTTTCTAGTCATCTGCTCCTCTGTTTAAGGCTGCCAGGCTGGATAACGATTTCGGCTGCCCACCCCCTGGGCACTACCCAAATATTTCAGCCTTCCCGCACATGTGACCAGGGCATCTCTGAACTCTAGAAGTCACCAGTCACACCAGAGCTGAAGTGCAGAGATTACCTCCCCAGGGATAGCGGAGGTCCCCCTTGAGAGCCACCAGGCAGCAAATTTTCAGGCCTAGGAGTTGACATTTTTTCAATCTGTTTGTAAAATCTTTGGGGATGATTACCTTTTCCTCTTTAACAGATCAATCACTTGTGTGAGGTCTCCCTCCTTTTCTCAACACCCCAAAGCAGAAAACAGAGCACAGGGCACCACAGAAGTTAAGAGTACTGGCCCTGACTGGCCAAGGATCCTTGCTGGAACACTTCCTAGCCACTGCCCTGGACAAGTCACCTAATCTCTGTTTTCTTATATATAAAATGGGGCTAAGGGTACCTACTTACTGGCAGGGTTGTTGTGAAGGTTAAAAGTGGCAATGTGGGGGCTTCCCTGGTGGCGCAGTGGTTGAGAGTCCGCCTGCCGATGCAGGGGATGCGGGTTTGTGCCCCGGTCCGGGAAGATCCCACATGCCACGGAGCGGCTGGGCCCGTGAGCCATGGCCGCTGAGCCTGCGCGTCCGGAGCCTGTGCTCTGCAACGGGAGAGGCCACAGCAGTGAGAGGCCCGTGTACCGCAAAAAAAAAAAAAAAAAAAAAAAAAAAAAGCGGCAATGTGTGTGAATTGCTTAGGACTGGATCTGATTATACAGCAAGTGCTCAATAAATGTTTATTATTGAGGACCAGGACTCCACACTTCCACTGTGGGTGTGCGACTGTGGGCCCCACACTTGCTCTGCCCAGAAGAGAAGAGAAAAAAAAAAAAAAGTCTGGATTATTCATAGGCAACCAGTATCCTTGGTTGTCTGGGACAGGTATGTGCTTTGGAGGACCTGTCCCAGATCAGTCAGAGACAGATCGGAAGGGGCACTTCCTAAGTGAACACATGACTTTAGGCAAACTCTGAGGTTTCTGGAAACCTCTCTGAATGATCTTGCTGAAGGGCAGGACTGTGACACCAGCAAATCTCAGAATGATTCCTAAAAGCTTAGAACTAGAACCCAGGTCTCCAGTCGGCTGCCTGGGATTGTACAGCTCCTGGGGACTGTGAGAGAAACTTGAGGTATCCGGATACATCTCAACAGTTTGAGCTGATGGCTCTCAATGACACCCAGATACCTAAGCTCTGTAATGGACCGCAAAACAAGATGAGCTGAATAAGACAGCGATTCTCAAATGAGGGGAAAGCACTGCTGCAAACAATCATTTGGGCAACACCCACCATGTAGGTAGGGGCTAACTCGGATGTCTTCTTGGAAGTTAAGCAAGGGACATCTTCACTCAGCATGGTCTGGTGAGAGCGAAAACACCGGGAATAGAGTCGGGGCCGTTCTGTTTTTCAGGTTTTTACCATCACGTTCCTTGAATGGAAATTCCCTGCTGGCTCCAGGATTACTTGCATTTCTAGTGTCTGAGAGATGACCTTTCCTAGGCCCAGGGTGGGGAGATGAGGATTTGTCTCCATGAACCAGGAGGTCTGGGACAAGCAGACGATTACCCCTACTTCCTTGTCCTCCACGTTTTCTTTTCCAGAGAACTAAAAACTCACTTTGATCTTAAGAAAGCTCTAATAAAGTTTTTTTTTAGTTTAGTTTTTCCATTAGACACTCACTTGGTGGGTGAAATAACTCTTTTCTTCTGAAGGTAAAATTCATATTTGTTACATAGGCTTTGAGGAAGTAAAAAAACAAAGTAAATGGTAAACTCCAATGGAAGTAAAAAGTAGAAAAAAAAAAAAGGCTGAATGTTGGTAAAGAAATGAGATAAAGGGCTTCCCTGGTGGCCCAGTGGTTAAGTGCTGATTCAGGGGACACGGGTTTGAGCCACGGTCCGGGAAGATCCCACGTGCTGCAGAGCAACTAAGCCCGCGCGCCACAACTACTGAGCCTGCGCTCTAGAGCCCGCGAGCCACAGCTACTGAGCCCATGTGCTGCAACTACTGAAGCCCACATGCCTAGAGCCCATGCTCCAGAACAAGAGAAGCCACTGCAATGAAAAGCCCGCGCACCACAACGAAGAGTAGCCCCCGCTTGCCACAACTAGAGAAAAGCCCACGGGCAGAAACAAAGACCCAACTCAGCCAAAAATAAATAAATAATTAATTAATATTTGAAAAAAAAAAAAAAATGAGATTAAGAAGAAAGAAGAATCTGAATGTCATTTTTTTTTTTTCTTTTTTTGTGGTAGGTGGGCCTCTCACTGTGTGGCCTCTCCCATTGTGGAGCAGAGGCTCCGGACACGCAGGCTCAGCGGCCATGGTTCACGGGCCCAGCCGCTCCGCGGCATGTGGGATCTTCCCGGACCGGGGCACGAACCCGTGTCCCTTGCATCAGCAGACGGACTCTCAGCCACTGCGCCACCAGGGAAGCCCTAAATGTCATTTTGAAACTAAGATGTTCCATACCAGCCTTCAGCAGGGTGGAAAGAAAAGTACTTATCTCAGGGATGCTAGGAAAAGAAGGATAAGGGAGCAAGCGTAAATGAGATATTCAGGCTGCCTCTGTGGGCCTTTCCTATGCATATAACAGCCCAACCTGGTGAAAGAAAGTTCCAGAAGAGGCCTAGGTACAGGACATCTTCCCAAGGTGTTAGCCTTGCATCTCACTATTTTACTGTACGTGGTGGCAATTAACTTCGCAGGGGCTGGGGTGGCCCTCAAAGGCAAGGCCAAAAATGTCAAAGGAGCCTGAAAGGACTTGTGGGATCTACACAAAAGCTGGTGCAGGGACAGTCCCTGTGGGTTCTGGGAATTCACTCATTTACTCAGCAAATATTGAATAAGGGCATACGATGTGCCAGGCTGTGCTGCATGGATGTGACACGGTGATGAGGACAAAATCTTACCCTTGTGGATTCCATTCTGGTGAGGGGACGTGGGGGAGATGGACGTCAGAAATACAAACATGGCTATACGTGTTTGGGATCTGCTGGATCACTTGGA